>NC_047051.1:58370228-58685440 GCF_011762595.2 Tursiops truncatus | reverse complement strand
AAAACTTTGAGTTTGTCATTTGTATTTTTAATGTTATTCATGGTTATTTCTTCATTTATAGATAATTTAAGAATGATTTTCAGATACAATTAGTGTAATTTTGACAATTAACTGCACAGTCACACTTATTTTGGTCGAAAGTTAGTCTTGCATTTTTGTTTTCTAGAATAATTTTTACAATTTAGTAATTACCAGTGCTTTTGAAGTTACATATAAAGTCACTGAGTTTTGCTGTTATTTTAGTATTTGGTAACTTTTATATTTTTTCCTACTGAGTCACCTTCAGCATATTCAATTTTTTAAAGCATCAATTTCACCTAGAATTTCAAATTTTGAGGCCTAGAATTATACTCATTATAAATCACACCACTACGCAAAATTGTCAAGTAAAACTACAGGGCTTATGGCAAAAATGAGATTGAAGCAGAATATAGAAGGAAGTTGATTTGTTAACTTTTGAAAATCTTATGCATATTAGTAATGTTATTCCTGCCTTATTTTGTTATTGGTTTAGCTGTTTTAACAAACACCATCTTAACAGTGGCTTAGGGAAGCTGGAATGTAGAAGGGAAAGTTCTCAAGGAACAAGGAGTTAGGAGAGCTCTTTTCTACAAAGTCATTCAGGGACCCATCCTCCTCCTTCTTGTCTTGTCACCCCTTCTGATGCCACATAGACCTGGCATATGCCATCACTAAGTTTCAGTCTTAGAGAGGAAGTAGAAAGCAGAATAATGCCCTTTTTTCTTTTAAGAACACAGCCTAACATTTGCAAATATTACTTCCATTCACACACCATTGCAAGGATTTAATCCAAGGATATGGTCACATAACGGCTGCAGGCAAGACTGAGAAATGTAGGCTCTAGCTGGTCAGTCATTACAGAAATTAGAAGATACTATTATTAAAATGAAGAAGTGGGGATATCAGGAGAGAAACAGCAGTGCATGCAGTGAGCACATTTCTCTTTCTGATGCATATGTTTGTTTTCACTTCTCTTCTTAGCCATTATTTCTTGCTATTGTTTTTGTTTATTTTGTTTTAGGAAATTATACTTGCTTTCTGATTCATTAGCTTCAGGCTTTGGGTTAATTACTTCTACTTATAATTCTCGTGATTAACTTTTCGTACTTTCTCTAGTTTACCATAACAAAATCATAGTAATTTCCACCATTTCTTAAAAGTACAAAAAGTCTTCTTAGCTATAATTTTTCCTTGAAGTATCCCTTTAGCCTCCTCTCAGAGCATCTCATAGGACACGACTCATTTTCAGTTATTCTGGGATAATTTATAGTGTTAACTTTCAGAGATCGTTGTATGTGATTGAAATTCCTCACATGTACATGAAAAAAATTCCTAAACATATCACCTACTATAGGACCATATGCAACACGGACCCAGTTTTTCATATTACCTTCTTTACTTAATTTTCCTATTTTGTCTTCATTTATTTCCCTATAAATTCTTAAAAATCAGCATAAAAAATCCCCACGTGTGACAAAGGAAGTTTACAACTTAATGAACCATTATAAATCTTTTTTTTTTTTTTTTTTTTTTTTTTTTTTGCGATACGCGGGCCTCTCACTGCTGTGGCCTCTCCCGTTGTGGAGCACAGGCTCCGGACACGCAGGCTCAGTGGCCATGGCTCACAGGCCCAGCCACTCCACGGCATGTGGGATCCTCCCGGACAGGGGCACGAACCCGCGTCCCCTGCATCAGCAGGCGGACTCTCAACCACTGCGCCACCAGGGAAGCCCCATTTTAACTCTTGATGCAGCTTTTTTAGTTTCATGATATTTATTGGGTTTCTTGGTTTCTCTGAACCCTCACTTCCTCTTTTGCTGAGAAGTAATCAGTATTGCTTAATTGGAGAAATTATTTGTGGCAAACAACAGAATGAAGCACCTAAATGAATGTTATTGTTTGGGGGGGATTAGAAGATTTAATTATTTGGAAAAAGACTTAAATGTATGAAGAAATGTAGTCATATTTTCCCAGGAAAACTCAGGATTTGTTCCCTAAAATTTATGCCAGGTTTTCTCATGAGTTCTTCCATTTTAAAAAATATTTCTATATTTTGTCTTTATTTAAAATTTCTCACCTATTCATGTTCTGTTATTCATTATCTTTTCTGTAAAGTCTTATACATTGATCACGGTGACATTTTGTGTTTACAGTATTACGTCTTCTCTCAGTCTCAGTGGAAAAAAAATTGGTAATGAATGTTTATATCCATCATATTCCTAAGACTTGAATTGTTGAAAACTATCTTTATATTTCCAATCCTCATTCCTTGGTATATGACATTAAGATGTAGAGCTAAGTCAAATCACAATGTGTTCCTTTGGTCTTTGTCTTTCTACACTACTTTGCTTCAGATACTGTGGAAGAGTCGGTTTGTAGACCAAGAGAGTAATTAAGTAGTTCACTGCTATCAGGACATAAAAATATTTAGTTAGGACCTAAACTATCACCAATTTCTAACAGTTGATGAACATCCCCTTCTGGGATTTTTTTTACATGAGTACTTGTGGTTTAGAAGAGGAAGTAACACTGACATTAAATGAGTCTTAGCTTTCAAACTACAAATGTAGTTTTAGGACCAATGAACAGCTTCTCAAATATTTTAGACTAGATTTTACATTTACAAAAATATGTTTTATTTTGTTTTCATTTGGTTTTGGAGACTAAGTTCTGATTTTTGCAAAATATGTTTGCCAGATTGAACAGCTACTACACTTCATGGGAATAAAATTCCAGCCTGGGAAGAAACAAGGAAACTAAGCTGAGATTGGATAGTGTTTAACTCTATGTGAAATGCTGGCATTGAAGAGTGTCTAGATTTTGCTAGTACTGCATTTTATTTCTCTTACTTTGACTATATTCTCCATAGAATAAGACATACTCGGTTCTGCTATAATGCAACATCTGTATCCCTAAAAATCATGATAGAGGCATGAATTTATAAAGACTCAAACAAAGGCACAACTAATATTTTGATAGGAGGTTTCTGCTGTTAGAATTGTGAGTTAGTTTGTCGTGAATCTAAATCAGTTGACAAGGATTGACAAGGATAGGTTAGCAACTGAGAAAAGATCTTTTCTGTCTCTTCTTTCTTCTGGATAACACAAAATGGTGCACTGATCCACAGCTGGAAGGAAAATAGTGGTTCTTCCTTAAAATGTGTATTATAGTTTTTAAATCATCAATTTAGCTAGTAATTACTATCACACAAAGCAGGGGGAGGGGTATACTTCCTAGTTTTTAAGATAGGCTAGTGTTTCTTACCAAAATAATTGATGGTGTTGATGAGAGCTTATAATTGCTTCTGTGCTATTAGAAAAGTGAAACAACTGATCATTTTGGAGTTGGAATAGTTCAGTCTTAGATTGCTGACAGATATTTTGGTGGGGAAAAAAAATCCATGATGAGGCCAACAAGGGAAAAAAAAACTAACCTCCCAAACAAAATTACTATTATAAGTTACCAATTTAGAGATGAATTGACAAATGACTGCAACTTGGAACTTTAGAATGAATTGGATTGTCGACTACTTTCAGCCATTTGGGGGAACTTTTCCAGCTTGAATGAAATTAGGATCATTTTATTACTGTTGTCATTTTCAAGTTTCTGGCTTCCCTCTCTAAAATTTTCATGCCTGAATTTAACGCAACAGATGCAAAAAGCAGGTGTCCGCATAGTTTTTGGAAACATTCAGGTTAAATTTCATTGTAACTGAGGGCAGACTGATGCAGTTCACTGAGTTTGCTTTATATTTTTGATTTCATTTTGAGTACCCAGAAGTTATAGTTACCAGTGCATTACACTCTTCAACTTCATTGAGAACCAAAGAAGTTTTATTTGTCTTAGCTTTCTGTGCGATCTGGCCCATCTCATTCCGATGGAATGTAAAGATGCATCCTGAAAATTTTTTAGGGCAAAGCCCAGTGGATTACTGGTGTAAAATAAAATATAACTGAACTGCTAATTAATGAGGTTTTTTTCTTTTATACTTTTTTCCTTATAATGTGAAAAGATATGTGACTTTTCCCTCAGCTTTTTTGATATATGACAAATAACATTGTGCAAATTTAAGGAGTACCATGTGATAATTTAATATATGTGTATATTGTGAAATGATCACCACAATAAATTTAATTAACATACCCATTGCCTAACATATTTGCCAATTTTTGTGTGCCTGATGAGAACATTTAAGATCTACTCTCTTAGCAAATTTCAAGTGTAAAACATAGTATTGTTATTGATAAATATAATCACCATGCCATCATTATTATCTTATTATTATAGTCACCATGTTAAATATTTGATCCCCACAACTTACTCATCTTATAACTGGAAGTTTGTACCCTTTGACCTACATCTCCCCATTTCTTCCACACCCCCTCCATCCCCTGGCAACCACCCACATTCTCTCTGTTTCTATGAGTATGGCTTTTTTAGATTCCACATATAAGTCAGACCATACAGTGTTTGTCTTTCCCTGTTTGACTTATTTGTCTTAGCAAAATGCCCTCAAGGTTCATTAATGTTCTGCAAATGGATGAATTTCATTCCTTTTTTTTTTTTGCCTGAATAATACTCAATTGTATATACGTACCACATTTTCTTTATCCATTTATCCACTGATAAACACTTATGTTGGTTCCATGTCTTGACTATTGTGAACGATGCTGCAATGAACATGAGGGTGCAAATATCTCTTCAAGATAGTGATTTTATTTCCCTCAGATATATACTCAGAAGTGGGATTGCTGGATCATAATGTAGTTGTATTTTCAATTTTTTTGAAGAAACTCCATATTGTTTTCTAAAATGGCTGTACCAATTTACATTCCCACCAATAGTGTACATCAATTATTATAGCTTATCTTTTTTGATAATAGCCATCCTAACAGGTATGAGGTGATATCTCATTGCAGTTTTGATTTGCAATTTCCTGATGATTAGCAATGTGCTCAACATTTTCATGTATTTATTAGCCATTGTATGTCTTTGGGGAAATATCTATTCAGGTCCTTTGCTCATTTTTTAATTGCATTATTTGGTTTTTGTTATTAAGTTGCATGAGTTCCTTACATGTTTTAGATATTAACCCCCTACCAGATATCACAAATAAATAGAAAGATATGTCGTGTTCATGGGTTGGAAGAATTCATATTGTTAAAATACTCATACTATCCAAAGCGATCTAAAGGTTCAATGTGGCTTCCCTGGTGGCGCAGTGGTTGGGAGTCCGCCTGCCGATGCAGGGGACACGGGTTCGTGCCCCGGTCTGGGAGGATCCCGCGTGCCGCAGAGCGGCTGGGCCCGTAAGCCATGGCCGCTGAGCCAGCGCGTCCGGAGCCTGTGCTCCACAACGGGAGGGGCCACAGGAGTGAGAGGCCCGCCTACCGCCAAAAAAAAAAAAAAAAAAAAAAGATTCAATGCAACCCCTATCGAAATTCCAATGGTATTTTTTTACAGAAATAGAAAACACAATCCTAAAATTTATATGTAGCTGCAAAGAACCCAGATAGCTAAAGCAATCTTAAGAAAGAAGAACAAAGCTGTAGGCATCACTCTAGACTTCAAACTGTACTACAAAGCTTCCGTAATGAAAACAGTATGTTACTGACATAAAAAGAGACACAGAGACAAATGGAACAGAATGGAGAGCCCAGAAATAAACCTGGTACATACAGTCAACTAATATTTGACAAGGGGACTAAGAATACACAATGGGGAAAGGATGGTTTCTTCAACAAATGGTGAGGGGAAAACTGGATGTTCACATGCAAAATAATGGTTTTGGATTTCTATCTTACATCATTCACAAAAATTAATTCGAAAGACTTAAATGTAAGACCTGAAACCAAAATACTCCTAGAAGAAAACAAATAGGAAAAGCTCTTTGATGTTGGTCTTGGCAACTAATTTTTTGAATATGACACAAAAAGCACAGGCAATAAAAGCAAAAATAAGGAAGTGGGACTACATCAATATTAAAACCTTGCACACAGCAAAAGAGAAAATCAGCAAAATGAACAGGAAACCTATGGAATGGAAGAAAATATTTTAATTCATGTGTTTTTAGCAAAGAAGGATCTATGCTGTTATCTCTCAGAAACGTGAATCTATCTTTGCCTATTGTTTCATATTGAAATACGATGATTTAATCCACAGCTGCTGTAAAAGACAGTGGGTTTTTTTTTACAAGCAGGTTATTTTCTTTGTAACAAAAATTTCTTCAGAAAATCATGAGCTATAAGCAGAAAGTTTTTTTTTTTAATTATGTAATTTTTTTTCCTGTTTTGAGTATATCAGCTGATATAATAAATGCCTGAAAAATAAAACTATTTGTTTTCTTTCTTGGTAAAATGTAATAGAATCATAGTGCTTTTCTCTAGTAGAGGGCCAGACTCAACAGTGTTTATTTTGTAAAGATCTTAAGTTGAAGATAAAATCAACAACAAAACATATTTAGTTTCATAGAAAACATTTTAATGAAATGAAGTAGATGGTCATACATTCTCTAATAATCTTAACAATATTTGCACTGTCTGAAAAATGTTTGTGGAGCAATTTCTCACAAATGGAAATTTGGGTAAATGCCTACATTAACCAGTCAATACCTTGTATTTGAGAGGATGTATGGCTTCCATGACTGTTGGCTGTTTTCTTCCTTGTAAATTTCTACCAGATCTGACCGTATTGATGTATTTTACGCATGCTGAAATATTGATCCCTTTATGTACAATTTTAATGGAATTGCAATGTTCTTTTATCTATTTCTAATTAGTCAGGATTTTTTTTTTTTAATTCACACCAAAGAAGTGACTATGTGACTACTTGCTGTTTTCTCTGAAAGAATAAACTGTACTGATTCAATGGGGTGGAGGGGCAAAAAACCCCTCCTACTTCAGTGTAAACAATTTTCTTGTAAATTTAAATATTTACTTACTAGCCAGGTTTTATAAAATTGTGAAGTTGTATCAAGTCAAATGCCTGGAAAAACTATACAATTGGGAATTTCTTAGATTGTATTTATACTGGGAATAAACACAGACTATATATTGAATTCTCTGAAAGTCATGATGCAGCTCAGATGAAGACTCTATGGTACTACTGTTTTAGTTTTTGTTTTTTTCCCTGAGTCAGCCCCTATTGAAATTTCAACAAGGTGTTCTACTAGCCTCTGTATAGAACTTGGCAGGGGTTACAGTAGCAGTCGTCATTTCTCTTTGACAGAAACCATAAAGCCAAACACTGTAATAACTTCTCTGATGGAAGTTTAGTGGTGAAGCTCTTTGTCTTGTTACCATTGCTATTCACATTCCAGCTGGGCCTCCACCTGGGGGGAATGATTATGATGCTCTGTGGTTTCTGTTTCCACCTGTGACCCCTGATCAACTGGAGAGTGGCAATTTTTCCTCAAAATGAATCTGATACTGGGAAAATTATGTTGTCAGAGAAATTCCTCATTCTCTAAGGCCCTCTCTTGAGTTGCAGCAGTGGCCTTCTAAAGTAACAAGAGGCAGAATCATCCCTTACTGGATGCTCTTTTTTTTCTCTAACCTTTAACATAGACAACAGAAAGGATCATTTACAGCAGCCATCTACAACTTCAGGCTAAGATGCTTGAGAGGAAAAGAAAATAATAATAATTTGGGCTTTCTCCCTTTTCATATGCTGGATTTTAGCTTTACATGTGTTCTTATTGTAATTGAACTAATGGTAAAGTTCAGCAATGAATTGGGATGTTTTATTCTGAAATTTTGAAATTGTTACCTGGGAAGTCCTTATGATTATACTTTCAACTCAGAAGCATGGTTTCTCAAATTATTAGCTTAGGATATGCTTACTTGAATAAATCATTATCATAAGTATGAAATAGAATAAAAGACTATATAGTATTATGAGTCTTAGAGGACAGTGCTTCTTACTTCATGACTTATTGATACTTCTGATATGGCAACAAAACCAGGTCTAATAAATGAAGCTCTGTAAATTGGACCATACCAACCCAGATGATTAAAAACAAAATAAGTGGGTTGGAAGAGTCAACATTGTGAAAATGACTCTACTACCCAAAGCAATCTACAGATTCAATGCAATCCCTATCAAACTACCACTGGCATTTTTCACAGAACTAGAACAAAATATTTCACAATTTGTATGGAAACACAAAAGACCCCAAATAGCCAAAGCAATCTTGAGAACGAAAAATGGAGCTGGAGGAATCAGGCTCCCTGACTTCAGACTATACTACAAAGCTACAGTAATCAAGACAGTATGGTACTGGCACAAAAACAGAAAGATCAATGGAACAGGATAGAAAGCCCAGAGATAAACCCACGCACATATGGTCACCTTATCTTTGATAAAGGAGGCAGGAACGTACAGTGGAGAAAGGACAGCCTCTTCCATAAGTGGTGCTGGGAAAACTGGACAGGGACATGTAAAAGTATGAGATTAGATCACTCCCTAACACCATACACAAAAATAAGCTCTAAATGGATTAAAGACCTAAATGTAAGGCCAGAAACTATCAAACTCTTAGAGGAAAACATAGGCAGAACACTCTATGACATAAATCACAGCAAGATCCTTTTTGACCCACCTCCTAGAGAAATGGAAATAACAAAAATAAACAAATGGGACCTAATGAAACTTCAAATCTTTTGCACAGCAAAAGGAAACCATAAACAAGACCAAAAGACAACCCTCAGAATGGGAGAAATTATTTGCAAATGAAGCAACTGACAAAGGATTAATTTCCAAAATTTACAAGCAGCTCATACAGCTCAATAACAAAAAAACAAACAACCCAATCCAAAAATGGGCAGAAGACCTAGATAGACATTTCTCCAAAGAAGATATACAGACTGCCAACAAACACATGAAAGAATGCTCAACATCATTAATCATTAGGGAAATGCAAATCAAAACTACAATGAGATATCATCTCACATCAGTCAGAATGGCCATCATCAAAAAATCTAGAAACAATAAATGCTGGAGAGGGTGTGGAGAAAAGGGAACACTCTTGCACTGCTGGTGGGAATGTGAATTGGTACAGCCACTATGGAGAACAGTATGGAGGTTCCTTAAAAAACTACAAATAGAACTACCATATGGCCCAGCAATCCCACTACTGGGCATATACCCTGAGAAAACCATAATTCAAAAAGAGTCATGTACCAAAATGTTCATTGCAGCTCTATTTACAATAGCCCGGAGATGGAAACAACGTAAGTGCCCATCATCGGATGAATGGATAAAGAAGATGTGGCACATATATACAATGGAATATTACTCAGCCATAAAAAGAAACGAAATTGAGCTATTTGTAATGAGGTGGATAGACCTAGAGTCTGTCATACAGAGTGAAGTAAATCAGAAAGAGAAAGACAAATACCGTATACTAACACATATATATGGAATTTAAGAAAAAAAAATGTCATGAAGAACCTAGGGGTAAGACAGGAATAAAGACACAGACCTACTGGAGAATGGACTTAAGGATATGGGGAGGGGGAAGGGTGAGCTGTGACAAAGCGAGAGAGAGGCATGGACATATATACACTACCAAACGTAAGGTAGATAGCTAGTGGGAAGCAGCCGCATAGCACAAGGATATCAGCTCGGTGCTTTGTGACCACCTGGAGGGGTGGGATAGGGAGGGTGGGAGGGAGGGAGACGCAAGAGGGAAGAGATATGGGAACATATGTATATGTGTAACTGATTCACTTTGTTATAAAGCAGAAACTAACACACCATTGTAAAGCAATTATACCCCGATAAAGGTGTTAAAAAAAAAAAAAGCGTAAGGGGCAAGGAAAAAAGTCTACTAGGATATTTTATATTAAAAGATAATGTCAAAAGGAAAAAAAAAATTAAAGAATTTACATTATATATACATGTATGCATAAGTATATGTGTATATATATTTTAAAGAAAATGTTTTTTTCTGGTCACTACAAAATCAGTTTTAAGGTTTCACATTTGCAATTTATATTTTATTAGGGCACAGCCAATGAGAAAATTTTAAATCTGGAAATATTTTGCCTTTTCAAATTATAAAAATTGGCTTGACCTAACTGGAAGTAATGTATGCATATTCCCCCCAAAATAGAACCTGACCCTGTATTATGAAATAAGTAATACAATCATGGCTTAAATATATTGATATTAACATAAATCTAAGCTTTGAATGCATAGCTAATAAGGTTATTCTAAAATGTGATAAATTTGATCAATATGATAATTGACCACTGGACTAGCTATTCTATATATGAAGTTAAATGGTAAAATGAATATTGATAATATGTGACAGGAGTACTGGAGAATTTATTATGATTTACATAATTTTAGAAGGAAAACAAAGGTGAAATTTCATGTTGAGTTGAATTAATTGAAAATCTATTAAATAATTCTAACCAAAGATTAAACTGTTATCAGCAAGTTTCCAGTTTTAACAACTTCTTTATTTCAGTAAATTGAATGAGAGACCGGTCAATTTTATGTTTAAACAAAAGCCAAAAATTTTTTAAGTTTTCTAATCTAAATCTGAACTTTTACTAGTTTGGTTTATAAATATCACATAAAACTATTAAATTTTCATAATTTTAAAAATTAATTGTTATTAAACAAAATAATGCCTGAACATAATATCTTAGGTCTAAAAGGAAATTACAACTATGTCTTAGAACAAATATAACCCTGTAACTGTAAAAGGTTTTATTCTTTGTTAAACAGCATGTAATACAGCAGAAATGAATTAAATTAATAAGTAAAACCTTATTGTTCAAGGCTGATCCCATCTTTTCACCCTGCTTCAAGCTAATCCTCACTAAGGAAGAATGATGATGAGAAGGAAAAATGAGGAGAATATTTATAATAATATTGCTTATTATAATAATGATGAAAGCCTGTCTCACATTTCTATGTCGCTTCTCTCATGACCTCCAAACACCCTCAGCTTGTATTGTCACAGAAAATGACAATATTACAAAAGCTTATCGTTCTTTTGAGTCACTGAGAGCTGTACTCTCACCCTCTGAGTCTTCCCAAATCCCAAAGACTTATTTATACTCTAACATACATTTAAATAACTACTTGCTAACATTCCATCTCTTATAATTTAAGAGTCTATACCTGAATTTTGTTGGATATAGAAAAAAACCCATCTCTCTTCTTCAATATTTTGAGATTTAAACAATGGAAAAATTCTGAATTTGCCCCTGAATCTCTAGACATATGCTACAAAAACATTCTTCAATTTAATATGGATCCTCTGAGTATTTTCCTTAGTAAAAACAAGTATATGTGATAGCTAAATAGTTGCAGTGGCCTTTTTCTGGCTTTTTCTTTTCAGGTGACTTTCTCTAATTTTCTGATGACTCTAGTTTCCCTATGTCCCTCCCCTTACCTTCCTTCCCCTGAGAGAAAGAGAGTATTCTGTGTTTTCTTTTTAGAGTTTTGGCTGGTTTATCACTATTGGTCTTTTTAAAAGCCTTTTGGGATTATTTTGTTTTATGTGTGTCTCTTGTATATTGTATCTAGTTGAATCTTGCTTTGTAAGCAAAGTAGAAATTTATTTTCTTTTAACAGAGGAATTAAGTTATGACCTTTGCCAAGGGTCCAAACTGTGTCATAATAGATTTTTATCTTTATTACTGTTTTATTTACTTAATATCAACTGTTTCTTTTTCTATGAAATTGTTTTCTGTTCTTTTTATTGTAATTTGCTGTTTTAGAAAATGTACTTTTTGTATAGTATTTGTCTTTGAATTTATGACATTTTGTAATGTTCTTATTTTCTTGTTTCATTTAATATTTTATGCTTATTTTATGTTTTTAATGATATCTGCATGTAGCCTCTACAACTATCAATGAACTTATTCTCCTTTCCTTTTTTCCTCTTCACTCTCTATTTTTATTATTATCATGTCTATATATTTCTGAAAACAAAACATTTACATAGTATTCCTTCATCCCCATTCTTTCCTTTATTTTAGTCTTACATTTACAATTGTCTATATATTTGATGCTTACCATTAGACTTTTGCTGATTTCCCACCTTATTTCTTTGTTGTGTGTAAGATATTGTTTTATAACTTTGTTCAAGAATGAATATAATTTTTCTGAGTTTATGCATGTTTAAATAATATTTGTTGTGACTTTGATAATTAAAGCACAGCATTTATTGGTTCACAGTTTCTTTAAGATTTTTGAAACTGCAGCTACATTGTTGCTTTTGTTTACATGCTTTTGAGAACTGTGTCTAACTCTCGTCTTTTTAATTACCTGTTTCTTTTTGCTAGAAGATGTAAGGTTGCTTTTTGTTGTTTGTTTGTTTTTTCCTCTAATCTACTAGTCTGACTTAAATGTGTTTTAAATTGATTGATGTGAGACAATTTTCCCAAGTATTAAATGGTTCCATTCAGTTTGTTAATACAGGTCTGCTCCTCTACTCCTTCTTCTTCATTCCTGTTTTCTTTTTCCTCTCACTTTTTAATCAATGAGGTTTATGGTTTGTTATTTTTCTTTCATGTTTTTCTTTTTCAGGAATTCCAATTATGCCTATATTGGCTCTTTTTTTTTTTTTTTTTTTTCCAGTACGTGGGCCTCTCACTGTTGTGGCCTCTCCCGCTGCGGAGCACAGGCTCCGGATGTGCAGACTTAGCGGCCATGGCTCACGGGCCCAGCCGCTCCACGGCATGCGGGATCTTCCCGGACTGGGGCACAAACCCGTGTCCCCTGCATCGGCAGGCAGACTCTCAACCACTGTGCCACCAGGGAGGCCCCTATTGGCTCTTCTTTGACTCTCCTTCCTTTTACCTATTCTTACTCAAAATTCTTTTACTTGTTTTTCTATCTTATTAGTATGCTCTTGGTTACTTTCCTGCTTTTCTTCAATGTGTCTAAGTTTTTAATAGAATGCATTCCTCTTAGTTACCTTGTAATGACTTTTAATTTCTTTATTATCTTACCTTAATTTTTTTTTTAAATGTGTTTGTACTGTATTTTGTCTATTTCTTTTCTTAGTTTTAGAATTTCTGATCCATGTTGCTTTTTTTCATATAACTAAGTACTTGTTTGAGCATATTTAATTCATCCTAGAGAGTTCTTCCAGTTTATTTTTTCTATATGTATGCTTTTGGGGTTTTCAGCTAATGTGTAATCAGCTAATGTGTTTTCATTTGAATGTTTTATATTTTTGTTACAATAGTTTGTGGATGCATGTTTTTTATGAAGTGCTTCTGACAGTGTGGAATAATTTTCGGATACTTACATCAAGAAAACTCTCTTTTCTTAGTGTTCTGAAATTTGATATCTTTAATGGTTAATTTTTTGTAGAATGGGAGGAAGGTGTGTGTTCTTTTTTATTTTTTTTCCTTTTTCTTGCAGAACATTAAGTTCCTTCCTCTCCCCTCAGTTTTCCTTCAAACTCAGCTTCCAAATAGTTTCTCTCCTTTCCAACTAAACATCTTCTCCCCAGAAATGTTGCCTTAACAAAGATTGTTCTTTGGAGTCCTGTTTGCCTTTTTAAGTCTCTTCTGTGGAATCAGTGTTTTGTTGTACAAGGACTTTCTCTTTTCAATATTTTTATATGCAGGATAAACTTTCTCTTTTGAGGTGATGTTTACTCGATAGTAGGAACTCTGCTGCTCTATCTTCTCTTCCATGTTTTCTTCACCACCCAACTTGCTCTACATAAAATTTGAGCCATGAATTAAGGGATATAACTGGTGAAAATGGTTACTATTTTTTCTACTTATGGGATTTGTTCTCTGTTTTCTGCTTACACTGATACATGGGTTTTGTGTGGTGTAATTAGTACTTCTTGTTGATTTATATAGTTTTTAGATATTATGCCAAGAGATTCATATTTACACATCTGCCTTTACCTTGGTTACTAACAGTTTTGTTTAATTTATTTTATGTATAACACTTATGATGAATTTGTTTAATTTTCTAAAGGTTTTGAAAATGTTTTTTTAACCATGGCATCTCAGAACTAAATGCCATTTAAAAGTGGTAAAAATAATCACCAAATTGGGGTAAGCAGCATATAGAGCAATGGGGCAAAGGCTAGAGGTCAGTAAGTCCACAAATGTACCACTTTTCTGCTTGTTTAAATCTCAATATTAGATGCTTTAATTAGTGTAATGTTTACTATATATGCATGGACATTCTACTATAAATATTTAACAGAAGTATCCTAAAATTTCTCAGTAAAATGAACAATTTTTATTAGCTGATACTATTTAATACTGTAACTCCAATCTGGTATGACATAATGTGGAATAGGCATTAGTATTTAAAATGAGATTTTGGCCTCATGCCTGCATTTCACCTCTAATTTTCCAACTGACAAAGTGTCTCTCTTTAAGCATCAAAATGTAAATGGTATTTGTGCTTGTCTCAGAACTCTTCCATGCTTTACAGCTGTTTCTGAAAATTATGCTGAGGATTTAATCACTTACTTCAGAATGTGAAGAGACAGGTGCTCAAAAGGTGTAAAGCATTTAATATAGAGCTTATGCTGGACTGTGTGTGAGCATATTTTAACTTTTATGCTTTCATGAGACAACAATTTTATTTCACTCTCCCATAGAATACAATTGAGCACTCTGAATTTTTTTTAAATTCACCCTGCTTGATTTCACACTATGTTTGTAGTCCCTACCATAACAAAATATACAGGAGATAGGTCTTGAATACTAAACAAATACTTACTCTTTTTTGGTATATGACAGACTGGAGAATACATTTTATACAGAGTATAATTTGAGCATCCTTCTCCCTTCCTAAATGTGTTAACCTTAACAATTGTTAAGAGTCTTGAAATCAAAGCACCATCAAAATATAATGTAAATATTCATTTGTCACTTAATGAACATCATATATATCTGTCATGTTTTCAAAATATAAATAGTCTTGTGTTATACATTTAGTTCGTAGAGATTTTCTGAGCTATTTCAATGACATCAAAACTGAAAATAAATATTAATATAATAATTAAATTTGGAGATATATACAATGGAGCTCTTTTTCACAAATGCTTATAAAGCAACAAATATTCACATGTAAGAAGCTGTAGTTCTAATAATATATTGATGAAGCTATGCATATTCCATTTACTTATCTATATTGGGGAAAAATTTTATTTTGACATGGGGTAGGGAATATAATTTTGTCCCAGAAAGTATGACCATGTTCAAAGAATGATGGTGGCATATGAAAAGAACACAGGAGACTTTCAAAGAGGGTCCTGCTGATCAATTTGGGGACAATTTTAGCATCAATCTAAATAAAGATATTGGGATATTATTATCAATTAATAGCCAAAAGACCACAAACTCATTGTAATGTAATAAATAAATGAGGAAGAAGGGAAAACTCCTTTACAGAAGAGTGCCAAATAGTAAAGAAATGACCGAGTTAATGCATCAGTGGCTACTAAAACTGGTAGAAGAAAATTTTCATGACAAATTGGAAATTTACATAATCTTAGATTATCCCACTATAAATTACTTATTAATTACAAAGAGAAAAGTGGTAATTTTGCAAAAGAGAAATCTCAGAGGTTAAACTTACATTACCTATATTATGTAAAACTGGCATCATGTGACAACTGATGTGATGCACTTAAAAAGACACAGTAGTATTTTGTGGCATTCATTCCAAGAATTCATAACATGAATATAATAAATCCAATTTGAAAGACATTAAAAAATATTGATCCATTTTTTTCAGTCATGTAAAAGTCATAGAAAGACAAAAGGAAACTAAACAAAAAAGAGCAGAGAAATGTCTTAGATTAAAGGAGATTAAAAAGACATGAAAGCTAAATGTTATGTATGACCCTTCATTAGATTCTGGAACAGAAATAAATTAGTTCCCCAATATGTTCAGATTAATACAAGAAATTTTAAAAATTGGCTTGTTTTTAATTACACATATTGACTATCTGTGTTTGCATCTTTTTATATGTATAAAGTTTGTTCTCTGTTTCTCTCCAAGTGTTCAACTTGAAATTAAAATATTTCAAATTAACTTTTGTGTTAAAAATAGCTGATCTTGTTACTCTTCTCCCTAATTTTCCCTAAACTATACATTTTAATAAAGAAAATTATACATGGTTTCAATGCTACTAACAAGTTAAGGTAATATATATTCTTGATATCCTCAATATTATTTCTATTAAGTGAAATCATGAATGAGTGTGGTCTAATTGATCATCAACCATCCTTTGTAACCAGGTGAATAACACAGTTAATTGGAAAAGTACAGAAAATATTTTTGAACAACAGCCATTATTGTTTCACCAAACAAAATATTAAGCAGTATTAGTCTTACTACTTTGAAGGACACAGATAAATTTTTCCTCCTTGTACTTTATCACTTTTCCCCTTTCCTTTCTCCCTTACTATTTCCTCCCCCTTTTTCCCCTTTCTTCTTTCTGCTCTCTTTTTCCTTTCCTCAACACTTTCTGTCCACTTTTTATAATTTACAGAAACTAGTTATTGACAATTTCAAGATCCAGAGCATATATATAGTCCTGATTAATAACTCAATCAATATTAGATGAAATGATAAATACAAGAGAAATATTGATTTAACCCTTGCATTATTTTGGTTTTGAATTATTATTGTTGTTATTATTATTATTTGATTACAGCAAATTAGCCTTTGGCTTAATACCTGAGTATGTTAATTATGTAAATTGGAAATTTGACAAGGCTGTAGAATAACTTTGCCAGTATTTCCCAGCAACTACTAGGTGGTTGCTTATATCTTTGAGCATGTTTGTCTTGCTGAAAATCCATTCACTTAGCGAGTCCTGCATACAAGTGGGTGTAGTACCTGTGTAGGAAGGTAGAATAGGAGGGATGATTCTTCTAAGTATACATAAAGAATCTGCTTCAATACTGCTGAGTAGTACCAGATGTTATTGAAATAAAAATGTGAGAAAAAGAAATTTAGTGATTTGAAACTGATTTTTTTTTCTTTTTAGAGAGGCTTCTTCTGAGATGCGGTGAAGTTGATGATGTTGTCAAGTGGACATGAATTCTGTATTGTGACCTGGAGATATCATACCCTAAGACATGAAACCATGCAACATAGTTAAAATATCATACAGGGAATTGTATGATATTCTTTAAAATACTAGCTCAGCGACTTACATGCTCCATGACCCTAGGTAAGCTGTAAATTTCCTCTTGCCCCTTTGTAAAGTTCAGTTACAAATGCCTAGGATTCCCAGGCAGCAAACACATATCCATCACACAAATTGATGGTCTTGTATGATGCTGACCTCCTGAGGGTTTTAAATTATTTTTAATTTTTCCTAACATTAAACAGCTGTGGACTTCAAGTACAAAACAGATCACTGACTTCTTTCAAAAGATAAGAAGTTTGGCAACATTGGGCTAGCATTTCAACATGGCAGAAATCACCTGGAACTAATGGCTGTCTGCTTTACAATAGATGCATGTTCTCCACTATGAAATTGTCCCAAAACTCCTTGTTACTTCCCCTGCTCTCTTCGTCTATGTGCCTGGTTACTGTAGACATCTATGCTTTGTCCCTGACCCACTTGGAGTGTTCAAGAAATATAATTAGTTAGCAAAAAATGATACACAGCTCATATTTAATGCTAAATAAAAGAAAGCCTAGAAAATTACAGGAAATTTAACATTAAAATTAACATAAAACATTAAAATTATAGCTGCTGCTGCTGTGGCTAATGATATCCCGAGTGGAGTTAATATTATATAATCATCATAAAACGTTTTGAATTAGATGCTATTATTATCTCCATTGTAACAATTTGTAAAATGAATCAAAGAGAGGCTATATGGATTGCTCATGTCCACAGAGCTAGTAAGTGCCAGAGACAGGATTGAAACCTCTGAGTCTGGCTTGAGAGTCTCTCATTCAAGTTCTGCTATTACTACACCCAATGTACTAATTAGGCAAGTATAATTTCAAATTCTGTGCAATGTTAGAATACTCTAAACAAGTATTAAGTTAAATCTTATAAATTTAAAGGAATAAATGCAAATGGAAGGGTCTTTATTATTGAATACTTAACTCTTATTCTATACAATTTACATGCAAATTAAAGACAAAAATATATATTATTGAATAAGAGTAAGAGAATACCTAATTCAGTTAACTATTGAAATATTAGTATGTGTATACCTCATAGTTTATCATAATAGATTCATAAAGATTTTGCATATAATCGTATATAAAAATGTAATAGGCCGCTTGTTTTGGGAATGACTTCTATTAAGCTTTTTTTCATAACTGTACTTGTATCTTCTTCTAATATTTCTTTTGACTGCATCCCCTCCCGTGCTTTCACCATGATTAAATAAGGGGTTTTAATTGTAATTTAATCTGCTTTAACATAAGATTACATTCCAGTTTACTAAAAGCTTGTTAAATTAACAAAGATACAGGTAACAAGGGGGAAAATATTTGCAAAATTTAATGTGAAAATTTAGGCAGTAAACACTTAATAGCCTGACATATATTGGAAATCTTAGTATTTTGGTATTTGGCAATATAAAGTAATCTTCAAAACAATAACAGGCTGGCCTCTGTGGTCTGGGCAATTCCTGATGAGCAAATTGTTTTTCTGAATATTGGTAGTGGAAAGACTGAATTATTACAAGTTGCCTCAGTTCTCTCTGAGTTATCATGTTTTTTGAGGAAATTCTATTAACTGATGGTTCGAGTAATTCCTTTATCCTAATCATTACTGGATTCTTCACCATTTCCTTTGGTACAGGTCATAATTCAATCAATACATTTTATTCTGCATACCTCAAAGAATTTCAATCTTAATTAGTTCATTCATAATTAGACAGAATTGAAGCATTAGCAAGTTCATAGGAGTCATCAAGATAGGTAAGCAAGGAACTTAACCTTGATGATCCCACAGAAAATTAAAATAATAATACTGTTTAAATAAGGCCAAAGAACAAAAGTGGTCATTAGGAATTCAATATGGTCTTATCTGTGATATACTGCACCAATTATTGCACATATAGTGAAAGGTTTTTTCCTTGCATAGTGAAAGAAGCCATACTTTAATTAATACATATTTTTTCATGAATACAATTTAATATAGAAAGTCTGTTCCATACAGTCCTGTAATGGATTACTTTACTTCCTGAATCATTACCAAATAATAGTGGAGTTCTTAACCAGTTCTGTATGTATTGGCACATTATTGTATTGTGCCATTGTTTTCTTCCAACAACTACTATCCAAATCAACCCAAAATATGAAACCCCAAAAATGTTTGAGGTGTTATATATGTTCAAAAGTAATAACTAATTCTTCAGTAGGGAAACTTTCAATAGAGAAAAGTGCTAAAACCAAACAAGCAATAAACCAAAACCAAAAACAACTGTGCTGTTTATTTTTCTGCCTTATATCTTTGATGTAGAAAGGTATGCTTCAGAGTTTTTACCCTGAATAAACTCCAGTCAGCTTTCTCTGCCTTTTATCCTTGTCCCATTAAGTGTGATTGGGCCAGTGCTATTTTCTAGAATGAGAAGACAGGAAATAACTGCCAATGGGCTCACCTGCCTGAGGCATTGATAAAAATAGTCAGTTGCAGGACTTCCTTGGTGGTGCAGTGCTTAAGAATCCGCCTGCCAATGCAGGGGACGCAGGTTTGAGCCCTGGTCCAGGAATACCTCACATGCCGTGGAGCAAATAAGCCCGTGTGCCACGACCACTGAGCCTGTGCTCTAGAGCCCACGAGCCACAACTACTGAGCCCACGTGCCACAACTACTGAAGCCCGCTCACCTAGAGCGATGCTCCGCAACAAGAGAAGACACCACAATGAGAAGCCTGAGCACTGCAACAAAGAGTAGCCCCCGCTCGCTGCAACTAGAGAAAGCCTGTGCACAGCAACGAAGATGCAACGCAGCCAAAAATAAAATAAATTTATTTAAAAAAAAAAGTCAGTTGCTGATTCTCTTGCTTTTTTTCTTCTGATGCTGGCCTCTTTGTTTTGACTTGGCCTTTTCTGACCTCAGACATGAGTTTGAGCATCGGTACCAGAGAGAGGGAGAATACAAGTTGGCAAACATGTTAACAGAAAGCCCTGACATCTGCTTTGGGTTCAGGCCAGCAAACCAATCTAGCCCTTTATATGGTGCTTCCTGACTCAACAGAGTTCTAGATTGGACTGAGAAACAGTGCCAGGTTTCCTTGTAAAAAACATTTATCTTTTCCCCTTTTGGATCTTATTTCTTCCTTAGGGACCTTACTCTTGTTCAAGCTGTGAATCAAATGCTTCTGAATTCCATGGCTGAACACAACTTTCATATTTGCTCTTCTTTTATTAAGATTTTATATTACATTAACTAAATTATGATACTTTGAATATAAATTAAATGAAAACTTTATACATGCAGTGGTGAAGATAAGATCCTTCGTTTTAGTACAAGAGTGATGTCAAATAACTCATCACAATGAAAAAAAGGAATATAATGGACATTTTCCCCCCATACACAATAATAAGAATTTGGAAAACTCTGTTACAATTTAAATGTACTTTAACATATTCTAGACTGTTTAAAGATATTGGGGGTAAATAAAATGTTACTTTATCTGTGAATGATTATAAATGCAAACAGCAATATAAATAGAGTATAAACTTAATAGCAGTCAGTTAAAAAGTACCTATTGATCTGAAATTATGCTTTAATTAAATTAACAGATGTAAACTATATTTATATATTTCAAAGTCATAATTTTGATTTTCTGACAACTTAGCCTTTGATAAATAAGGAACCATGAGTCAAAAATATTTTAAAAATTACTTAGGGGAGTGATACAAACATAATTAGCTACTGAATATCAGGAATTAAAATATAAAAATTTTAAAGTAATATATTACTGTGCATTAATTTAATTACAATTAGGATCTTTCTGATTTAGACAGCATTTCTAAATTATTTTATATGAGGATTTTCAATCAACTTTCAATTTGATGTCATTATTAAATTAGATGGACAAGAAATATCTAGTTACTATTTCTACTGGAAAACAAAAACACAATGCACTTAAAATATCTGTAAAAATAATATCTGGGTTTCTATATAAGAGACCAATATGCATATAGATATCTAACAGCACTCTCTTCTTGGTAAAACAAAAAATTCAGTAAATTACTGTAAATTAGTAAATGATGCATCAGTGTGCTGCTCGTTTCAAGAAATTTCTAACATCAGGCTAATTGAGAGAAAAAGTTGAGCAATGTTCACTTTTCTATCAGTATGGAATATCCCTCTTCATTTCTGATAACAATCTATATTTTTACTTAATTTCACACTCTAGCCTTCTGATACTTAGTTTGAATATTATGTATTTGTCTATTTTATAGCTACCTCTGTCTTTATATTAAAGTATGTTTCTTGTATTCAGCATACAGCTGAATCTCACTATTTTATTTATTCTGATACTATCTATTAATTGAAGTGTAAAGCCCAGTAATATTTTATGTAAATATTATGTATTTGGATTTAGGTATACTTTTTAACTTTATTTTTCTGTTTGTCCCCTCTGGTTTTTATTCCCCTATACTCTTTTTCTATATCAATATGAATTATTCAAACAAATTTTTTGTTCCTTTTAATTTTTTTTTAGCTTTTTAGTTACAGCTCTTTGCTTTATTTTCAGTGTTAGCTCTAGAGTATGTATCGTGCACTCTTAACTTCTCAAATTCTGATTAAAGTAATATTATACAATTTTTTTAAATTAGCAAGAGTATTGGGTTGACCAAAAAGGGCCTTCAGTTATTAAGTAAAAATAAAATACACATTTTTCATTTTCACCAAGAACTTTATTGAACAACGTATTCACTCTTTTGTTCCACTACCTTCTGCCATTTTTTTCAGGCAACTTCATAATTCCATCTTGCCAAAGAAGAAAGTGCCAAAAAAAAAAAGGCACTGTTCCAGGTGCCTTTTACAGTCTTGCAGGGAATTGAACCTTCTTCCATTAAGAGAATTTTGTAAAGACCGAAATACATGGAAATCCGAAGGTGCAATGTCTGGTGAATATGGTGGATGAATCAAAACTTCCCAGCCAAGCTGTAACAGTTTTTGCCTGGTCGTCAAAGAAACATGTGGTCTTGCATTATCCTGATGGAAAATTATGCGTTTTCTGTTGACTAATTCTAGATGCTTTTTCATCGAGTGCCGCTTTCAGTTGGTCTAATTAGGAGCAGTACTTGTTGGAAATAATCGTTTGGTTTTCTGAAGGAGCTCATAATAGAGGACTCCCTTCCAATCCCACCATATACACAACATCACCTTCTTTGGATGAAGACCGACCTTTGATGTGGTTGTTGGTGGTTCATTTTGGTTGTCCTACGATCTCTTCCATTCTACATTACTACAGTATCCAATTTTCATCGCCCGTCACAATTTGTTTTAAAAACGCAATGTTTTTGTTAGAGAATCACATGTGGAAATATGGTCAAGAAAGGTCTTTTTCCGCTTAGCTTACGTGGAACCCAAACATTAAAGCTATTAACATAACCAAGCTGTTGCAAATGATTTACAATGCTTGATTTGGATATTTTGAGTATGTTCGCTATCTCCCACGTGGTATAACATTGAATGTTCTCAATTATTGTTTCAATTTGATCGCTATCAACTTCAACTGATCTACCCGACCGTGGAGCATCATACAGGGAGAAATCTCCAGCACAAAACTTCGCAAACCATTTTTGACACGTTCAATCAGTCATAGCACCTTTTCCATACACTGCACAAACCTTTTTTTGCACTTTGGTTGCATTTTTACCTTTCTTTAAATAATAAAGCATAATATGCTGAAAATGTTGTTTTTTCTTCCATCTTCAATATTAAAATGGCTACACAAAATTTACCAATTTTGATGTCTTTTTTTACATGCACTCTGATAAGACAGCTGTCACATACAATCTAACAAAATTGCTTCGAATGAAGTTATAGACAACTAAGTGCTACTAGAGCCATCTTACAGAAAAAAGCGAATGAACCTTTTGGCCAACCCCATACACACACACACACACACATATATATATATATATATATATATATATATATATATATGTGTGTATTTCTCTCAGAATATGTGCTATTTAAATGGGGAAAATAACATTTTACTATACTATATTGATATATTTCTAAATAAAAATGAAAAAATTAGATATATAGCAAATAATATATGAGTAACTAGTTTGTAAATAAAATACAGCTGACTGGAATTGACTTCCATGTCAAAATTATTATAATTTGGGGTAGCAATAGTGTTTTTTGAAAGCATATCCTTTATTTGGGAGTATTTTATTTGACTATATTTAAAATATTTTAATCCTTGTGTTATCCTTTATGAATAATTTGCTCATTATCTTTAATTGACCATTAATAATGGATGATTTTATAAATAGCACAATTGTAATAAAATTGTTATCCCAATTACTTTCCTATTGAATGTAGCCCACTTATGAAATTATTTTGTATATATTATATTGCAATAAAAAATCTAGTTAGTTTCAAGTATCTGAAGTTTAAAATCAAATATATGTTAATCAAATCTTTTTTTTTTTTTCTTTTTTTTTTTGCGGTACGCAGGCCTCTCACTGTTGTGGCCTCTCCCGTTGCGGAGCACAGGCTCTGGACACGCAGGCTCAGCGGCCATGGCTCAGGGGCCCAGCCGCTCCACGGCATGTGGGATCTTCCCAGACCGGGGCACGAACCGGTGTCCCCTGCATCGGCAGGTGGACTCTCAACCACTGTGCCACCAGGGAAGCCCATTAATCAAATCTTTAATTCAACAAAATAATCTTTGGTAGTAACCATGTCTCATGTTCTTTTCTGGGTGTTAAAAATAAAACCCTAATAAAGAATTTCTTTCTAGACTATGTAGCTTTCAATATAGTGGAAATAATAGACAAGCATAAAATAATCAGTTTTGATATGAGAAAAGTTAGGTTACATACAGAATGGTATATAAACTAGATGGAAGAAATAGGTATATTTCATATTATGTCTAAAACTTGGTGTAAGAAGATATGACAAGTTGAATAAATTATAGGTACAAGTACCAATATCATGCCCTGCATAATGAAGTATCAACAGATGGAGACATTTTCCAAAGTGTCTCTGTTTTAACATTAATATTCAGTGAGATTCTAGAACTCAACATGTTCATTATTTTTCTAGCAAATTCTGTTCAAGAGATCTTTTTGTTTGTTTTTATAAATAAATGAGACTTTCTGATATGTAGATTATGCAAGAAAACTGGAGAAAAATAGATTCTTAATATAAATGGAAAATGCATTTTGGTATTTATGATTTATAAATTTAATTTAATACTCATTTTGAAAAAAATTTTATTCTGATTTATTTTGAAAATAGATTCAGTATGTGAGCTGAAATAGTGCTTATTAGCATAGCATTAATATTTACCAACATAGATATAAATATATCTTTTTCCCCTTAAGGATTATGTTTTCTCATTCTGAGATATATAATTTCTGACTTTTTTTGGTGTTTAAAGTTTGAGATTGAGCTTTTGTTGCTGCTGTTTGCTTGTCCTTGTTCATTTTGTTTTACTGATGTTTATTAAGAGGCATTTTAGATCAGCTGCTTGAGCATCTCTCATTTTCTTAACAAGAAAATTTATTTTAAAATAAATTATATTCTCATAACTGAAATCAGGTTTTAAAGTCATTTTATCAAATTTACGTTCATATCAACCCTATTTCTCCTCAGTCATGATCATATAACACCTACAGATCCTTTCTGCAAAAACTCGCTAGAATTTTTCCTGAAAGAAAAGTGGTTTTCTAATAGCTGAAAATAACAGGCTATGAATTCTGATTTGGTTTTACCTTTTTGTTTTTTAAGTGAAATCATGCCACCCCTTTCTCAGAACTCTTGATCTACCCATCTAGAAGAACGGGCAACTAACTGACTTACACCTTCTTCAGGAGCTTAGTACCACTAATTTTCTTATCTATATGCTTAATGGAGACTTTTTATAGATTATTCAACCATCAGCTGTTCTTTAAAAGTATGCTTTCACCTTCTACACCAGTGGATTTCAATCCTTCTGAACCAATGCTCCCTTATAAACATCGTGTAATTTTATTTACTGAAATGAAATCCATATGTTGCAATGAAAAGTTGAAAAAATTGGGGGGAAAAGATTCTTATTCAATTATACCACATGGCCAACACTCATCTAGAGGTTCCTGAAGCTTTAATTCCTGTCATTATAATACAATTTCATATAAAATGTATAATATAATAATAGCAATGTTTCAGGTATCAGATATCGGTTGTGCATTGTCTGCCTCTCCCACTGCATTTTCACATCACCTTGAAATCAAGATTTCTGCCACAAATAAATTGACTTCAGTTTTAAGAACATGAAAGATAGTTTCATTGTTGCTTCTAGTTTTTGTGCCTTATTTCCCACCTGCTTGTTTTGTCTAGTGGAAATCTACTCATGTTTTAATCCTCTGCTCAATGGTAACCTTCCTTATGATGTTTAAATTCCGAGCAGAATTTACCTCTGTATTGTTTTATTCTGCTAGCTTCTTACACCGTGCTGTTCTGAATGGCCAATAGATAGCATCCCTTAATTTCTCTCTGTCATTCACAACTATTGGAGGGGGGAAGATATCATGGGAAACCAATACACATAGAGAGAAGACATCCTTTATTACTGATTAAGCAGACTGGAGACATAGTTTTGGATGTGGAGCTAGTGAGCTGGCTAATATATTTCTTTAGTGTGACACATTTTCTCAAAGGGTCACTGACAAAGCTGGACTCACACAATGCCTTTGTGAAAGAGAGTTGCCACCGTAAACTTGACACAAAGGGTTAGCTAATATAGTCTCCTTTATACAGGCATCTGAATCTAAAAGAGAGAGCTTCCTGAAGGGGCTGGCCCAAGCATACTCTTTTCCTTCTCTTAAACCCAACAATCTCGTTAAGTCACAGTAGAAGGATAGGTAAAGAGCCAGAAAAAAAAAAAAAAGAAAAAAAAATATCCTTATGTTTATTTAGGAAATATAAAGAAGGTAAATAATAGAGTTCAGTCCTAACGTTCCACATCACTGATATGATCTACTAGGATCATTTTAGAGTTTAGAATTATAATTTAGAACTAGAGAGACCTATGATCAACCTTCTCCAAGATCTACAGCTTGAAATATGGCAGTCTTTCAGTCACTAAGAGAGCCTAGTGCAACCCAAAATAGCTGAAGAGGTCATGCAAGAAAATTCCTATCTCTCCAGCCATCTCTTGAGAAGTAGAGCTAACCTTGGCAGACTTTCATTCTTGGAAGCCTGCATCCGAGCCTCCATGTGTCTTTGCTGAAAGATATAGCTAGATCCTATCTGGCTTATATAAGAAGACAAAAGTGTTTCTGCACTTCCTACTCTTGTTTAATTGTGTCTTTTACAACTGGTCAGGAACTATGGTCTGGGTACTACGGAGTTTGTCTGGTTTATTCACCACATCACTTAAAGCTAGATAATACACACACACACACACACACACACCACACAACAGGCTCACACTACAGGGAGCTGTGACCATCCTGGAACATCCCAAATACTGTGGATATGAAACTGTAGATGTTAGTGGTATGTCCTGTCCTTCAGTGCTTTGAAAACTCACTGGCAGAGGGGGCAGTGAGACTGTGAGAGAGTAAGAGCAGCCTAGAGATGAGAGTATCCTGAGTAGCATATTTAGACACCTGGAGTTATTTCACCAAAACTACTCTTTTGTGGTGAGGTCCATATTCAAAAGAGGGTAACTATATGAGATCCTGGTAAATAATGTGATGCTTAGAGAGAAGAGAAGCAGCGGACTCTATACACATGGCACTGATGAAATGGATAGTCTGCATTCAGGTATTTCCAATCAGAAAATATAAAACCCCAATTAGTGTGTGCATATGGATGGATAATATATTCAAATTCAAATAAATATTTGCAAATCATTTAGGTTGTTAAAATTTCAGATACATGTGAGTATGGTATAAAGGGTTTTGTTAATTTTGAAGAATTTGAAGGTAGAAAAGAGTTAAGCGTTGTTTTATCAATGATGTTAGAGCTTCGATGTGCTTGTGTGGGTAATATGTATTTCAAAAAGAGGAAAAACATTTATTTTGTTTCTTTGCAGCAATAGTCTTTGGACACTGTGCATTGTTTCAGCTCTGCACTGGAGATGGGTGCACCATCGTGAACAAAGAGTACACAAAGTGCTATGAACTAAATGTTTGTGTTCCTCCAAATTCATATGTTGAAACCTAATCCCCAATGTCATGTTATTAAAACATGGGGCTTGCAGGAGGTGATTAGGTCATGAAGATGGAGCCCTCATGAATGGGATTAGTGCCCTTATAAAAGGGACTCCAGAAAGCTCTATCATCCCTTCTGCCCCACCGTAAGAAGCTTTCTATGAACCAGAAAGCAGGCCCTACCCAGACACTGAATCGGCCAGCACCTTGATCTTGTACTTCCCAGACTATAGAATTTTGAGAAATAAATTTCTATTATTTGTAAGTCATTTGGTCTCCGGTATTCTGTCATTGCAGCTCAAACAAACTGATACACATAGTGAGTAAAATCCCTGCCCTTATGGACTTGATAGCCAGGTGGGGAAAGACAATATTTTAAAAATCTTCCTCTTTCTCTTTTTCAGTGGTGTCAAGTGCATGAAGTAAATGTACAGTGAAATGACAGAAACTGAAAGAGACTAATTTAGCTGGTAATTCAGAGAAGACCACTCTGAAAAATTACTTTTTAGGTTGAGACATGAGACATGAATGGAGGTCAGTTAGTCTATGATAGAGCTGCTTCACTTCGGAAGAACTCTCTTCTAGAGATATGAGGTACTGTTCAAGGATGCAGTTACGAAAGGGATGTAAGGCCAGTACCAGCTATCTTAGTAGACTTCTTTAAATAATTAATGGTCATAAAACTCCAATTACACTTAACTGAGCTATAAATTGCTCCAAAGATCTGTGGAAAGACAGGGCAAAGAATTAAGAGTAGGACAATCAGACAGTATGTGGTCCAGAACAGGAATGTATAAAATCAGGTGCTTTAGAATAACCTTAAGTGTAGAATATGAACATAAAAAGCATTACCCAAATAAGTACTTGAGAGACATGTACTTAAAGAGAGTTAAAAAAAATTGTGGTGTAGGCAAACTGACAGATGTTTTTTAAAGCTTCTGGATATAACACACATTGAATATTGCTGTAGATTCCATAGAGGTTAGGTCAAAACTTTTCAATCATTAGTTTTATACTTTAGGCAAATTTTTCCTTCAGAAAAGTGCCCCCAAAAATAGTAATATGAAATTTTGGGAGTTGTTACATTTAAAGTGCTATTGTAGAAATGATAAAATTGAGATTTCAGTAATCAAAATGATTGCAAGAGTAGTAGAAATCTAATAAGTCTCCTGAGGAAAGAGAATGTTCCTAAAAGAGGTGGTCTTAGTACTGAATTTTTATGAAGTAAACGTATTGATTGTGTACATAAGCTTTGGCAGGGTTTTTCAAAGTAAATTTAGAGAGATAGGAAAAGCAAATATCTATTAAGTAGACACAAAAGGGAATTGAGTTGAAATGATTCAATTGTTTTGGTAGCATAATTTTTGAGAAACTCTCAGCAACTAAAATATAACATATTTGCTTGTATAAACTTAACAGTTTACAGGCTATATTACTGATGATTGATTATCAAATTAATTGAGAAACTTCTTGAGAAAATAATACCTTCTCCTTGATCTATTAGAGACCATCAGCTCAGAGAACAAATCTTACATAGAAAGTAAAAAGAGAACAGGCCTTCAGTGTCACAGGTTTCATTCATTTTTTAGATAAAAGAGATATGAGACACAAGGAAAGGGATAAATTTTCTGAGTTTGGTTCCATTCTTGTTATTGATGGTTACTGAAATCTGAGAATTTCATGCAATTGAGATTAGCAGGTGGAAAAAAATATTTTTTAACATGATTTTATAGCATATCATGGTTAGAAACAGAGGGAATTAGGAACAGTAATAAAATCTTGGGTATTGTTTTTGGGAGTGAATTTTCCTCTTCTCATAAGTTTTAGAATGAGGAAGAAAAACCTTGTGACCCAGGAACTGGCATAGAAGTCAGCACCTCAGTAGTTCCTGCTGGTTAAGAGGGTTTAGTTCTTCCAAATTCTTGCCTCCAGGCCTTAAGGAATTGAGGAAAAGAACCAATCTGAGCTTTGTGGTCTCTTTCTAGGATGGGATTGATGAGAAATAGCTAGAATCTGTTCAATGTCAGAATGAAAAGTACCAATTAAGCTTGTTAAAAATTGTTTGTGTTCAGGAAACAATTTCATATATACAATCAGAAAAGTATACAAATATGTGTGTACAAATATATTTACACAGTGTATATTTACACACACACAGAGTCACAGAGTCTATCTTCGTTATTCATGAATTCTGTAATAGCGAATTCACCTACTCACTAAAAGTGATTTGTGTCCCCAAACCAACTGCTGTCTAATTGAATCTGCTCTTGCAGATGTGGATTTTTTACTAGAGCAAATGACAGTCTCTGGAAACCTGTTTGAGACTAACCATCTGTCAAATACAAATTTTAAAAAATTCTTAACAACAAATATCACCAGAAACTCTTTTCTTTCAGCTGGCAGGATAGCAATAGACCTTCACTACTTTAACTCAGAACTATGATACCTTATAGGCTTTCCATCATAAACAATTTTTCAAAGACTTTGACAGTTTCACAGGAGATCACGTTGGTCCATTACACTGATGAAATTAAGCAACTCGAATTTGATGAGCAGCAGGAATCACAGAGAACTTAGATAAACAGTAAGACAATGGACTTCCAGAGTGTGAGATAAACTCCAATAATACTCCAGGGTCTGGCACCTCATTTATTTTCTTTGGGTTTCTTTGAAAGAGCTGAGATATACCCTAAAAATAGGCAAAGTGGCTCTAACTTTCATGTCTTACTACTGTGAACTAGGGAAAATGCTCAGTGAGCCTCTTTGTGAAGAGCTCACCAGTATTTTAATGGCTCAGAAGTTTCAAGGAGCATAGTGCAAGCGGATAATTGTCTCTCTTGAGATGGTTTTCTCCATATTATACACTCTTCTTTGTTCTACATAGGCAGGTAGTTATTTTTTGGCTTGAGAGAGATTTCAAACTACCATGTCAAGTCTTTCTTGAGAAGCTATTATAATCCTCCAGTTTATAAAAATGTTTCTTAAAATGCTTCTGTTACACAGGTTTGGCACTGAGATTTTGCTTACTACTTACTTTGTGACAAACACCTATTACAACTTAAACTTCTCTACAGATTCTGGGCCAACTGTTTCTTTCTTGTTTCCTCCAATGCACTAGAAGCTAGACCTGCAAAGAAATGGCTTAGCTTACTTGTAAAGCAATCTGGAAATGCCGACCGGGCTCGGGTGATGGAAAGGCACACATTAAAGATAGATTCGAGGTTGTACAAAGCTGACTCTGAAGACGAGGTGCCATCTTAGAGAATGAATGGCATTCAGAATTTATGAAAATTAAGTAAAAACAAGCATCCTATCAATTTGGATCACTAGGCCTTGACATCGTTGGCATTTGTTTGCAAGTGAATTCTCACAGCATTGTCACTTTCACAGTGTAATGTAAAATACGCTTCCCGGTGGTAAAGTAATTATAAAAATTCCCATGCACAACTGTCCATGAGAGCAAATTGGAAGTCATATCTGATTGAGGTCCATCAATAACTGATGGCCTAAGAAAGGTGCTGAGCCATATGATGCCTGGTGTCACTAAGGACGCTACAAATTACTCCTGGAGAGTAATAAGGATACGCTCAGGATAGAAATATTTACAATGGGCAAAAGAGCAATTTCTATCACTGTAGAGGCAACACACTAAATAATCATACCCACAGTTACACTTTCCCAATGTTCAATGATACTAGTGTCTGTAGGGACTCTTTACAAAGTGTGTACCTTTAATCATATCATCCAATATTTGGGAAAGAGTCTTTTTAAAAGTTATTTTTTAGAATAGGTAAAACATTGTTAAAACATTTACAAAGTTCAAAATAAATATAACATAAAAAAGTAGAAAGTGAAAGCTCTTTCTCCTGTTTCTGTGTATTCCACATCTACTCCCTGACACTGGAGGGAATAATTTTTTAAGTTTTAGGAATTTCCTTCCAATGTTTCCTTACACAAATAGAACATTTTTGTTTTCTCCCTTCTTTCACTATCAGTAGTATATTATGCACATGGTTCCATACCATATTTTTCCACTTAGCAATATAACCTGGAAAAATTTCTATATGAGTATCGAGATCTTTATCTGTTTTGGTATAACTACTAAGTATTCCAATAAGTGGAATATTCTATGCTATAGCATAGAATATTTAAAAAGATCCCTAAAGATAAGCATTTTGACTTTTTTCATTTTTAAATGCAAAGAATGTGGCAATAAATAATGATGTACAAACAATTTTGAGTGTATATGGGTATAATCATAGGATAATATTCAGAAGGAAAACTGTAGAATGAAAGGGAAATTTTAAATACAATAGATCGCAAATTTTCCTTATTAAGGTTTATATCATTTTACATTCCCAAAAGCTGTATTTGAGAGTGCCTGTTTTTCCACAACTCTATAAACAATATGCTGTCAACTTCTGGATTTCTGCTAATAGGTTGAGAAATTTCTCCTTATAGTTATAATTTTTATATATTTTATTGAGAGGTCGAGTACATTTTCATATATTTTACTACTATTTATATATTTTATTTTAAAACTTGTCTATTCATCTTCTTTATGTTATTTTTTTTTTTTTATTAAAGGGATGTTTGCTCTGTTCTTGTTGATGTCTAACAGCCATCTGTATTAGGAGATCAATGTCTGTGATGTAGAATAGTTACTGAGCTCAATGTCTGCCTCTTAATAATCACTCAGTCCATATTAGCTATCATTTATATGCCCCCAAGGTAAAAGCTACCACTGACTTGTGAAGAAACTGGTATGAGACATCCTAAGTAACTCGAAATCTCTAGCTGTCCCAGATCATTGCTCTCCTTCTACTTCTTCAGCACATAACTGGCCTGTGCCTATAAAGAAAATCATCTACAGTGGGAAAATGAAGCTGAGCTGAGATAGTATTTTGCTCAGCATCAAGCTCCATGAAACAGGGAGGCAATTCTTGCAGAATTCTATTGCAAGGAAAGTATAAGCCAATCATTTTATACTTGGGTAACAGGTTTTTGGGGGAGAGCAACAGACAGGATTCTCGACATAGACGAAGAGTCCAGAATCATAAGACCTGTGGTCCTTTTGTTTCTTGCGGGGGGCGGGGGGAGGGGGGAAGGGTGCCAAAATATAAAGCACAAATCCTAAAACATAAAACTCAAATCACAAGTGTCAGGATAGGAGAATCTATTTGATGGTGGGAAATTGGAACAAATACAAGATAAATCAAAATAAGCAACGCAAAGTTGTTCACTCTGAGGTCATAAAAAATCAAGCTCTGAGCACTGAATCTGTGTGATGTAGGCAGGCTGTAAGAGGCCCTCTGCTGGTCCCGGCCTCATGGTGTTCATTCCCTCGTGTAATTTCCTTCCCTTGAGTGTGGGCTGGATTTAGTAACTTCCTTCTAAGGAATAGAATATGACAGAAAGCAGTTCTAAGATTAGACTGTAAAAAGACAGTGGCTTTCATCTTGGCTTCTCTCCCTTGCTTGCTCCAGAATAAGCCAGCTGCCATGACATGAAGCTGCACTAAGGAGATTCCCACATGGAAGGGAGCTAAGCCCGTGAGAAGCTGAGGGCCTCAGTCCAACAACCTGAGGAACCGAATCCTGCTAACGCTTCTCTCAGTCAAGCTCTGAGATGAGACTTGACTGAGCTTGAGCAGTCAAGCTTGGTCAGATGAGACTGACCAAGAGCTTGACTGCAACCTCAGGAGAGATAATAAACTAGAGGCAAGGTCACACAGCTAAGCAACACTTGGAGTTCTGGCCCACAGAAGCTAAAGGCATACAAATGTTTGCTGTTTTAAGTCACTAAGTTTTGGAATATTTTTTTATACAGCAGTAAGAGTAATAAACAAGTTAACTACAGAGATAATTCTGAATACCTCCCATTACAAAACAGAATATAATTTTTATAAACATATATAAAGTTAAAATGGGTGGTGTAGGTGGAGATAACAAGAAATAACAATGAGTGAAGTTCACGTAGAAAGAAATATATGTTCTAATATTTTTTGTGGATGTTATACTGGAGTAAAAATCCTATCGAGATTTCATAAGTCATGAAACACAAATACAGGCACATAATCTAAGTCACTAGAGTGCACAAAATCAAATAATGTATGATAAAGCACAAAGAATTCATAATAAAACATGGATATCATTAAGAATGATAATAAAGAGAAGAGGAAGCAGGAGAAATAGCTAACATATGTTGAGCAATTGTTATATTTCTGTCCCTCTTCTTAGTCCTTTATATCCATCAATCATTTAATCCTTACAATAGTCCTAGAAGATGCATGCTATTATGGTCTTCATCTCATAGACGAAAAACCAATTAAAAATTCCCTATATTATAAAACCCATGTGACATAGTTAAATCTGTGTTCAGAAAAAATAATACCCTCAAATATTTGTTATTAGTCAAAGGTAAAATGTCTTCAAATTAATGTCAACAACAACAGAAAGAAAAGCGTAAGAATGGAAGGAAATAAAATATTCACCACTCTGCTAAAAACAACAACCAAAAAAACCTCAGTATCATGTTTAATTAGAATCCTTCCCAACTTAGGACCTTTGCAATCACTCTTTTCTCTGCCTGAAATCCTCTCCCCAGGAACCTGGGTTTTCATGGTATCTGAGTCACATGCTGTCATATGCTCTTTGCCTCTTAATAGCTCACATGTCACCTCCTTATAGAACCTTCTTTGAACACCAAAACTAAAAAGCTTTTCATGCAGTCTTTCTCTCTGGAGTTTTCTAGTAACTCAGGTACATTCAAATAGGGTAATCATATCCATCGTATATTGGCCATTATTTCTCATAAGTTGATGGTTGTCCTAATTTTGTGGTCAATGCATGCTGTCAATTAGTCCTTTTATTTGTATCACTTCATTAGTTTTCTCTTATGATGCTATACTTCCTCTCCATCTAATTTCTCAGAAGTCACCACATACAATATTCTTGCAAAGAATCATAATGAATTATTTAGGTCTAGCAATTATAACTCCAAGTAGGATAATAATTCTATCCCCCAAAATAATTTTATTACATTTTAAAATTTAATTGTAAACAAACACAAAATGTTGAACTCGGTTAAAGAAGTGTCAGCTTATTCATTATCACTACTACTGATTATAGTAAGAATTGAATTGATGTGTAAAAAACAGACACCTCACCCGTCATTTCCTTGTTGATAATAAAAATCCTCTTGTCAGAAAGTCTGAGCCATAAATACATCAAGGTCAGCATATACTTATTTAAGGAAAAGTTTAGCAGGTAATTATTTAAGCAGTAGGAGAATAGGCAGTTCACAAATACAAACACATTTCAGACAAATGTAGTAAAAAATGAGACTATTTAGATTTTTTTCTGCAAAAATTTTTGTTTGTTAAATATAATTCTTGTGAAAAAAAATCTTTCAGTGGTAAAAGAATTATCCACATGGGAAGTATCATGACTGTTTGGGTTATACATGGGAGTATTTTGAGGAAAATTCAGGAAATGGTGAGAAAATTGCTATATTCCATATTTTGAGTTTCTCTTTTTTTTTTCTCCTATCCCTCAGATATACCCAGAGTTGGTAAAATGGCAAGGCTCACTTTGTTAAGTAGAGAAGTGCAGACAGATAAGATCTACAAAAGTAACAAAAAAGGAACTGGTAATAACAACTAATAGCAACACTTCTAGAAATTCTGTAGTGCCCCTAGAGGAAAGCTGACCCTTAGACTAGAAAATAAACCATACACATATTGAAGTTACAAAAGAAAAGGCACCAAGTGTAAATAAATAAAGTTGTACATTTTTTAATATGGTATTTCTTTCAATCCTTGTTTATATAAATGAAACCCCAAGCCTTCAGAGCTATATAAAATACCTATTATTTTTTCTGTTTAAGTTTTCAGTTAAAGAAAATGATTTATAGTTAAAACTTTCTGTAACCCAAAGTATTTTCTTAATAAATGAACAAATGAAAGGTTTTATTTTTTAATTTTTAGCAAATAAAAGACTTTCTCATCCTTTATACTTACTGTTAAAATGATTTTGCCATCAAAAATTTGAAACAATTTAATTCCCTGTAGCTACTCCCATGTGCCACTGTTATTTTTATTTGATTTATGTTTGTAGAGAAATGAAACTGACCATCCATCCCTTTATTTATTCTTCCCTTCATATATTTCAAGAATAAAATTAAACGAAAAAAATCTCTGGAAAAATGTAATTACCAACGAGGAGTTTTTCTGTGAAATTTCTTTCATACAACTGAAAGAAAAATAATCAAAGGAAGTCTGCAAGTAAGCTATCATCACTGAAAATTAGAGTGCCCATATTGAACTGCAACTTTGTGCTACAAAACAATTTGAATCCAAATTGATAAAAGAGTAAATGAATTGACACATATCTCTCTGTCATGATAAATTCTGTGAAAGTGCATAAATGATGAAAATTATGAAAGAAAATCATTAATAATCTCCAATGTGAGGAATAGGTATTTAGTGACCAAGGAAACATTATCAAATTCCCTGCAGCAAGCTCTTTTCCTCCAACCCATTGTAATAAATACCTCAGATGCCAAAAAATGAAACACAGAAGTTTGAAAATCTATGCTTCACAGGGAAGTCTATTTGGTAAGAAAGTAAAGTTAAAAAAAAAAAAAAAAGACAGATTTTAAAGAGGATAAAATCAGGATAAATTACTGAAGTCTAAAATCCAAAACTTTTATTTTGTAGATGGGGTAACTGAGATCCAGTGAGATTAAATGACTTGGCCAACATTGTGGGTAGCAAATTCAATAAAACCAAATTCCTGCATCCCAGTTCATGCTGTTTCCACTAATTCAGACTGACTTCTCTATTTCAGGGATAATAAAATTAGGTAGAGTCCTGAAAAGATTTCTTCAGGGAATATCCATGAATATGCTTTGTAGTTTCTCAAACACAGTGTTAAGAGTATTTCTGAGTAAGTCATATGTAAAAGAGAGCTTACATGTAAAGAAGCAAAAATTGACCTTAGAATAATTATAAAATGGAATATATGTTTTGCTCTACTATGGGAAATGTTCTATGTATTTTGAAATAAATAAAATGAGAAGTTAGTTATGATTCCAATAATGCTTAAGAGAAAAATTTCACAACACATTGATCTTTCATATTAAGAAGGAAAGATGTAGAAAGAAAACATAGGAATAATGAAGGATAAAGCACATAAAATATTATAAAGGATTTCACGTGCAAGAGTTAAATGACATATTAAAAATAATTATGTTGAAATCAACCCCTCTAAACTTCCAAGTAGAAACCATACATTTGAAGCTAAGTGTGCACTTGTAAAATGTATAATATAAGCATAATATAATCCAAAAAACAGGGTATCTAATCATGCTATGAAGATATTTGGTTAAACCCCAGTCTAAGTGTCACTGCAAAGGTATTTTGTAGATGAGTTTAACATTTAAATCAATAGACTCTGAGTAAAGCACATTATCCTTCATAATATGGGTGGGCCTCATCTAATCAGTTGAAGGCCTTGCAAGAAAAAAGACTGAGATTCCCCAAGAAAGACACAGTTCAGCCAGCATTCTGCTTTCAGACTGGAAATGTAGCATCAACCCTTCTCTGGGTCTCCAGCCTGTCAGCCTACCCTGAAGATTTTGGACTTGCCAGGCTTTATAATCATGAGCCAGTTCCTTAAATAAATCTCTCTCTATATATAAATGCACATTTTATTGATCCTGTTTCTCTGGAGAACTTACTAATACAACATCCATCTATCTATATCTACCTATCTACCTATCTATCTAATTTAAAAAAACTGTAGTGGGCCACTATAGTATTACTTGTTCCGAACCCCTTTTCTAGAAATTTCACCTTCAGGGAGGATTGAAAACAGAGAAACACCACTCCCCAACATACTGCACTGAAATTCTTATGGCATAATAGAACAAATAAGTGACTGTTAAATGAGGAGCCTTTTAGAAATAAAAAAAGAAAGACTCAGATAACCATGAATTTTGGTGAATCAATGCCATACAGCATTTTTAAACCTAAAATTAGAATGCTTGCTAAAAAAACGCTGGCACCCTATGCTTTGGAATGTAGGTACCCCTGGGCATTCTCAGAAGTGATGATAGTCTAATCCTTCTCTAAACTCCTTCCAATGATTCCAATGAGGGCTACATTCCACCCTGACTGTCCTATGTTTATTTTTCCACTAACTTTAAACAGCATTGGATTGGAAAACATATTGAAGTTTGTGGCAATATTTCAAAGAAGAATATTAGTCATACCATATAAAAACATCTTTTTAAAAATTTTAAATTCATGCTCTTTGGAGCAATATTTCATGGATAGACAAAATGATGAAAATAAAATCCAGATTTCCTGCTAAATATAAGTAACTTAAAGCACATACCCCAGCTTTGGCTAATGGTTTTAGCAATTTGGGGGATTGCTAAAGGAAGCAATGATTAAGGAAGAGTTATGAAACGTAATTTTAATAAGTTAAGCCCATAATATGAAGTAAGAAGTCAACTGATGTTTACTTAAGAGAGTCATGATTCCAACAAAACACCAAGTGTGGTGAACAAGAGATTGTTAATGTTACTCTTTATGGAAAATGAATGATCCCTGGACAGGGATCTGCAGAAATCAGTCAACTAAGGCAAATAAGATAAAACTGGATATTCTTCCCCAATATCTTACTCATTTTATAAAAGGGGGGAATCAATAAATTGTCTGTTGTTTGTTGCTTCTTATTTTCTAGTATAAAGGCCATTGCAAAAATGCTATTTATCTCCCAATATAGTAAATATGAAAGTTGTAAGCAATCTATCTTTAAATGCCTATTGCATACGTGGTACTTGGGGTGAAAAATATAATCATTAAGACAAGAGTTTGCAGAACCATTAAAACAAAAACCAAAACAAGTGTGTATAAACTCACACAACAGTGGCCATATCTCATCCCTCTGGTTGTAATACTTGGACATTCCCTTAGATTGTCTTGCATTTTGTGTTGTATGATCTGAATGGGATAGGTAGGGGTATGTCTAAAAATGATTTGTGGCTACCAGAGTGTGTGTACATGTTAGTTGCTGTGTTGGTTACCTGGTGACAGGTTTGCAAGCAAACAATGGCATTATCTGCCCAGCACAACTCTTTCAGGCTTTCCTCTTCCTCCTTCTTTCTATCCCTCTTAGTATACTTTCAATATTTTCCTGACATCTGCCATTGTTGGCCAGTTGTCCTAAGATGAAAGAGTTCTCAACAAAAAATTTGAAGCAAGAATACAGAGAGAATTTGGTGTCTTGGCTTGTCAGATACAAAGCTTTGAGGAGGTCTTATCTTTATTTACTGATGTATGAACTAGAAAAATGGAGAGTTCCAGAACCCAGTCAGAAGAAAAGTATATAAAAATAACTCAGTGAAAGTGAAGAGGGAGGCAGAAGCAGGCACACAGAGAGACACACAGACAGCAATCAAGTTCCGATGTACATTTATTATTGATGCTCGACCATTTTTATGAGTTTCATGATGTTTCCTAGCATCTTTTATTTTTATTCCCTTATTTTTCTTATGTTTCATATCAAATTTAATTTCTGTCCTTGCAAATGGACGGCACTGTAGGCAATATCTCCCAAATTCAGTTAGTGAGTCATAAATGGGAAACTTTCAACAACATTTTCACCCACATGAGGGAAGGTTAAGGAACTTTTGATAATATGTTCACCTATCACTTATGATGTTGGGAAAAGTTTTGTCCATCTAATTATTTTTTCAGTGCTAGGTGCAGAGTTTTATTTGACGTTGAAATTCTAACTTTCATTTATCTGTATTTATGTATTGAGCTAGATTAGCACACCATGTGCTATGCTCATTAGTCACTTTTTATGACTCTTGTTTCTTTTGCATTGGTCCTGAATTTTTTTCAAGAAGGTCAGGTATGTTATTTGTTTCATCTGCCATCTTTAAGTTAACCAGGGTAAGGTTTTACCTTGCTTCCTTCCCTATCCCCCTCCAACACAGGCACAGACACATCCTCCACTTTCTTGATCTGTCTTTGGGCAAATCAGTGTCTGGCATGTTTAGAAAATTTGGCTACATTTTGCAGTGAGGCTAGTAGAGTCCTGAACTAATGCAATATTGTATTTTGATCACTATCTGTATTCTTGTTTTTATACTTTATTAGTTTTGAACAGAGAGGGGAAAAATGATGTTTAACCACCACCGCTGATATCCAATATTGTCTAAGGAATATCCAACTGAGTTTGAATATATTTTTATATTCATTGTATTTGTATTAAGAGTATGAAATCATTCACGTATATGATGAACACAGAATTAGAATATGGGTGATGGGGTAGGAGGATGACATCAGCTGCCTCAATTTTAAATAACATATTTTTTCATTAATCTGTAGAATGTACAAAAATATATTCTAGGGGCTTCCCTGGTGGCGCAGTGGTTGAGAATATGCCTGCTAATGCAGAGGACACGGGTTTGAGCCCTGGTCTGGGAGGATCCCACATGCCGTGGAGCAACTAGGCCCGTGAGCCACAACTACTGAGCCTGCGCGTCTGGAGCCTGTGCGTCTGGAGCCTGTGCTCCGCAACAAGAGAGGCCGCGATAGTGAGAGGCCCACGCACCGTGATGAAGAGTGGCCCCCGCTCGCCGCAACTAGAGAAAGCCCACGCACAGAAACGAAGACCCAACACAGCAAAAATAAATTAATTAATAAACTCCTACCCCAACATCTAAAAATATATATATATATTCTATATTGTTCTTTTTACTTTTGAAGTGTCTGAATTAATGTTATAAAGTATTTGAAATTAATTTTAAAAAACAGTATATGCAGCATATCTCATGCTTACTACTATTCACAAAATTAAAAATAACAGAAATGTAATTTCCTATGCACAGAAACATGTTCCCCACATTTTAATATATTGTATATATTATTTCAGTTTTACTCTTAAATATACCTTCTATTTTTAGACAAATGGATATTAATTAGAAAGTAAAAACTAAATCAAAGATTATAATAATAAGTATTGATGATTATGAATGAAACAGGCACTAGCATACACAAATAGGTTTTTGTGTGTGTAATTGTTATAATACTTATTGTGTGTATATATCATTAAAATAAGATATTAACTCTGCTATTTGATTTCTATATAATGTCTGTTATTTCTATACAATGTTATATAAAATATACTAAATATATTTAAATATATAAATGTATATTAAAATAAATATAGACTATTAAAATAGACTATAACAGTTATTTTGTGTATGTAAGTTATCAAAATTTTTGAGGGAAATTTGAAGATATTTTTAATAGTTAAATCTAATAAATTCCTTTATGAAAATTTAAAATAAATATACTCAGAGATCTTGGAAGATATTTCAGTAGATATTTAAGTATTTAAAGAGCAAATTATAACTAACATTTTTAAATGATTTTTAATAGTACATTTTAAAATGCACATATTTTAGAAAAAAATTAGTGAAGCAAAGATAAGGAGATAAAATAACACAGAAGGCTAGAGTATTAATATACTAAAACATATAAAGTTATATTAAATAAATATTGTGGCTAAATGTGTGACTACTTCATCCTAGTGCTTGGCTTGGCTTCACCAAGACAAATATCTTTTATATTTAACAGCGTGTGTCCTTGAGTAAATTACTAAATTCTCTGACGCAGCCTCTTTTAACATAACATAAATATAATGGTACCTATCAAGCAGAGTTCTTATGAAAATCGATTGAGAAAATACAATTAAAGGACACAGCAGAAAAGTTCAATACATAATTATAATAGACATTTTTCTACATCATTATGCATCATTTTTATAATTAGAAAAAAAATCTAAGTTGAGGTCATTCATCTACTACCAACCTTCTTTAATGTCAATTTTTCAACTTAGGATTTGGAAATTATAATTGTCTTGCCTTCCTGGCAACTTGCTGTTGTTATTTACTGAATGCTTGTCATGTGATTGGCCAAATAGCTCCACTCTGTGCTTTCATATTCAATTGTAATTTTATATTGAAAAGCTCTCTATAAGTATAAATCCTCGCTACTGCTCTTGCTAAGTGAGAAAGGCCATAAATAGACAGACGAGGTATTTTATTTACGTACTCTTTCTTTCCACAAGGAGAAAAACAATGGGCTCAGGCATGGAAGCTACTGGGCTTATGCAAATTAGATGATTTTAGGAGCATTAGAAACACGAGTGTCCATGAAGTATAAAAATACCTATTTCGAAAACATTTTTTGTTTGTTTCTAGAAAAATTAAGAACATGTTTTGAATTTTTTGCCTTCAAATTTCGTTAAATGTGTATCTCCTGTGTCTTGTAATTCCCTGTCAGCTAATGGGCTCCAAAATGTATTGAAATGAAAAGTCCTGTGTGGAGTTAGTGGAAAGAGAAACAATAAGGCAACTTTAGTGAAATCGTCACAGACCTGCCTAAAGATACGGTCAGTGCAGATAATGTTTTCAACTCTTTCTCACCATTCCTTGTATCCCCTGATGTTTATGTCCCAGCTGCCTCCTTGCCCATTGTGGGAAAGCATTGGTTGGAAGAGAAGTAGCACTAAAGAAAAACACTGATACATAAACCATGTGTTCATCATGTGTTCATCTTTAGTTCACTAAAATCTACATTAACTACTGAGAAAAAATAATTAGTTGTTCTCAAAGGCGGCTTTCAGATAATGGGACTCTATTTTACCACATGGCAATGATGCAGGAATCTGTGTTCAGTTTGTTTGGTACCACCCAGATAAAAATAGTACTTAATGAAAAAATTGGTCTGTACATGCCACAGATTTAAAAAAAACAAAAAAAGGTAAGTTTAAGGCTAGATGATCCATACACTTAATTTACAAGTTTGAAAGACATATACTAAGAAAACAAAGACATGAAAAAATAGGAAGGAAAAAAGAGAGGGTGCAAGGGAGGAAAGAAAGTAGTAATGTAATAGAGACAAGTACTTAAACTGATTTGTAAATTATTTTAAAACTGATTTGTGAATTATTTTATTCAGTGAGCATATGCCTTGGAATAAAAATGAGATGGGAGATGTTAACATGGCTTTGCCTTAGTTCAACTCATTCCCCTGCGCCTCTCACAGTGTGATAGTCTTACTTTCCTGAATGTGATTCCAGTATTTAAAGAAACAGTGAAACACAAGTTAATTTATAGTGGGCTCAAACACAAGTTACTCTATAGTGGGCTCAAACACAAGCTACTCTATAGTGGGCTCAGCAAACACAGTTACTCTATAGTGGGCTCAGCCAAGAAACTGTGATCTGTTCTGTTGCTGGCAGAAAAACCAGGTGAGACAGACTTGTTGGTAGATGGCCCTGAATGTATTTTATGGCTTATTTAAAGGAGTGACAATGAGTAATTCTCCTTATAAGAAATGCTTGCCTTACCAGAAGACATTAGGACCTAATTACCATGTGCAAAACATGCAGTCTCTCATCTGGTAGCATACAGCTTCTGAAAACTCACATGTTTACGAAGTTTGGGCTACAGTTATTTGTTAGTTTCAACATCTGCAACTGATACATTGAACTGGTACAAATAGATCAAAAATTTTTAAGAAAAGTTTTTAAACAAAATACCGAATACAAATAAGTGCTATATTAAAAAATGCTTCTTAAAGGGATATCAAACACGTATTATTAGGCACTCAATTAATCAGAATGTTCCATCGAAAAAGAGTTTTTGATAGCTTCAATGAAAAATGTTCACAATAGGATATAAAAATTATTTTAAGTTTAATTTAGACATGATATAGGATTCTGACTGATTGGTTATTCTACTTTTCAGAATAAAAACAGAATGCAAAAATTAATTCTTTATCCTGCCAGTGTCCTTTCCAGAGAGTAGGTTGGCATTTATCATATAGCTAGAAAGATAGATAGTACATGTCTATATATACCATATATATAATGTATATATCTCATATATGTAATGTATAGCTACATTTTTATATCTCTGTATCTATTTACTGACCTCTGTCTCTCTCTCTCTCTCTTATCTTCTTGGGAGACGTATTATCACAGTGTCTGAAAACTTAGTGGAAGTTTTGACTATACTCTGAAACAATCGTTATCTCAGGAGACCACAGAATATAAACATTGATTTATAGATTTAAAGGATAATAATGAAAATTTTTGCATAGAAAATTTAGAAATTTTCTATTCAGACAGGTTGAGTTAGAATTATTTATCCCTCCACGGAGCAATCCTTTTTCTCAAAGAGAAAAAAATATGCAAATAAATGAAGAGTATTTAATTTCTTCTGAGTAGCAAAATCTGCCATTAATGAATGCATGAAGCCTGAAATGAAACTATCTTATACTGAATTTAGCATTTTATTATTCCAAACCTGTGAGTTTTTTAAACTCCAATTACACAGTTACCAAGTGGACTTACATTTGCATTCAAAAGTTATTTTCTGTTTTCATTTTTCTTTATGAGAAAATTTAGTTGTACTATTTCCTTCTTAATCTTGCTTTTGAGTCACATTAAAAAAAAAAAAGGTATAGTCCTTAGTTTGTGAGAGTATGGTTTCAGGGTCTTAGGAAAATTCCTTAACTTTAATCTAAGTGTAGACTAAATCATCCAATGTCTCTTTCACTCTCCCATGGTTCAAACAGACAAAAAAGAAGTTCAAGAAAAGAAAGGCATAGGTTAATTTGACATTAACCTCATATATATATTAAAGCATATAAGTCTGTATTAGAAAGACTACAAATGTGCCATGACACACCTTCAGTGATCATGTTTTGTTGTTTTTTGTTTGTTTGTTTTGTTTTTTTTCTTTTGTGGTACGCGGGCCTCTCACTGTTGCGGAGCACAGGCTCGGGACGTGCAGGCTCAGCGGCCATGGCTCACGGGCCCAGCCACTCCGCGGCATGTGGGATCTTCCCGAACCGGGGCACGAACCCGCGTCCCCTGCATCGGCAGGCGGACTCTCAACCATTGCGCCACCAGGGAAGCCCCATGTTTTTAAAAATGTAATTTCCTTACATACATTATATTTTAGACCACAAGAATGAATTTAGTAACTATTTCTCTCTTTTCCCTTTATTGGTGCTACTATAATTTCTTCCTAAGCCATAAATTCTTTTTTCAATATATAGAATCTGATAATTCTTATTCACTCCAAATTTTCAGTTACCGTTCATAACCAATAACCTGTAAGCTTCATCCTAGATCTCTTTGCTGTTATTTAGAGTGGTATATCTAAGTTCATATTGGAAATATTCCTTTCATTTACCCACAGTCACCTCAAACTAGCTATGCACCAAACTTAACTAATTTCTCCAACCTCTGTACTGTTGGAGAGAGTGAGGGAGAAAGGGAGAAAAAGGAAGAAGGCAGGAAGATCCATGATTAATACAAAAAACATAAGAATAGTAGCAGACAAGCTCACTAGGTCATATGTAAACTATCAATTTATGTTTAAATAGCATATAAAAGCAACTAAATGAGTCAATATGTAAACACTTTAAATAATTATTAATTCTGAATAGTCCCTTTGAGTCAATATTGCATTTTAATAAAATAAGACAAAAGGTTCTGCATAATTCTACGTAGATGATCCTTAACAAGATAAGATATTCTACAAAGTTATTAATGCAAGAAATATGCTTCCTGTTTGCATTTTGAGTAAGTCACTCTGTCTCACATGCTTTTCTGAATACTTTGTCAACAATGAAAGTTTTACATAACTCAAAAGACAAAATGCACATGTAAATGTGATTAAATCACTCAGATTATATTGACAAAGAAGTCCTTGAACTAAGAATGACATGAAAGATGGCATGTCTATCAGAGTAATATTTAATATCTTTCTTAATAAAGAGTTCTAGCACTGTATCATTTAACTTAATACATTTCCATTTCTTTTCATTTTAGTTTCCTAAAACTTTCCCACATACTAACCAGGTGTCACATTTTTAAATAATTGAAATATTTAATTTACTAAATAAGCTAGAGAAGGTGGCTTTTCACATCAAAAAATCACATTTGTAGACACATACACAAAGTGTAAGATTATCTTAACTTTAAATTAAATCACACTCATTTTTTTTACTCAAATATTTATTTTGAATAAGGGGTTTTTGTTTTACTTTATAAAAGTACTGTCAGGTTCCACATATTTTGCAAAACTAAAATAAAATCTCTCAAAATTCAAAGCTTGCAGTTTTGACACATTTTCTAGGCTTGCCCAAATAGAAATATTACATGTGGGACTTTGAGAATATTAATTATGCCATTTTCTTCATTAATATTCTTGAGATCAACTCCTGCTGTGTTCTATGATTACTTTTCTGGAATTTAATGTCATCTATGTGAACTGATAAGACATCTTTAAATTTTTGTGTTTCCTTAAAGGTTTTGATATTTTATGGCACAGACATTAATACTACAATGAAAAAGTACAGAGCTTTATTTAAATGTTTCAAAGCTTTTCAAAGAGTCATAAAAATGACAATTAAGTTCATACTGTGTTCATATTAATTTTTCTAATATTCCCTAAGATTTTAAAGCTAACTCAATTTTGTTTCAAATTTACATACATTTTTACATAAAAATTCAACCAATTCATATATTTGCTATTTACATGTGTACTACTTTACTTCTAACCAGGAGCTGCCTAGTATGTCTATGCTCTGAAAACTTACCCAATTAAAATAATTGAAAAAAATGATGTGATCAATATATATTAATATATATGATATATATGTATTATATGTATGCTTACTTATCTTTTTGATGAAGTCAGATTATTTGTTAAAGAAAAAACAAAACAAAAAACATGTAAAGAGTGTGGGTGTCAAAGCTAGTTATTGGCCTTTCCTTTAAAATAATGAGCAATATTGCACATAAGGCTTTAATTTTTTTTATGTTTAAAACAGTATCTCAAACCCAGTGTTCACACCATCCTTGTCAACTTTTCCTCTCTTTTTGAAGTATGTGTGTATGTGAATGTGTACGTGATCATCTCTATTTTATAAGGATATAAATGGATACAATGAAAACCTGAATAAATTAATGACTTGTCTCATTATTTCAAGTGACAGTATTTAAGAACTGTTGCAAGAAGCTTTTAAACTGTGATTTCTAGAGGAATTAAAACAGCCTATATAAGCCCACTGAATTATTCCATCTTAACATCGAGTACTTTAGATAAAAACAAAAAAGGAAAAAAAAAGAGAGATGAGAGATATTCATTATTGGGTGTAAGGAATAAAGAAAAATATAGTTTCCTATATTGGTCTCTAATTGGACCCAAGGTAGAACATTTTCAAGATCTGGATCTTCTTCCTATCAAATAATGTAGTTAACAATGAATGTAATAGTGGTGACTTTTTTGGGCCCATGTCTGATCTTCTGCAGGGTCTGCCTGTTTTCAGTGACTTAATCACATGAAAAGAATCTGTGTAAACTATCAGAACATAACTCAACTCTTTGTGTGTGTGGTTCAGTACTCCAACAATACTCTAATAGATCAAAAAATCTCCATAATTTTCCCCCATGAAAGCAGGGCCTCAGTTCCACAGAACTCTCTCTTTAATAATATTTACATTTGCAGTACTGTGAGGACTTTGTTACCCTCCTATCCTACATAGAGCACTCACAATTCTCATTATTATTGACATATCTGCCTTATCTTATTTGGCGTAACAAGTTTTTCCAATGCTAGGTATCAAATGATTCTCATGGACAAATCTTTGTTGTCCTGTACCAATCTCATTTATTTCTTAAAATCCCTGAATTAAAAATTAAAACTTCACTATATATATATATATATATATATATATATATATATATATATATATTTTGACTTTTATGTTTTTACCTTTTCAAAGAGGAAATAATTGTTAAGTAATATTTAGTGAAGAATGCCCCATATGCGTTAAACCTGATCACTTTTGCTGTTCCCTTAAATATTATCTTAAACATTAATAAATGTAATATAAGTAATTATATTCAGTTACATACCATTTAAACAATGGGGCTAGGATTCGAATCTACTGGTCTTTAAACTTCTATTTCACATAAATCACATTATATCTGTCAAATAAATTCCCAAATCATAAAAAGCGCAGATATTATTTCACAACTTTCAAAATTAGAGAATAAACACACTTTTAAAAAAATTGTATAAAGCATCTCTTTCCCTCTCAGTCTCTTTCTCCACACACAAACATTACATATTTTCTGTAATTGTGATTGCCTATTTAAACTTAATCTGATCTCTCCTTTGTCATTAATTACATTTAATGTATTCATATATACTAGTTGTTCTAAGTATCTAAGTATTAACCTAGATTACACACATTGTTTTTTAATAATATCTACTCTAAATTAATGAGTTCTCTATTACAATTATGTAAACTAAGGTTGCTGCTGGAATTAATTTTATAATTTATGCATATTTTTATGTAACTAGTTTTCCTTTTCCTGTCACACAAATAAATAAAACTTAATTTTCTCAATAACATATGGCTGTAGCTAATGTGTGAGAGAAGGACTTCAATGTAATCATAAATATTATCCTTGACTGATAGATGTCCCATAATAATAGTAGACACGGCAAAAAAGAAAGAAATTCTTTATATAACTTTATTGTGTAAACCCATGATTTAGGGACTAATACAGTGGAGCTTACTGTGCAACTTATTGTGAAATTTCATGATTTGTTATGCAGTTCTTAGGGGCTTACTGAGTGTCCCTATTGTCACACTTCATGATTTACTGAGTAATATAGAAGAGCTTATCACATAACTTGATAGTGGAATTCTGATTTACCGTGAAATATTTGTTCCAACCTGTTTTTACAATGGGAAGAATTTATCTAATGTTTCCTAATTATAGATAAGCTTCATCAGACGCTTCATTTTCAAAGCAGATAACATCTCTAAGAGAGCTTTGGATACATCTTTTGCAAGAGGAAAATTTCTCCCCTCAAAATGATCATTTATCCTAATTTCGGGAAGCTTTCAAGTCTGTAAGTCAGCCCTGAGAAAATGAAAGGTTGCTGCTACTTTATTTAATAATGTACTATGATAACACATCAATTGATGATACAGTTATTTCTCAAAAGACTAAAGTTCAATTTTTCTAAACACAATGAAGTCTCTATCTTTGAAAAAATTAAGTTTCTAATTATTTTTATAAGACTTGGCTTATCTCTTTTTCCCTCTTTCACTTGTCATCAATCAAAACCTTAAGGGATAATTCTAGAGTAAGCAGAACTGTAAATTTACAAATTTTTACTACAACTGTGAAGTGTTTTGGTAATATGTGTATTCGTGTGTGTCGGGCTCTCTGTTTTCTTGTTTTTTTGCCTCGAATACATGAGGAAATGTTATAACATGAAATGATTTTCTGATTTGTAAACTGTGTTTCTTTTTGTTGAAGTTTTTATATTTTACTTTATGTAAACTTAACAGCTGTTAATTATCTTTAATAAGAAACATGTGATTCAACCCTTGAATGAATATATAATTTTAATGACTACTTTCACATATCTGAAAACTAAACTAAGGCAGATGTAGTTTATTTTATTTAATCCATGCATAGGCATTGATGTAAAAGTCACTATAAATGTAGATAGTATTAAATTATGGAAATGAATATATACTCAAATACAATGTCATTCATAATTTGTGGAATGCCTCCCAGGCACCATGCAAGATACAGAGGCATAATTTAAAACATTTATATGTCTACAAGGAGCAAATCTTTCAACACTGGGAGTAAAGAAAAAGAGAGAGATTTTTAGGGAAATTTTATAGCGAGGAATAAAAGCAGTAATTAAAAAGCAAACCCAAAATAATCAGATCCAAAGAACGGCATTAATAACAGCTAATGAAGCCCCCAAAAATGCAGTATGTAGATTAACTACATAAGATATAGACCCTATTAATTAATAATGGTATAGAAACTATAAAGTAGAACATGTATATGAAAGTTAGTACATAAAATAAAAATGCATATATTAAAGGAAGAGGGGAAGAATTTAGTTTGATTTTTAAGGATTTGAAGTTATGACACCAGAACCCTACCCAGTAAAGTTGAAAATGGACTAAATAAAAAAATGTCTAAAATTTCTTGAAATGCATTGTGGGATAGGGCAGCACTCAAGAAACAGGATGGTGGGAACAGGGATGAAATACTGACCAACAACACATCTGTGATCTCTCATGAATCCCTAATGAGAATATATTTGTGGTTTTAACCCAATCACGACCACGTATTACATGCAGGAGTTTTTTCTAACAGAATGATTTCCAAATGCACTTACAATGCATATATGATTTTATTAGTTTGAGACGTTAATTTATTATTTGACATATAAGGGAAACTCCATTCCCCTGAAACACACAGATGCACACACACGCGCACACACACACACACACACACACACACACACACATTAGCCGACACTTGCACACATTCACACACAGTTCCTCAGCTAGAAACATTTAAAACGTGAACTTTGATGTCTGAAATTCTCTACCTTAGTCAAGTGTTCAAGCAAGGTTGTATGGACTCTTATTTATTCTACTTCATTTCTCTACAGTTCTAGACATGCTGGAAGGAGCTGATATGCAGAGTACTCCCTATGTACTTTTTGTTGCATGTGATTTCAGTCTCATTTCATTCTCCTATCCTTCATTGATTGTTTATAATTACCTAAGTGGCAGACTAATACAGAATCGAAGAACTTTTTAGGAGTGTTTTGAGCCAAGAGTACACATGCTACAAAGGCCAAACATGTTAAACCATTCTAAGATATAATTGCTTTAGAACCAGAGCCAGTCCATGTCCCACTGAATGGCTCATTTTACAGCATCACTGACAATATGAATTCTGTCAAAGAATAACCCAACTCAATTTCAACATGTGATTCATCCTTTGTATACTGTGCACCAATGATATCATTCATCCTGTGCCAGTTATAGGAAAATAGGTTTCAATATAGGTTACCTTTTACTGTGTTTCTTTAATAAAGCTTTCAGAAATTATTTGTTTTATAATTTCAAATTACTGGGAATATAAAAGTAGGCTTTTAGTAGTGTGTTTATAATGAAAATAACTGCCTCAAGGGAATCATATACTCAATAGCATTCAAGTGGGTTATTGAAAAAATAATGCCATTATTGTAATAGCAAACATAGTCAACTGCACAAATACCTTGTAATCTCATTTGCAGTATGCAGTGCTCTATATCATGGATTTCTCTCCCAGCAGAGAAGCCACGTAGGAGCTAAAACTTTAAAAGCTTTTCATGCCTGTATTGATAGATGATGCATTATTAGATGTGTATTAGAGAAGCATGTTTTCATGAAAAGAAATAAGTTTTCTATTCAGCAGAAATGTCCTTCTGCTTCTCAGACGATAGAAGATGCTTGGCTTCCTGTGGTAGGCTTTTCAGCCAATTTGTTGAGTCTTTCTAAGGACAATCAATATGAAACCAGAGGTTGGAGCATTTTAGTATCTCTTTGAACCTAATCATTGCTGAAGTACTCAGAAATCTGCAAACTCACCAGCTCTCTTGTGGGCCCTTGTACATTGTTGATAGTTAATTAATTACTCCCCAGTAATCAACTTTGCAGTGTAATGGCAACCGTTTATTTTATTAACTTTTATCAAATGTTGAATGAAATACTAACCTACACTATGTGCTCAAATGAGTTTTAAATTTTTATCCAATTGTAGCAGAAATATGTAGACACGAATTATAAAAAATTCCATCTGAATACAGATAGGAGAAAAACGAAGTTTAACCAAAAGAACAGCCACAAGTATGTTTAAAGATTCTTTTAACAATTCTATATACTTTGTATATTGCCTGAAAATCAGTAATAGAGTACATAACTCAATCTCTCAATAGCAAAAACCCAATTTCACTATTGAGAGCCATGGCTGTATGACATAATAAAAAAACATATTTTGTGAAGAAACAGAAATGTGTCTTCAATTGTATAAAGGAATATATTCACTAACAAAACTATTCTTGCTCTTTTAGATCTTACTAATCTAAATCAACTGTAAAGAAGTGTGCAGTCAAACGGCTTCTTCTGATATAAGCATATCGTACACATTGTCCATAATTAAATGGGTAGATGGATGACAGTAGCCTCTGACACAGAAGTTGAGTCAGGGGAAACAGATATATCCTCAGGCACTTACTATGTGTCATGTTCTGACCTAGAGTTTTTTCATGTGCATGTCTTCCACTCCAATAAAAATGGTAACTTCTAATGGAATGATCTTTCTCTGTTTTGTTCATCACTCTTCTTATAGGCTCTTTCCTAGAATATATGAATAAGAAGTTGAATATATTAATTGAATATATGAAGTTGAATATATGAATAAGAAGTAGGGCTTCCCTGGTGGCGCAGTGGTTGGGAGTCCGCCTGCTGATGCAGGGGACACGGGTTCGTGCCCCAGTCCGGGAAGATCCCACATGCCGCGGAGCGGCTGGGCCCGTGAGCCATGGCCGCTGAGCCTGCGCGTCCAGAGCCTGTGCTCTGCAACGGGAGAGGCTACAACAGTGAGAGGCCCGTGTACCGCAAAAAAAAAAAAAAAAAAAAAAAAAAAGAAGAAGAAGTAAATAAGTATGTAGATGATAGATCGATAGATAACTGAACTAAATATTTTGGTGATTCAGTGATCTATTGTTTGGTCTTCTATAAGCTAAGTTTTAGCTCCTACGTGGCTTCTCTGCTGTGAGAGAAATCCATGATATAGAGCACTGCATACTGACTGCAAATGAGAATACAAGGTATTTGTGCAGTTGACTATGTTTGCTATTACAATAATGGTTGTTTGGTCTTCACAACAACCCTGAAAGACAAACATTCTATTCAAATATTACAAATAAACAAAACTAAATGCTTTCTACCTCACAATAAATGTCAATCCAAGTTATAAATTATCAACCCCAAACTTAGTATGTTCTTTTATGAAAACATACTTGTTTTGTTGTTACTACGTTTACACATATGGTACATGATCACATTCTACTTTAATAATATATTTACAGATATGACTATCGTTCATTTTACAACCATACTAATACTAGTCCCTCTCATATTTATAAGACATAAAATAACTCTACGTTATAAGTACTATTTCAATTGTCATTTTATATGGGGGAGAAATAGAGAGAGACTGAACCATGGAAAAGAAAATGTTCTGTAAATTGTCAAGGTCACAAGGATAGGAAATAGTGAACCTCGGATTTGAACTTATGAAATCTTTTCCAGAGCTTATGCTTTTAGTCACTATGGTCATTATACTCTACTGCCTCTCTGTGAAACAGATTTTCAAGGTTAGGTAGCCAACAATGCAATGTTATCATACCAATTAATAAAGTAAAGAGAGGGCCATGATTAGAATGCACAAAAAAAGAAGGATCTATAAAATAAATAAATAATATTTAATAACATCTGTATTAGTCTTATTTTCTTTCCCCTCAGCATCACTTCAAACAGAATATCTATGCTCTATTCAGAAATGTGAAGGGAAAATCCAGTGTAATATTAGAAGAAATTAATTGCTTTGTTTCTTTTTCCAATGAAGAAGGTAAACATTGATAGGTTTTTTTGGAAGGTAGAATATCAAAATTAACTACCAAAAAAAAAAGTTGGGGTGGTCACAGAAATGTTGGTCACCATCTCTCTTCCTATCAACAGAAAAATCATTAATTCAAGCAGAAGAAAAGTTACCACAAATCATCTTTAGTAATAATATTGCATAGAAACATCTTTTCATGAAGGAGAATGTACTTTCAAGTTCTCCTTTTGGTAAAATAAAAGAAAAAACATAACTCAAAATATTCAAAGATCGTTAATGTTTTGTGCTGGAGTAATATAGCTAAAGCTAATTTAAAAAACCAAACTATATATAAGTAATATAAAATAACTGTAGCATATCATTGCCTTTTTACTTTCCTACCTCGGCAGCTTACCATTGACAAATTATTTTATATATCATTGGACTCCCAGTACTTGGAACAGGGATCATATACCTAAGACACAAAGTGTTGAGTAAATGAATCCCTGCACAAAATAATGAATCTATCCCAGCCATACACACTGACCTACCCATCTTCTATTTCTTTCTATATTCTTAATTTTTCAGAAATTTACCTTTCACGTCACACACATTGCTTGGTAGTGAATGATCTTAATTCCCAAAATATCTTTTCTCTCTAACTATGATATCTGATATTGTTCTCTCTCTGAGAGCCTGAAATTTCCCTAGAGGTAACATTCTCAAGTAGCTTTTGATCTGAATTTTATAAATTTCACAAAACACTTATGAGGGCTCAGAAACATTTAAAGCTTTTCTTGTCTGTGTGACTTTTGAAAATTTTAGATTGTACTTAAAAGAGTTCTTGAGAGGTCCTCACTATAAATGAAGGCACACAAATTAATTTGAAAATAAATACTTTTAATAATATTATTAGTCTTCAGTGTGTTGCCAAACCATTCTACATGAAAATTTCTATGCTTATACATCAGGTCTTTCTGAGTAAAAAAATACAGGTAACATGGGTTAAAGGATAAGTGAATGGCAAACAAGCCTTGGAATTTAAAGATAGAGACCTTCAAAGAATTGTACAGGTTTATGGCTTCTGAAGCCATTTGCTTACGCTGGAGAAGGGAATCATCTCCTTTTCTCAAAGAGGATTTGTTTACATTAGAAAGCCATATTCTCTCTTTCTCTGTCTCCAGAGAGAAGGAGCAGCTATGCAAGCTTCTTCACATAAGAGCTGAGATGAATCATTCTGGAGTTCCGTTTACCTAGTACAGCCCCAGCCCCTCCCTCCCATAAAAGCAGATAATGTCTGCCCTCATCGCATTGCCCGGAGTAAGAACTGGAGCAAGAGGAATCAGCACTGAGGTATTCTGTAAGTAAATAATCAGTCTGATCAGTCTGCCTCTGAGCCTGAAATCTGTGTTTTATATATATACAAACACATACACACACACAATGTAGTTGTCCTTAACATACACGCTACATTTACACATGAGATCTCAACTTGAATTAAAAGCTGAAGAGTTCACTCTTATCAAATTGTACTCTATCCATGATACATCAAAGTACCAAGTCTGCCTCAATATATGTTCATGTTTTTCTTTTTCTTCCTGACAATTGCTAGACATTGGATATTCAAGGCCATTGCATCAATAAAATGACACATATCCATTCTCTACAGATAATTTTCTGTGTTCCAGATATTCCCAAACATATTAGGAAAATTCCTAAGTCTTCCTTTTCTCCATATTTGAAAATATATCAGAAGCACAAGGCTAGATTACTTGCTTTCAAACTCTCAATATAAAGTTCAGGAAATATAAAGTAAACTGAACATAGCTACACAATATGTATATAATTACTCTATACTATACAATGTGGTCCGAACAAATATATGCAAAGGTGCTTTTAAGGGTCAGGAGGTTGACTCTTAAATATTCAAGGATAATTCTTCTTTGGGAAGTGACAAGTTTTACTTTGTGTAGAGAACAAAGTGCATCCAGAAGAAATAAGAGTGTGAATAAAGAGACGGAATATGCCATGCAGACAAATAAAATATCGGCATGTGTGTAACACATACACACACACATATACATACATGCACATGCATGAATATACTCAAGAGCACACATATATGTAAGCATGCACAGTACAGATAGTTTATGTGTGCATACATACATGTGTATACCAACATGCATGCATACACACATGGGGCATTTTACTTGAACAAAAGCTCCAGGAGACAATGCATCTCCCTTGTTTTATTTGAACAGTGCCTGGTATTTTAGAAAATTCTCATTAAATATTTACTGCAGAGAGAATAGATGAAAACAAATATGACTGCATTAAACAAGAACACAAATTCATATCATTTAATGCCACAGTTTTTCTCTGTTTATAACATAAAACCATCAAGAAGCTAGTGAAATATTTTAACTAGAAAAATGCTATAATCAGATTTATATTTTTGAAGCAAACTTTATTATAAACAAAATGACTGTGTTAGAAGAGAGCATATTAGATACATAATAATTAGGCAACAGGATAAGTCCGTAATATTTTGGGTGCAAAGGAAAAGAAGCCAGATTGGAAATATCTTCGGAAATAACAAGTAAACTTAATAAATGTATAATGTTCAATCACAGAAAGCTTTGAACCAATGGGGAATGATCAGGGATACAGCTCCGTTCTCTGGAAAATCTGAACTAGAGAAATAAATATGGCCAGGATCTATTCATCTATCCCCCCTTCCTCTATCTCTCCTTCTTGGTTTCTTCTTTACATGTTTCTTAATCCTAAATAAAAATGTCTGGCCTTCCTCCTTATACTGTGGAAGAAGACTGCTCAAGAAGCCCTTTTTATCTTTTGTGCTGTTTCAACAGGGACTACCTCAGCTACTTTCTGGTTTTATGTTAAAAAATCCCAGGGAAGTGATACTATTTGCTTGGCTTTTGTTAAATGCTGTCTGCTAGGCTAATCATCTGTAATCTGTAATTGGTACGTGTAAATCACATAGCAACAGTTCTAAGCTCATGCTCTGAATATAAAAAATAAAAAGTGGAACACTGTTAGTAGAAGGCTTGAAATGAATGCTGCATAAATAAACAAAATATTGTCCACTAGTCTGGATATTTTAGTAATCACACCAATAAATGATGACAACAGTAAGCTCCCTAATGCAGACATATAAGAAATAAAGACAGCAAGATGAGCAATAAAATTGATGGACTAGTGAGCAACTAATCTAAGGAGATGAATGAAAAGTCTCCCCAATATTCTGTCTTGGGTGACTAGGAGGACAGATGGTTAATTACACCATGGACATACTGTTTTTATGGGAAAACTAACTGGAGACGTCTTGAAGGTATTTGGGTACATACTTGGATTTCCTGAGTATCACCTTGCTTACAGGTCCTCTTTAGTTTTCTTCTATATTTGTCTAAGCAGAGATTCTGACGAGGAAAAAGGGCTGGGCTGAAATGCTAAATGATAGCTTAGATGGGAGCAGAGGGAAATTTGTTTTCTAAGGTGACTATAATAAAAGGTGGAGAGAAAGAAAAGCAGGCTTAAAATCAAAGAAAAACAAGAAATTTAAGCATTTTACATTCTAAAAATAGTCTAGATTAATACAGAAGGACTCCAGTAAGACGAAGACTGAAAATTTCTCCATGCATTTACCATTTAGGAGATCTCACTGTGGAAACTGACATCAGCAGTACAAGAAGGAGTTGGAGGAGGAAACAAAACTGTACTGTGTGAAGCAGTGGATGAACTTAAGAGAGTACAGGCTACCATGCCTGAAGCTTGCAAACAGGGAAGGAGTCACAACTAATGATGGACACAATTTCTCGAGAGTGCCTTTCTATTGAACCTATCTCACCTTTATGAGAGGTATAATACTCATGATTTAAACATCAGAAAATGTAAAAATTTTAATATTTTGAAAATTTTCTCCCATCATTGCTTGGTTTAAATTTTAAATTTCTGTATTATTAAATATAGCACATACACGTGCAATTCATATAATTAAAATGCACTGCTCAGAGACTTATCACAAATCAAACAGTCATGTGATAATAAGGAAGTTCAAGAAGTCCTCTGCAATCACTATCCCTCTATCCTTATGAAAGCCACAATCTTAGATTTGTGTGTGTGTACATGTGCATGTGTGTGTGTGCACCACCAAAGCATGCATGACTAAACTGAAGTATAATCTTACCTGTTTCAAATCTGTATGTAAATACAATTACAATGAAAGATCTCTGACAACGAGTGCAATCAGCTGGAATTTGTTGAGACTTGATTTATAGCCACATACAGGTAAACCTTTGTAAATATTTGATGTGTTTCAAAAATGCAGCTGGTTGTATGCACTATCTGAATATGAATATTAGGTTTGCTGATCATATTTTTCAACTCTTCTACTTTTACTTATTCATTATTTTGTTTGGCAGTTTTCCCAGTTACTGGGAGGTTTATGTTATCTATCTCTCTGAATATAAATTTGTTAGTTTTTATTTTAATGTGGCATTTTTGTTCTTTAAGAAATTTGAGATGCATATAAATTTTAAATTGTAATTGCTTCCTCATAAGTGGAAACTTTAACTATTATGAAATCTCTCTCTTTATCTTTAGTAAAGCTTTTTGTCTAAGGTCACCATTCTCTGATATTAACATAGCTTTCAGTTTCCTTTTGATTCGTGTTGACATGATAAATTGTTCTTTACTTTAGAATTACTTTCCAAATTCTGATATATTAGATATTTCTGTAGTAAAGAGCATATAGCTAAATAAACTCTCATACTTGTAGCTCTAATATGGTTCACATGCTTTACCTTTTTCATTTTTATCTACTCAGATCACTTAAAACCTGTGTCCATACAATACAGTACATTACTTCATTTGGCCATCAATTCTTGTTGAATACCTCATTCTTCTTTGAAGGCGTACTTGGTTTTGTTCACATTAAACCACTATTCTGAAGATAGAAAACTTGGTGTCAGTGATGATAAGTGACATGGAGCATATACATATACACATTGGTCATTTGTATGTCTTCTCTGGAGAAATGTCTCTTCAAGTCCTTTGCCCATTTTTTAATTGAGTCTTTTGTTGTTGTTGTTGCTTTTGCCATTGAGTTGTAGGAGTTCTTTATGTTGCATATTAACTTCTTATCAGACTTATGGTTTGCAAATATTGTCTCCCATTCCATAGGTTGTTTTTTCATTCTTGATTGTTTCCTGTATTATGCAGAAGGTTTTTAGTACAAGGTAGTCCTACTTGTCTATTTTTGCTTTTGTTGCCTGTACTTTTAGTGTCATATCCAAAAAATCATTGCCTAGCTCAATGTCATGAAGATTTTTCCCTATTTTTTCTTCTAAGAGTTGTGTAATTTCAACTGTTATGCTTAAATTTTTAACCCATTTTGAGTTGATTTTTGTGTATGGTGTAAGATAAGGGTCCAATTTCATTCTTTTGCATATGGAAAGACTGGTACACTGAAGACTACAAAACATTGATGAAAGAAATTAAAGAAGACACAGGTAAATGAAAAGACATCTCATGTTCATGGATCAGAAGACTTAATGTTGTTAAAATGTCTATATACTAAAAGTGGTCTACAGATTCAATGTAATCCCTATCAAAATCCCAGTGTCATTTTTTTACAGAAATTTAAAAAAAAAATCTAAAATTCATATGGAATTCCCAAAGACCCTGAATAGCCAAACTAATCTTGAGAAAGAACAACAAAGCTGGAATTTTCCCATTTCCCACTTCCTCATTTTAAAATATATTACAAATCTATAGTAACTGAAGCAGCGTGGTACTGGTATAAAAACAAACATAGACAAATGCAACAGAACAGAAAGCCTAGAAATAAATCCATGCAAATAAGGCCAACTGATGTTCAATAAAGTTGACAAGAATACACAATAGGGAAAGGGTTATTTCTTCTTGCATATAGTTTTACAAAGGAATGGCTATTAGTATTATAAAATTTCTTTTAAAATGAAGTTTAATTCAAGATTTTATGTAAAACTGAAATAAAACTGAAGAAATATGTGTCTTGAATCTTTTCATTATGTTAAGTAACAATTAAAAATTTTCAACCTATTTGAATTACAATGTAAAAAGCATCTGTGAATAATTTGGAAGCTATTAAATGTCTACGTTGTTAGCAAAGATGTACCTCATCGAGCTCAGATTTTACATTATCAAGAATGAGTATACTACATCTTATTTTTCATTAAAAATAATGTTCTCTCCAGAAAAAAATGGATACATAAAGATTATAAGATATATTTGCTAAGCTTATCAAATTATGAATAGCAATGATGATAGCTGTGCATAAGGATATTACTTTTAAATGTTTATTTGGGATGAGGGGGGTAGAAATAACAGGTTCTTTAAAAGTTGTAGACATTATGTAATTTACCACATTGGATTGTGGGTGATCTGAGTCATAGTATTAAAACATTTTGTTTATAGATAATAAAATATACACAGGGATGCTAGAAACAGAGGCCAGTTCTGCTATGGCAGAATCCCTGTACAGACAGTTCCTCCCACTGACTACAACTAAAAACTCTGAAGCAAATAATAATACAAAATAATAACAACTATTTGAAGACTCTATGCAGGGGAATCAATTTTGGAGAGGTGACTCACAAGGGGAAATAAAAACCAAATTAAGACATTCTGTGATTAAAGAAATCTAAGAAGTCCTTTTATTTTGTTTTGTTTTGTTTTATTACCAGACACGGTCTAGAAAAAGCGCTATGAAGAAAATTCCTTAGGCTGCAGGGAAATTACACCAGATGGAAATTCAGATCCTCAGAAAGAAATGAAGTGGTAACAACAATAATAGTAAATACCTAGATAATGTAACATATTTTTCACATTTAAATTGTTTAAAATATGTTTGACTGTTTAAAGCACAAGTTATAAAAGTGTCTGGTGAGCTTTTCCACACATGTAGATGCAATTGGTATGACAACTTAGACGAACGTCAACTGGGGAAGGGATTAAAGAAACTATATGATTACAGGTTTTCTACATTGTATGTGAAGCACCTATTATTATAACTTATAAGCCAGGTATATTGTTTTATTATTATATGTTATACAATAGTATATTATTATTATTATGTAACCTATATACAGATCATGAAACATTAAGTAGTTACATTTTAATGTCTAGAATGACTAAAAATGTACCAAAATAATGTGTCCACAAAGGTAATAGTTAAATTAAATGGAACACTGAAAATACTCAAATAATCCCCAAAAAAGGCAGGAAAAGAGGGGGAATGGGCAGAAAAACAAAAATAAAAAAGAAGACCACAGAAACAAATATTAAATGATACACCTAAATCTAACCTCATAAACAGTTACATTAAATTGTCTACACAATCAAATAAAGGCAGCGATTGACAAAGTGCATTTTAAAAAGTGTGACCTTGCTATATGCTATATACAATAGACACACTTTTTATTTAAATACACAGATAAATAGAAATGAATGGATGCAAAAGAATATACCAGGAAAACCATAAGCCTAGGAAAACTAGAAAGGTTTTTTGAATATTAGATAAAGTAGGCTTCAAGACAAAGAGTGTTACTATAGATAAAGAGGGATACTTCATAATGATAAAAGGAAACTCATTCATAAATGCATGTGAGGTAATAACAGAGCCTTAAAGTATCAATATATGAAGCAAAAATTCACAGACAAATGGAAGGATAGTAGGAAACGGTAACATACATATTTCAGCAATTAACAGAATAAGTAGACAAAAATTTAGTAAAGCCATAAATTATTTGAATGAAATCATTCAAGAACTTGGATCTGATTGACATGTATAGAAGAGAGTGATCCATCCAACAACTACAGAATGTAGATTTTTTTTCAAGCGCACATGGTACACGAAAAAAGATGGAACATTCTCTGGGCTAAAATGATTCCCAAGTACATTTTAATATATCAAAATCATATAGGTCATATTCCCTGACAACAGTAAAATTAAACGTAAAAGGAACGATAGTTTTTTTGAAACCCTAAATATATAGAAATTAAACAGTGTACATCTAAATAATTAATGGATCACAGATTATATCACAATAAGAATAACATACAGTTAAAACTGAATAATCATGAAAATGTAATATATGAAAATTTATGCAACACTACTAAGGTAGTGCTTAGCTGAAACATAGCTTTTACAGTTTAAAATAGCAACAAAAAATATCGAAAAGCAGTGGCCTAATATTCAGTCTTAAAAAGATGGAAAAACATGATCAGTAATCCCAAAATAGGCAGAGAGAAAAGTAGAGATAAGGAGAAATAATAGGAAAATTTATCAAAATCAAAGCTTATTCTTTCAAAAGAACATTTTAAGTGGACAAAGCAATAGCTAGACCAATCAAAAAAAAATAGAGTGGAAAGCACCAATATCAAGGATGAAAGTGGGGTTATCAACAGAGATTTTATAGATATTAAATGAATTATGAGAGAATATAACTACAAAAATTAAGACAAAAAAAACTACAAAAACTAAATATATTCATGAATTTAAATTTCTTACTAAAAAATTTCCCCAAAAGTAAATTTCTGGCCCAGGTTATTTCATCACTGAGTTTTATCAAATATTCAAGAAAAAAAAGTGACCAACCTTACCACAATCTTACCAGAAAATAGATCTGAAGTTATCATTCTCCAGCTCAATTATAATCCTAATGCTAAAATTCGACAAACACATTTTCTTGGATTTTTTTTTCTGAAGAGTGATCAGTAGTTTTTCTAATTTTTTATCCATGTATGCAATGTATCTTTTTCTGACCCCTATTGTCTAGCTGTTCCCTGTTCATGTTTTTCAGCCTTTTCCTCCCACTCTGCTTCACTCTGGATAGTTACACTTTCAGCTCACTGATTTTTCTTTGCAATGTTCAAAGTGCTGTTTAGCATGTCCAGGGAATTTTCAATTTCATTATTATATTTCTCAGCTCCAGAAGACCCTTTTCTGTTTTCTTCTTCCTTTTTATGTTCTTTTGTATAGTCCATTTCTCAACTCTTTGTGGTTTTTCCTTTAAATACTTGAGCATATTTGCAATTGCTCTAAAGTCTTGTACTATTTATATCATCATCTCTGTGATATCTGGAACTATTTCTACTGGTCGATTTACTTCCTAGTTTGGGGTCATATTTTCCAGCATTTTAGCATTATTGGATGAATTTTATGTTGCTGAGTCATGAATTTGGCTGTCTTCCTTTAAATACTTTTTTTTTCCCTCATAGGAAATTATTTGCAAATCAGCTTAAGCTTTCTAAAGCCTGTGTTTAATCTTTGTTAGGTTAGTCTAGATTAACCTTTATGAGTAATTCAGCCCCACAACCAAAATCTGATACTCTGGAATCACTACTGAATATTCCGGGTGTTCAATGAGAGTTGTTACTTTGGCTGGTCAGAACTCAAATATATCTCAGTGCCTGGTCTTGTGGAGTTTCATCCAACGTTTGTTCAGGTTACAGTACAGCCAAAGATTTATGAGGATTCCTGTGCAGATTGCTGGAGACTTTTCTCTGTATAAACTCCCTTTTTTGCAGTACTTTGCTTCACTAATTCCAAATACCTTAGTTTTCCCCATTTTTGATGTCTCTTTTACTCAATTAGATACCAGTGTGGGCTAGATTTTTCTTTCCTGAACTTGAGTCAGGAAAGTGACCCCAGGCAGAAATGCATGGCAATGGTAATACTCAACTGATTTGTTTCCATTCTGTCAGGATAGCAGTTACATGATGTGCATTGTCTAATGTCTAGACAGTAGTTTTATTTTGTAATTCAATTTTCTAATTGATTTTAGTGGAAGAAAGTTAAGAACTAAGGAATCCATCATGGCTATAAAGGAAACTCCACTGTTTTTCTTTTGACATTATTTCAAGGTGTCATGTTACTACTCTTCTAAACCTTTTAAAACTGCGAATACACTGTTTTAACTGGATAATATTATCAGTTATTTCCTTCCCCACTTGAAGTTATTTTTCTATCTAATGAGGTTCAATTACACCTCACTCTCACGTTCAGAAGTCTTGAGTGTTCTCCTTTCATGTTTAAAATTAAACTTCAATTCTGTCCTCTGGTCTTTAAATTTCTACACTTAACTGGCTCCAGTCTCTTCTCCATCCATAGTCATTAGATGTTTCACACCTTGGTCACTATGTTGCAGTCATACTGGCCTGCATTCGTCCCTAAGAAGAAACCAAGTGAGTCTCTTTCTTAGGACTTTTCCACAAGCTGTTGTCAGACCTGAATCATTCTTTTCCTACATCCCCACAGTTCAGAATATTTTACTTGTCAATATTGTAGAGGAGAGTAAAATAAGAAAAAGCACACGTCTTAAGTACTACTCAATTTTCATAAAGAGCACATATCTGTGCAACCACAATTTACACAGTATTACTAATACCACAGAACCCTCTTCATGTTTCCTCTCCATCATTACCCCACAAAAATAATTATTATTCTGATTTCCATCACAGTAGATCAGTTTTCCTGTTTTTCAGTCTTATATAAATACAATCATATGGTTTGCAAGCTTTTCTACCTAACTTCTTACACTGCCTGATTATTTTTAGTAGAGCATATTTCAGCTTAGTCGGTATGTTCTTAAAAATTCTTTGTTGTATACGATTAGCTCCCTTTTAAATTATTTCATGATTCTTTTTCTTCCTAGCCCTTTTCATTATCGGTCAGTCCTATCTACCTATTTACCTGTATTCACAGCTATCTATTTCTTTGGGACAGATATCTACTTATAACATAGTATCTAGACAGTGCCTGAAACTAGTAGTTAGTGAAGATTGGTAGAGTGAATGAATAAATAAATTAATGCATATAATACAAAATTAATTCTCAAGAAGTCAGTATTTGAATCAGTACTATGTAATCCCCTGATCCAGTCACTTCTGCATTAAATTCTCTGTAGTTTGTGGCATTTAATGATGTCTAAATTTGTTTCCAGTTCTAGTACTAAGTTGCTACTTTATGACTTTTATACCTTGTGTTATTTAGATAAACTGGGAAATAGGGATATTAGGTAGGAGAATTCAATATCAGAGCTTATCTATAGGTCTTCACGTTTCTCTTGACTATTTTTCTTACACCACCTTTTCTCATTTGTCAAAAATGAATGTAAGACAGGTATGTAGCAACTCTGCCATGCTAGGAAAAAAAGTTAAAGAATTATAAGGCTTACATGCACACACTGGTCTCTGACTGCCTATGTATACTATGATTATCCACAGAAAAATGAAGGACGCATGCTTGTTCAGTGAATTTCCATAAGCACTCATTCTGGGAAAAAAAAATACTTGGTTTCCAAGTCTCTAGAATTAAATTTTAACATGTGCTAGAATAACGGTTTAAAATGCAGATACCATATCATGGTATAAATATTAAAGGGATACTCAGGCAAAAGTAGAGTACATATAAAACTACTCTTTGTAAGAACAGAATAACATGGGTCATCTTAAGTCACTCCATTCCATTAATAGACGTGTCATATTTTATGATGCATAAAAAGCTAAGAGAATGAAGAAATTGTCTGTATTCTGAGAAAGTTCTCAAGCTGAATTATACTGAAGCAGAAAAATCATAAGTAGTCACTAGTGACAGCCTTTAAAATTTTAACTAGAAGATATTGATATTCCAAGTAAGAATATCAAGTGATATAAGAATGTAATAGAACATAGCACTCAGAAATTTAAAGAAAAAAGAAAGAAAAACTCCCAGCTCATAATGGAAAGAAAATTCTCATTCAATTTTTAAAGAAATAGCTCTATGAAAGATATTTTACTCTTATATATATATTAGCTTTTAAGATTTCACAATGATAGTACGTGACAAAATATGATCAGAAGGTAAAAATAATGCAAAGTATTTAAACATTACAAACAAAAAACTCTAGAAATTAAGAAAACAAACCCAGGCTCTTCAGTCTAATTTCATGTTGCCCTTTACTGCAGTTGGTACAATATAGTTAAGTATAAAACCTAGAAGAATAATGAAACTTTACTTTTAAAAATGTGTTCCATATATTTATGAGATAACATACTTATTACTTTCTCTAGTGCTTTCTTAAACCTTGCATTTTAATCCCTTTGGTACTGAAATTTGGGTCTTCATCCAAGAACACAGACTTGCAGCTGTTGTTTATCCTGGACTATCCACTTTTATTTCTAACAGTCCATGCACAGCTGTGCAGTTGAAGGAATTAAAAAGTGAGAATATTGTTTTGGAGAAAGTTATGCACTGTCTACAGAAAGAATAACAATTTAAAACTCTTCAGAGTTTACAAATGTTAACTTCTATTTCCTGAGGTAATCCTGGTCCCATTATATATTCCTGGACTCTTAAGATGAGCTACATCTTACTTTTGATGTTGGAAATAAAGTATTTCTTGCCTTTAGCAATAATAAAATCTTTACAGAGAATGTTACATCCATAGACTCAAAGCAGCATACAAAATATAATTCTTTTAACCATGATCTAGTGCCTGTAGCACTTGAAAAGACTTAGGAACTAATATATAAGTTGTTCTAAATAAGATACAGGAAGAAAGAGAAAAAAGGTTTTAGCTTTTGATTTAGTTTTTGGATAATGTTTCTGCACTTAGAAAGACATACGTTTCAACAATCAAGACTTTCACAGGTTTGTTATTAAATACTTTGGTGTACCCAACACTGTTAGAAACCAAGCAGAATTAGTAAGAATGGCAACATCCATGACTGCAAAAGACTACATCAAAACCAGATAACAGTAATCAAAGCAGTATGGTACTGGCACAGAAACAGACACACAGATCAATGGAACAGAATAGAGCGCCCAGAAATAAACACACACACTTATGGTCAATTAATCTTTGACAAAGGAGGCAAGAAAATACAATGGAGAAAAGACAGTATCCTCAATAAGTGGTGCTTGGAAAACTGGACAGCTACATGTAAAAGAATGAAATTAAATCATTCTCTAACATCATGTACAAAAATGAATTCAAAATGGATTAAAGACCTAAATGTAAGACCAGATATTACAAAACTCCTGGAGGAAAACATAGGCAGAACACTCTTTGACATAAATGCAGCAATACTTTTTTTGGATCCATCTCCTAAAGCAAAGGAAACAAAGCAAAAATAAACAAATGGGACCTAATTAAACTTAAAAGCTTTTGCACAGCAAAGGAAACCACTGACAAAATGAAAAGTCAACCTACTAAATGGAAAAAGATATTTTGAAATGATATGACTGATAAGGGTTTAATATCTAACATATATATATATATAAACAACATCAAAAAAACAAACAGCCCAATTAATAATGGCCAGAAAACCTGAATAGACATTTTTCCAAAGAGGAAATGCAGATGGCCAACAGCACATGAAAAGATGCTCAACATCGCTAATCATCAGGGAAATGCAAATCAAAATCACATGAGATATCACTTCACACCTGTCAGGATGGTGATCATCACAAAGAACACAAATAACAAATGTTGGCAAGAATGTGGAGAAAAGGGAACCCTCCTACATCATTGGTGGGAATGTAAATTGGTGCAGCCACTGTGGAAAACAGTATGGAGCTTTCTCAGAAAACTAAAAGTAAAACTACCATATGACCCAGCAATTCCACTCCCGGATGTATATCCAAAAATGAAAACACTAATTCGAAAAGACACTTGCACCACAATATTCATAGCAGCATTATTTATAATTGCCAAGGTATGGAAGCAACCTAAGTGTCCATCAACAGATGAATGGATAAAGAAGATGTGGTGTATATATACGATGGTATACTACTCAGCCATAAAAAAGAATGAAATTTTGCCATCTGCAGCAATATGAATGGACTTGGAGGTCATTATGCTAAGTGAAATAATTCAGACAGAGAAAGACAAATACTGTATGATATCACTTATATGTGGAATCTAAAAAATACAACAAACTAGTGAATGTAACAAAAAAAGAAGCAGACTCACAGGTATAGAGAACAAACTAGTGGTTACCTGTGGGGAGAGGGAAGGGGGAGGGGCAGTGTAGGGGTAGGGGAAAAGAGAAAAAAAGAGTTCTTATGGGATTATATGAAATCATATGTGTAAAACTTTTGAAAATTGTAAAGCACTATAGAATTTAAAGAATCTTTCATTCAACTGAAAACCAAAACAAAACAGATAACAGAAGTGGAATTCTATTTAGTAAAGAGATCCATTTCTGGCCAGACTAGAACTACCATCTAGCCTAAAACACCTGAGAATAAAAATTTTTAAATAGCTTCCCAAATAAAGTGGTGTATCATCTAACATTTTCCATGTCATGAACAGGTCGTAAGTGGATGAAATATTAATCACTTAGCTTTGGGATTGGTGAAAGTTTTGGGGGCAAACAGGAACACACTCCACTCCTACTCAGACTGTTTACTTCTCACAGGCACAGTCTCATTCTTTAACCCAAGCACATTTTACTAATTTTATTGGTGTCACTGTGTGCCACAAGATGAAAACATGTGGGGAGTATTGTATAAATCCTTCTATGATCTGTCATGTGAAAGAGAATCCACAGAGCACCCAAATGAAGAGAAACAAAGATACATCTGAAAAAAAATGAACAATTATGGAGAAAGGTGGAACACATATTGCCATGACTTGTCTACTACAAATCAGGATTTAAATGTGCAGTAATTAAGACAGCATGGTTATGGCACAGACATAGACACACAGGTCAATGGACAAAATAGAGTTTAGAAACAGAACCATGAATAGATGGAAATTTATGTCTGACAATTGTAACATTGCAAATCAGTGAGAGATATACTGATTAAACAAAAATTATTCTATAACACTGGTTATTCAAAGGAACATGAAAGAAACTGGATAGCTATTTTACACTCCTTAAAATTCAATTCTATATAAACCAAATACTTAAATATCAAAGAAAAAGCTACAAAAATATAGAAAATAATATAGGAAACTATTTTATTTTGGTATAGGAATGAATTTCCTAAACAAGAAACAAAGAATATGCTAATCATAAAGGAAAATAATGATAATTTTATTACATTAAAATTAATAATATGTATTTATAAAAGATACCATAAAGAGATTGAAAGATAGTATCAGACAAGAATTAGAATCCAGAATACACACACACACACACACACACACATATATACACACAAACACACATACATATATATATCTAATACATATAGTGAATGCAGAATATAAATATATAGTATACATGTGTGTATATGTTTGTTATATATATGTAAACTAAAACAAGAAGCAAAAATATTGGAAAAATGGTGAAAGACTTGAGCAGCCATTTTCAAAAAGAGGAATACAGAGTTCATAACTATATAAATAGATCACTAATTGCATATATTAATCAGATATCATTCAAACCCAGCAGACAGGCAAAAAAAATAAAGGTCAGAAAATGCCAAGTGTTGATGAAGCTTTGGAGCAAGATGAGCAACTCATCCATTGCTGGCAGAGGGATAACTTAGTACAAACACTGGGAAACAGTTTGGCCATTCACACCAAAGCTATAGATAAGCACATTCTATGACCCATCAATTTGATTGCTTTGTATGCACTCCAAAAGAACAACTGCCAATGTACATAAAATGGCTCATAAAAACACCCTTCAGAAAAGCAAACAACTCAAATATCCATCAAGATTAGAACATGTCAATATATTTTTTCATACAATGAATAAGCATGGCTTCTTCTCAAAAATAACACCGAGTGAAAAGAAAAAATACAGAAAAATATATTATTCCACTTATAGAATGTTTTCTTAAAAATACATTGTTTACAGATTCATACATAGACAGTAAAATTATGAAGAAAGGCAAAGGAATAATTTGCATATAGCACACAATTTTTTTTTTTCTCCGGTTGGGTAAGTGGTGATAGTGAAAGCGAGAAATGACCAGAAGAGCAAATAGCATTCTCAGAAGAAACAGATAATGTTTGTGGCTTTGTACTTTGGAACAAAAGCAAAGTCTCTCATGAGGTGTAGTCATTAGCCAATTTGCCAAAAAGATTCTGAATTCGAATCCTTTTGCTATTGAGACTAACATACACAAATAAACACATTAATCCTTTAAGGTGTAGGTTTTTCATAAATCTACTACAGTTTTCTAGGTGGGACTTTCTTTTAAAAACTGCTTGGGCTTCCCTGGTGGCACAGTGGTTGAGAGTCCGCCTGCCGATGCGGGGGACGCGGGTTCGTGCACCGGTCCGGGAGGATCCCACATGCCGCGGAGCGGCTGGGCCCGTGAGCCGTGGCCTCTGAGCCTGAGCGTCCGGAGCCTGTGCTCCGCAACGGGAGAGGCCACAACAGTGAGAGGCCCGCATACAGAAAAACAAACAAACGAACAAACTGCTCTACTAAGGCTATTTAAGTTTTTATCTGTTTGTAGAAAACAATCTATTTCCAAGTGTGACTATTAACTTGAAAGTTGGAAAAGGAAGCTATGCTGAAATAGGTGCCTGTATTTTATCAAGAAGGAAAGTTTTTTTTCAAACTGTGTGGGCAGTTTTAACCATTTCTTCTCTTGAAATTATTTCTCTATTTATCTGGAGTACAAGTGAGAGATGCACCTTTCTAAGCAAATACAAGTACCAACCCCACTATCATATCAGGAATCCCAGGGTAAAAGATCACTTTATCAGAAGATGCTAAAAATTATAATGGAGCCAGGCACTTTCAGGTGGTGAATGATTAGCTCTCCAAATTTTGAGTTGCACAGTATTCACCAGATAAATAAGCAGCTTCCTAAACTATAAGCCCCTGGAAAAGATGTCATAAATCTAGGATGATGCCATGAAATCTGTCTTTACAACAAACATATAACTGATTCCAAAGCAGCAACACTGGTCTACACACACACAGGAAGAATATTTGTTGGGTATATTAGACACAAGAAGCCAGTGAGCGATATCAAAGCTAAGGGCAAGAGCTCCCTCAGTAACTACATGCCTTGGCTCTTTGTTTGGCATAATTGTTTTTTATACTTTGGATATATTTGGCTTACCTGGGTCTGTAGCACTGATTAGGTCTGCTAAGAAATCTTACCCCTGATCTTTCTTGGTACATCAGTCTAATCCTTCTGACACTATGGCAGTTCAGATCTATACCTTAGGCCAGGATATAAAATACTTTATATGGGGAATAAGCAGGAGAAAGGAAGTGTGGAATTAGGCGAGGCTGCAAGACTTGAGTTTAGCTACAATACTAAGAAAATGTGGAATTCTATGACTTTGCCAGAGTTAGATTCATTTTACCTGTTCAGTGATTAAGCACAGTGGTTAAGCTGAACTCTCAGTGTTATAAAAAGTGCCTCTGGGGCAACTCTAAATGGCAGATCTGTTGGGCTTTTCTTTCTGTGAGATTCAGAGCTCCTACATATATAATTTTCTTTGAACAAAGCTTCTGTACATAAAATAGATGTTAAATCCCATGTTTTGATGAAAAACACACTGACCAAAGGTACCATTTTATATAAACTATTTAATCTATACCAAAATCCTAACAAAACAAACTGAAAATGGTAAAGAAGCTTATAGAATATAATATGTCTAATAATTGGTAACACTGATGTTCACATCAAGGTTATTCGACCTCCATTTTCATGTTGTAACTACTAACTACTGTGCTTTGTTGCCACACAATTCATTGTGAAATACTTTTTTTTTCAGAACTGAATTGCAATATGATACAAATTTTACCAAAATTCTACATTATTAGAAAATACGTAGCATTATGCTGAAACATTCAGGAAAATGGTAATATATAGAGTGACCTATAGCAAGGTAAAGAGTAGCCTTTCTTAAAATATCCATATTGTTGAAGTTAATCTTTACTGAAGAGTATAAAGCATCAAGTCACAATGTAAGTTTAATATTTTATCCAAGTTGGGTTACACTATACTAGAAATGTCACTTTGTATATATGTCTAAAAAAATGATGCCTGAACATTATTCTGCTTAGAAGTGAAGAGGAAAGCTTATAAAAAGGCATGTTTTGTGGCCACCAGACATCTTCCCTCTTTTATTCACATAGCCTGAGATGAGTTTCAAATATCTGCCATTTTAACAAGAACCCCAGGTGATTCTGAACTAAGTGGTGAGTGGAAAGAACATTAAGAAATATTGTTTAATGTTCATAAAAATCTTAGAGTATCAGGCTAATCTTTGAAACAAGGCATAAATATGGTTTAAATTATATAGTGTTGTTTATATTTAATATGGAAGTTATTTCTCTTCTTCAAGACTGGATTTATTTTAAAGCTTTCAAAACTCTGAAGTTCCTCTTAAGATTCTGAAAGAGAAAGGTCCTGGCAGAAAGTATATGTAAAATAGAAGTGTGAAAAAAACGCAGCAGTGCTGTTAAATCTTCAGTGAGTAAACATACCTTTCAAAGAAAAAAATACAGTTTTAAATTGTCTCTTGGTGTTATAAAATTTTTCTTATAGTTTTGCTTATAGTATATATTCTTCATTCTGGACACCCATAATTAAAACTTACAATGTAAGTTTTAATAAGTTTACGGTTATGAATATTATTAGCATAATTAATTAAATAATGCTAATGAAAATAATCATAATATATAATAAGCACAATGAGGCAAATCTGAGTCAAACTGCCAAATCATTAAAAGTAAAGTGAACACCTCAAGTTTTTCTCTCAGAGGGAAGAAAAATGACACAATATACAGCAGAATAAAGAAAAAAATGAAAGCTGTCTTTTCAAAATAGAGTTGAAACAACAATGTAAACATGATTTTAAAGTGCTAGAAGAAAAAATAAAGCAACCAGTCTAGTATTTTATATGCAGTGAAAATAGTCTTCAAAAAGAAAAGCCAAATAAAGACAATATCAAATGGATAAAAGCTGAGAGAATTATTTTTCAACAGATTTTCAGTACAAGAAATGCTAAAAGATATTCTTCTGGCTGAAAGGATTGAGTATAAGATTGAAGTTCAGATCTGTAACAAGAAATAAGGAGCAGCACAGAATAAATACTTGGGTAAATATAAAAGAGTATGCATATTAAAATGCATATCAGTTTAAAACTTTACTGATATTTTAAAGCAAGAACTACAATATAATTTGGGTTTTACAGCATATTTAGAAATAAAATACATGACAGAATAACTGCAAAGAGTGTGAGGAAAAGATAATTATACTGTTGAAAGATTTAAATGATTTTCATGAATTAGTATTACTTAAAGGAAGCTGTGATAAATTAACAGTGCATACTTTGACCTCTACAGCAACAATAAAAAAATCACAGATAGCTAAAAAATCTGTAGAGGACACAAGATGAACTACGAAATATATTAACTTTACCCAAAAATAAGCCAGAAAGAAGGAACAAAGGAAAAAAGAGAATACAGAAACAGAAAAGACATAATCTAATGAATTTCAAACAACAATAATTATATTAAATGTAAATATACTAAGTATACTAATTACAAAGGAGAGTTTCTCAGAATGGATTAAAAAAGCAAATATTAACTGTAGCTTAGTTATGAGAAACATACTTCGGACATAAAAATATATAAGTTGAATGTAAAAGGGTAAAAGGAAATAACCAATGCAAACATTAGATATAAGAAACTTTTGTGTTTGCATTTACGTCAGTGAAAAATATGTCAATAAAGATTATTAGCAGAGATAAAGACAGAGATTTCATAAAGATAAAAAGAACAATCATAAGAAAGACAACATTAATACATTTGCATGCTCCTGATGAGTTTAAAAATACATGAAGCAAAAAAAAAAAAAAAAAAGAGAGCAATGAAGGGATAAATAGACAAGTCTATAATTAAATTTAAAGATTTAAAAGTTGCCCTTTCAGTAATTCCAAATACTTGTATAGAAAAATCAATAGAAGTGATGTCTGACACTGATTTGACCCAATCGATATTTTTAGACTATTACATCTAACAAGACCATTTAAAGGTTTTCATCCAAGAAAAATGAAAACATGATTCCCCAGAAAGACTTGTGAAACAACAGCAATCTTATCACAATAATAAAAACTGTAAAAATGCCAAATGTCCCCAAGAAAAATTGTGGTGTATTCATATAATAGAATACTATTAGGCAATAAAAGAAATGAAGCATAGATGTACTTGCAAAAAAATGAACCATTTTCTCTCTCCTCTCGCCTCTGTCTTTCACTCTCCCCATAGATAACAGATAGATAGATAATAGATAGATAGATGACAGACTGATGGATAGATAGCTATCTATCTATTGGTAGATAGATCGGTAACTCCACCATTTTCTGCCTTCTGAGTTCTCCTGGGATTTACGTTTCACAGAACCTCTGCCAACGGGTTCGATTTCATACTCCATAAATGACAGACAATCACACATAACTGATAGGACTGAAGAGAAGCAAATGTGACCCTACCTACAGGAACATATCTGCAAAGTATCCAATTTGTTTTTCAAAGTCACCTGAATATCACAGATCTTTTCCTCTTATTTTTGCAACTTCTTGACCCCCTGAAAGAAAGAGGTGAACTCGGGAGCTAGAGGTGGCTTTGTTGACCTTTTGTTCCTTCAGGTCTTTCAGTAGTTTTGTGAATGTTGAATAACCTTAATTCCATCCTTTTCTGATTGAAGTAGATAGAGTACTTCCTGTTTTTTAACTGAATCCTCACAGAAAGAAATCTAAAAAAATATTGAAAGAATTTCTGTAAAGATATACTTTTTATACAAACATTAAACTTATTTAATTTGATGAGTTTTATCAATCATGTACATGGAATAACCACAATAAAAATAAAAATAAATAGGGTATCTTTATCTTATTGAGAAAGCTTCATGTCTCTCTGTGGTCAATCATTGCACAATTTTGAATTCTAAAATCATAGAATGTGTAAATTGGCACAACCACTATGAGAACAGTGCAGAGGTTCCTCAAAAAAGTGAAAACAAAACAGATATACAACTCGGCAATTCTACTTCTGGGTATTTTTCCAAAGAAAACGAAGACATTAATTTGAAAAGATATATGCACTCCTATGTTCACTGTAGCATTATTTACAATAGCCAAGATATAGAAGCAACTTAAGTGTTCACTGATAGATGAATGGATAAAGAAGATGTGATATATGTACACAATAGAATATTACTTAGCCATAAAAAGGAATGAAATCTTGCCATTTGTGACAACATGAATGGACCTGGGGGTATTATACTAAGTGAATAAGTCAGACAGAAAAAGGACAGGTACCATATCATTAGAGGAAAACACAGGCAGAACACTCTTTGACATAAAACCCAGCAATATCTTTTTCGATCCGTCTCCCAGAGCAATGAAAATAAAAACAAAACAAAACAAAACAAAAAAACAAATGGGAACTAATTAAACTCAAAAGCTTTTGTGCAGAAAAGGAAACCACAAACAAAACAAAAAGACAACACACAGAATGGGAGAAAATATTCACAAATGATGTGACCAATAAGGGATTAGTCTCCAAAATTTACAAACAGCTCATGCAGCTCAATATCCAAAAAGCAAGTAACACAGTCAAACAATGGGCAAAAGATCTAAATAGACTTTTCTCCAAAGAAGACATAAGGATGGTCAAGAGGCACATGAAAAGATGCTCACCATAGCTAATTACTAGAGAAATGCAAATCAAAACTACAATGAGATATCACCTCACATCAGTCAAAAGGGCCATCATCAAAAAATCTACAAACAATAAATTCTGGAGAGGGTGTGGAGAAAAGGGAACCCTCCTGCACTGTTGGTGGGAATGTAAATTGATACAGCCACTATGGAGAACAGTATGGACTTTCCTTAAAAAACTAAAAACAGCACTACCATATGACCCAGCAATCCTACTCCTGGGCATATATTTGGAGAAAGACATGGTTCGAAAGGATACATGCACCCCAATGTTAACTGCAGCACTGTTTACAACAGCCAAGACCTGGAAGCAACCTAAATATCCATCAACAGATGAATGGATAAAGAAGATGTGGTACATATATACAATGGAATATTACTCAGCCATTAAAAAATGAAATAATGCTATTTGCAGCAACATGGATGGACCTGGAGATTAAGTGAAGTAAGTCAGACAGAGAAAGACAAATATCACTTATGATATCACTTACATGTGGAATCTAAACAAATGATACAAATGAACTTATTTATATAACAGAAAAAGACTCACAGACTTAGAGAACAAACTTATGGTTACCAGGGGGGAAGGGTGGTGGGAAGGAATGGATTGGGAGTTTGGCATTGCCATGTACACACTGTTACATTTAAAATAGATAACCAACAAGGACCTATTGTAAAAAAGAATTAAAAATATAAAAGATAAAAAGAAAAACAATGAACAAATAAAACAAAAACAGACTTATAGATACAGAGAACAAACAGGTGGTTGCCAGAAGGCAGGGGAGTGGGAGGGTGAGAGAAATAGGTGAGGGAGATTAAAAGGTATGAACTTCCAGGTGAAAAATAAATGAGTCACTTTGATAAAAGGTACAGAATGGGAAATACAGCCAAAAATACTGCAATACCTTTGTATAGGATCAGACAGTAACTAGACTTACTGTGGTGAATATTTTGCAGTGTACAGAAATATGGAATCACTATGCTGTAGGTCAATTATACTTCAAATAAATAAATAAATAGGTTTTGAACAAATAAATAAAACTACAGAATAACTTCTGTTCTTGAGCTTTTATAAATAAAATCAGTATATAAACATACACCAAATAAAGAACAAGTCTAACTATTTTGGAAATATTTATATAGCAAGATGATTACCTGTTTCTTGAAAGTTTAAAAGAATATACTCATGATTATTCCTTATTTCTGAAAGAGATAACACTATGTGCTGGTGTAAAAATGTTTCACTAAATAGAAAGTAGCTCTATGGCTGACCTATTCTGTGGTTTGTTATCCTTATAAGCAATGAGGTTTTTCAGGGTTAAATATAGGGTAATGAATCGTATTAAGTGCAGCTACGTTACAAACCTGCATAAGATGTAGAGGTGCACACTCAGCTTCTCTTCACCTGCATCAGCTCTCTTCTATCTCAAAAAGCACTTTACAGATACCAAATACTCTCTATTTCCTTTTCTGAAGCAGGAGGAAATTGGGCCATAGTAGTCTTTTTTCTTTTTTTTCCCCATGAAGCAGTTTATAGCTCCGGATTGTAAGAAAGTACTATATAGTGAGAATTAGTATTTTTTCTTTCCCTTATTTACTTCGTAAGTAATGATTTAGCTTGGAAATATTTTGGTGATTTATAAATAGTTAAATTTCAATGTTGATAGGAAGAAAAATCATGTTCATTGAAGACCTAATATATTTCAGGTACTGGAATAGGTTAGCATAAAATATGTCATACATAATATTAAATATCTGTATTTCTCTTTTTGGGGAGTGTAACTGTGACATTGAAATAATGACTTTGACTTGATTTTCTAACTATGTTTAAAACTCTGGCCCAGGTACTTAATTGTATAGATACATTTATTTTAATGTTGCTTTCAGCATTTAAGTTACAAATTATTTCATTAAAGTCATAATAATTTCACAGAAATATTTTATTACTAAGTGCTTCTTCACTCTAGAAGGTATGCACTTAATACATATTTTATTGTTTTAAACTTTTATACACTGGTTTTTGCTTTATTAGAAATGGAATGAGAACACTAGTCTTTTCTCTAATGTCTCAGTGAAAAAGCTCAGTTCTAAATCCTACCATAACTGAGATACAGAAGTTCCCAGAGGGGGACACAGAGGATTCTGGCTTTTCTAAAACAATTTCTAAGCAATAAGCCTAGAATAATATAAACTCTGTTTCTTCCTGAGGATGTTCTGATAGTTTTGTTCTTTCTTATTCATGACATTATTATATTAATAAACTGAAAAGAAGTATTAAAATAATTACAAAAGTTATCTTAATGTTCACTTCCCACACTCCTATTTTCCCATTATTAACTAGAACAGCTAATTCTGAAGCAGCTCTTGTGGTTGTAAAAGCCTCAGAAATAAATGGAAAAAGGAAGGAACACCCAAGGTTGGTACAGGTATTATTTTATCAGGGGAGGCTGAGGGAGATGATCCTTTGTAATATTTTACCCTTACCCTTTAGCGAGTACAACACACACAGAGGAATTATACATCCACCCCATATTATTGTGCTGCACACATAAAGCCAAAAGAATATTTCTAAAATGTAACTGAGAATTCCCAAGCATCTCTGCATCCTCAAATTAGCATTGGATAGAACCACGTTGACAGTCATTAGTAAATCCAAAAAGATAACTCAGTGGAAAAACAATTAAATACAATCCCCAAACTACCTCCCAGTGAAGAAGCAGGTGTGGTATTGGCTTTCTACATTTTTCATGTATTAATTTGCACCATAAATATATGTAAAAGCAGTTACACTTTTTTTGATATTATCTTTTCTTTCCCAAAATAAGCAACTTCCTTTGCCATTCCTTTCTGTGGTCAGTTTTTTGCTTTTTAACCCCCTCATTTATCATTACAAGGGGGGCTCTATTATCTGAGGTCTGCTTTTATTCAGGGATCAGACTCTCCACCTTGGGTTAGGATCCTAAGAGTTTTCTCTCATCTTTCTTGTGTCCTTCAAAACTGAGTCAGTATCACCAGGTTTTTGTGCTCAGAAAGTAGAATTCCATATTGTTTTTAAATGCTTGTTTATACTTCATATTGTGCGGGCCCATGATCACTTCACATCACCTCTTTGATATCTACTTATCTCCTAGGTACAATTATTTTCATCTTCTGGGAAAGGTGGTACCACTTACAGCTTTTATAGTCCTTTATAGTCACTCAGACTTGAAGCTTTGGCTTGATCATTACCCTATCTGTGAATTACTATATACAGCCCTCAGTAGATACAAAAATGGTTGGGTCTGTGCATCTTCTCATTTTGGAGAAAAATGAGAACTTCACTTGTTAGAAGAACAGATGTGTCTTTTTAGGTAGAAATACAGAGTTGTTTTGTTGTCGTATGAGAGTTAAAATGTGGGACAAAGTGACAATTGTGGAAACCGAGTAACCAAAGGATAAATTACTGGAATTGAATCATGTTGTCAGTTATTAATTTATTGCCTCTCAGCTCTGAATGCAACCTATGATAAATGCTCTAGTATAAACAACAGGATTTCTTTAATTATTTCTCCTTCGAAGTGAGCACACTATTAAGTTTTCTTAGTACTGTAGAGACCTCTGGAGGGCTACTGTTCAAGAAAGAAGATCTGCTAATTATGGTTCAGGCAGAGTAGAGCTGGTAGTAACCTTTCTGTAGCCATCTGAACACTCCAAAGTCTGTGTACTGGGCTAGGGCTCAGACACCCTATGTGGCCTACTCATTGTGAAGGTCTCTTGCCCTGACCAGTACCTGGACTCCCCTGTAAGCCTCTGCGCAGCCTTCAGACAGCCTATGACCTAAAAGGTCACCCACCAAGCTGCTGCTGCATCTGGAAGGACCCGCACAGACTGCACGCTCTGAAGGCCACCTGCACCCACCAGTATTCAGACTCCCACTGCTCATCTGTGCCACCTATCATCAATTTCCTGCTCCCCACCTGTACTCTGGAGGGTGGCCTGTTGTTTGCAAAGCAACAAAGGACCAGCTCCAGCCTGGTCAACCAGAGAACTTCACAGTGAGCCAGACTGTATCTTCTCCAAATGAGTCTCAGCCCTTCCCAGTGTGTCCTTCCTTGGGTATTATCCGATATTACGCTTCCATATATGCCATATTACTCTTTTATCATAGCTATTGATTATTTACATCCCCGTCCCCAACATGTAACTTACTATGTGGTTTCTATCTTCTGATTAGACCCAGACTACTATATAAGCCAAGTATAAAGTAATGCAAAATATACAAAGCCTAAGAATTTTGAATATAAGGAAATGGGGACCCTCTTCAGCTTTTTGTTATTATTATTTTTGTTTGTTAAAATTTACTTCCCTTATACAAAGACAGCCTGAAATGTGTATTTTGTATCAGTCCAAGTTTCACAATACTAATTGTGGTGGTGGCCAAACTTTGCTCCATCCTGTATCTGTGGCATAGGAGAGCCAAAGGTGCTTTCCTCTGTGAGAGTGGGTTTACTGTGAAGTTCATAAAGATTTTATTGACCACTGAGGGAAAAAAATTTCATGTCATGAAGTCAGATAAAATTCCAGGTTCAACCCTCATTGAGGACAGAGCCTGTACAAATTGTCAGCTTGAATCTCTACTTGAACAGTCCTCCTTGCAATAAAACCCTTCCATTCACTCACATGGGGAAGGATGAATGGAAAACCAAAATCCAACTTTATCATGGGAGACAAATAAATTTCCTTATTATTTTGATCTTTGTCCTTTGCTTGGGAATATTTTTTAAAATATATCTTGGACAATGATGGCTACACATTAGTATCAGAACAGTCCATGATGCAAGCAAAACTAAAACGTTTCTAAATTTGTAATATAGTTCTAATTATAGGACCATTAAAAAAGCAGATTTCTAGATAATAATATGAAGGATAGTTAAGCTAAAATAGTTAAAAATAAAGGTATAAAATGTAGTCATTATACTACCATCTTGCCTTTAAAGCAATACTACTTTAAATTTCAGTTAATGAGAGAGAGAATTTACCAGAACTTTTATTCTCTTCTACACTTCTAAAACGTGTAATGAAATCCAACAGGTAGTAAAAAAATAAATAAATAAAAACATAGAGAAACTTTAACTTATTGCAGCAAAACATTAGTTGAAATATGGCATAATGGTATCAGTTGATTTTATATCAGGCCTCTGAAACAGTAATATTATCAACATTAACAACATAAAATATTACCCAATATGATTTAATAATTTTATTATTATCAAATTATTCACTTATAAACCCCACACATCAAAAGCTTACCCAAAGACTGGGGTGTTTGCCAAGGGGTGTCCTTGCCTGTGGTTGCTGTGGGGTAGGAGGATAGAGCTATATCCCTATGAAGCCTTGTAGATATCAGTTCTATGACTGTACCTGTATATATGAACATGATCTGAAAATGAGCACCATTTTTCCTCTAATAATCTACTTCCTCTTCCCACTTTCTCTCCAATCTCACTTTAGGAAAATTCTCCCCAGATGTGTCTTCTTCATGGGATTTAGTGTGCATTTCTTGCTAAGGCAGTTAAAGCGCACAGTCAATGGATGGGGAATGATGTAGGCTTAGCAATAATGCCTTCAGTATTCTGGAACTTAAATGACTGAAACAAAGACCGGGGACCAGGGTAGTCCTTCGTTGTAGTGACAGCTGTAATGTGTGGACTAGTTTGTTTATCCGTGTGACCTTTGCAGTAGTTTCTGCTGCCTAATCCTCCAGAGTTCCTGTGGGAACTGCCACTTCCCCAAGTCCAATCTTCCATCATCTTAACGACTCCAAGAGACTCCAGTATCTTCCCACTAAATCTTCTTGCTTAAAATTACATAGAGGCGTTCTGTTGTTTGTGGCCAATTATTTAAGGAATGTTCTCTGCTCTTTTTGTCTGAGGATATCACATAAGTAGATCCATTCCTAAAGCCCCCCAAAATGAAACATAGTCTAGAAGGTGAAATTAGATCATATTTCTACTAATGGTTTGCTCCATGTTAATGATTCTCTGTTTTTATTTCTCCTTTTTACTAACTGTTGGATTTTATCATATTACACTTTCAGCTGAGACTTTTGAGGTGATTTTATTTAGCTTCAGCCATTAATTTTTTAAACACAAGTTAATTTCTTTATGCATTTCTCATATTTATGATTTTAATCTATAATCTCAAATATTCAGTAAGGAAAAAAAGATGTAAAAAGGACAGATGCAATAACATCTTAAGCTTTAAGCAACATTAATTCTTTTCTACGCTCACATATTTGGCTGTGCAATTTTCCTTATACCTTCTTAAATTAGATTCTGTTATTACTTTATTACTTCCTTATGTCAACCCCCTTAAACATATATCTAGATATAGATATACACAGACGATCCCCAACTTACGATGTTTTGACTTAAAATTTTTCAAGTTTATGATGGTGTGAAAGCAATTTGCATTCAGTAAAAAATGTACTTCAAATTTTGAATTTTGAACTTTTCCTGGGCTAGCAATATGCAGGATGATACTCTCTTGTAATACTGGGCAGCAGCTCCCAGTCAGCCACGTGATCACAAGGATAGACAACCAATACACTTGTGAACATTCTGTACCCAGACAACCATTCTGTTTTTCACTTTCAGTACAGTATTCAATAAATTACAGGAGATATTCAGCTATTTATTATAAGATAGTCTTTGGGTTAGATGATTTTGCCCAACTCTACGGTCAAAAACAAAACATGGTCTGAACATATATAAGGTAGGCTAGGCGTATTAAATGGATTGACTTTTGATATTTCCAACTTACAATGGGTTTATTGGGATAGAACCACATCACAAATGTATATATATGTAATTTATATAAATATTATACTTATTATTAGAAGTCATTATATAAATTACATAATTTGTATTTTAATATAATATTTAAAACTATACTTTATATTAAATATAAATTGATTGATTCATTTTTATGTTTGTAAAGATAACACAGAGGAAACACTAGTCAGTTTGCCCTGAACACAATTAACAGGGTAAAGTCATTCTGTTTGTTTGGTTTTATTTATTTATTAATTTTTAAATTTTACTTACTTTTTATACAGCAGGTCCTTATTAGCCATCAATTTTATACACATCAGTGTATACATGTCAATGCCAATCACCCAATTCATCACACCACCACCCCCAGCCCCCCACGGCTTTCCCCCCTTGGTGTCCATATGTTTGTTCTCTACATCTGTGTCTCAATTTCTGCCATGAAAACCAGTTCATCTGTACCATTTTTCTAGGTTCCAAATATATGCGTTAATATACAATACTTGTTTTTCTCTTTCTGACGTACTTCACTCTGTATGACAGTCTCTAGATCCATCCACGTCTCAACAAATGACCTAATTTCGTTCCTTTTCATGGCTGAGTAAAATTCCATTGTATATATGTACCACAACTTCTTTATACATTTGTCTGTCGATGGGCATTTAGGCTGCTTCCATGATCTGGCTATTGTAAATAGTTCTGCAATGAACATTGGGCTGCATGCAGCATTTTGAATTATGGTTTTCTCTGTGTATATGCCTAGTAGTGGGATTGCTGGGTCATATGGTAGTTCTATTTTTAGTTTTTTAAGGAACCTCCATACTGTTCTCCATAGTGGCTGTATCAATTTACGTTCGCACCAACAGTGCAAGAGGGTTTCCTTTTCTCCACACCCTCTCCAGCATTTGTTGTTTGTAGATTTTCTGATGATGTCCATTCTAACTGCTGTGAGGTGATACCTCATTGTAGTTTTGATTTGCATTTCTCTAATAATTAGTGATGTTGAGCAGCTTTTCATGTGCTTCATGGCCATCTGTATGTCTTCTTTGGAGAAATGTCTATTTAGGTCTTCTGCCCATTTTTGGGTTGGGTTGATTGTTTCTTTAATATTGAACTGAGTGAGCTGTTTATATATTTTGGAGATTAATCCTTTGCCTGTTGATTCGTTTGTAAATATTTTCTCCCATTCTGAGGGTTGTATTTTCGTCTTGTTTATGGTTTCCTTTGCTGTGCAAAAGCTTTTAAGTTTCATTAGGACTAATTTTTAAATTTTTGTTTGTATTTCAATTACTCTAGGAGGTGGAACAAAAAAGATCTTGCTGTGATTTAGGTCAAAGAGTGTTCTTCCTATGTTTTCCTCTAAAAGTTTTACAGTGTCCGGTCTTACATTTAGATCTCTAATACATTTTGAGTTTATTTTTGTGTATGGTGTTAGGAAGTGTTCTAATTTCATTCTTTTTTTTTTTTTTTTTTGTACGCGGGCCTCTCACTGTTGCGGCCTCTCCCGTTGCAGAGCACAGGCTCTGGACACGCAGGCTCAGCGGCCATGGCTCACTGGCCCAGCCGCTCCGCGGCATGTGGGATCTTCCCGGACCGGGGCACAAACCTGCATCCCCTGGATCAGCATGCAGACTCTCAACCACTGCGCCACCAGGGAAGCCCTAATTTCATTCTTTTACATGTAGCTGTCCAGTTTTCCCAGCACCACTTACTGAAGAGACTGTCTTTTCACCATTGTATACCCTTGCCTCCATTGTCATAGGTTAGCTAACCATAGATGCGTGGGTTTATCTCTGAGCTTTCTATCTTGTTCCATTGATCTATGTTTCTGTTTTTGTGCCAGTACCATATTGTCTTGATTACTGTAGCTTTGTAGTATAGTCTGAAGTCAGGGAGTCTGATTCCTCCAGCTCCGTTTTTTTCCCTCAAGACTGGTTTGGTTACTTGGGGTCTTTTGTGTCTCCAGAAAAATTTTTAAGATTTTTTTTGTTCTAGTTCTGTAAAAAATGCCATTGGTAATTTGATAGGGATTGCACTGAATCTCTACATTGCTTTGGGTAGTATAGTCATTTTCACAATATTGATTCTTCCAATCCAAGAACATGGTATATCTCTCCATCTGTCGGTATCATCTTTCATATCTTTCATCAGTGTTTTATAATTTTCTGCATACAGGTCTCTTGTTTCCCTAGGTAGGTTTATTCCTAGGTATTTTCTTCTTTTTGTTGCAATGGTGAATGTGATTGTTTCCTCAATTTCTCTTTCTGATCTTTCATTGTTAGAGTATAGGAATGCAAGAGATTTCTGTGCATTAATTTTGTATCCTGCAACTTTACCAAATTCATTGATTAGCTCTAGTAGTTTTCTGGTGGCATATTTAGGATTCTCTATGTATAGTATCATGTCATCTGCAAACAGTGACAGTTTTACATCTTCTTTTCCAGTCTGTATTCCTTTTATTTCTTTTTCTTCTCTGATTGCCATGGCTAGGACTTCCAAAACTATGTTCAATAATAGTGGTGAGAGTGGACATCCTTGTCTTTTTCCTGATCTTAGAGGAAATGCTTTCAGTTTTTCACCATTGAGAATGATGTTTGCTGTGGGTGTGTCGTATATGGCCTTTATTATGTTGAGGTAGGTTCCCTCTATGCCCACTTTCTGGAGAGTTTTTATCATAAATGGGTGTTGAATTTTGTCAAAAGCTTTTTCTGTATCTATTGAGATGATCATATGGTTTTTCTTCAATTTGTTAATATGGTTTATCACATTGATTGATTTACGTATACTGAAGAATCTTTGCATCCCTGGGATAAATCCCACTTGATCATGGTGTATGATCCTTTTCATGTGTTGTTGGATTCTGTTTGCTAGTATTTTGTTGAGGATATTTGCATCTATATTCATCAGTGATATTGGTCTGTAATTTTCTTTTTTTGTAGTGTCTTTCTCTGGTTTTGGTATCCGGGTGATGGTGGCCTCATAGAATGAGTTTGTGAATGTTCCTTCCTCTGCAATTTTTTGGAAGAGATTGAGAAGGATGGGTGTTAGCTCTTCTCTAAATGTTCGATAGAATTCACCTGTGAAGTCATCTCTTCCTGGACTTTTGTTTGTTAAAAGATTTTTAATCACAGTTTCAATTTCATTACTTGTGATTGGTCTGTTCATATTTTCTATTTCTTCCTGGTTCAATCTTGGAAGTTTATACCTTTCTAAAAATTTGTCCATTTCTTCCAGGTTGTCCATTTTATTGGCATAGAGTTGCTTGTAGTAGTCTTTTAGGATGCTTTGTATTTCTGTGGTGTCTGTTGTAATTTCTCCTTTTTCATTTCTAATTTTGATTTGAGTCCTCTCCCTCTTTTTCTTGATGAGCCTGGCTAATGGTTTATCAATTTTGTTTATCTTCTCAAAGAACCAGCTTTTAGTTTTATTGATCTTTGTTATTGTTTTCTTTGTTTCTATTTCATTTATTTCTGCTCTGATCCTTATGATTTCTTTCCTTCTGCTAACTTTGGTTTTTGTTTGTTCTTCTTTCTCTAGTTCCTTTAGGTGTAAGGTTAGATTGTTTGAGATTTTTCTTGTTTCTTGAGATAGGCTTGTATAGTTATAAACTTCCCTCTTAGAACTGCTTTTGCTGCATCCTATAGGTTTTGGATCATCGTGTTTTCATTTTCATTTTCTCCAGGCTTTTTTTGGATTTCCTCTTTGATTTCTTCAGTGCTCTCCTGGTTATTTAGTAACATATTGTTTAGCTTCCATGTGTTTGTTTTTTACGTTTTTTTCCCTGTAATTCATTTCGAATCTCACAGCATTGTGTTCAGAAAAGATGCCTGATATGATCTGAATTTTCTTAAATTTACTGTGGCTTGATTTGTGACCCAAGATGTGATCTATCCTGGAGAATGTTCTGTTCGCACTAGAGAAGAAAGTGTAATGTGCTGTTTTTGGATGGAATGTCCTATAAATATAAATTAAATCTATCTGATGTATTGGGTCATTTAAAGCTTCTGTTTCCTTATTTATTTTCATTTTGGATGATCTGTCCATTGGTGTGAGGTGTTAAAGTCCACCAGTATTATTGTGTTACTGTCAATTTCCTCTTTTATAGCTGTTAGCAGTTGCTTTATGTATTGAGGTGCTCCTATGCTGGGTGCACATATTATTTATAATTGTTATATCTTCTTCTTGGATTGACCCCTTGATAATTATGTAGTGTCCTTCCTTGTCTTTTGTAACATTCTTTATTATAAAGTCTATTTTATCTGATATGAGTATTGTTACTCCAGCTTTCTTTTGATTTCCATTTGCATGGAATATCTTTTTCCAGCCCCTCACTTTCAGTCTGTATGTGTCCCTAGATCTGAAGAGGGTCTCTTGTAGACAGCATATAGATGGGCCTTGTTTTTGTATACATTCAGTAAGCCTGGTCTTTTGGTTGGAGCATTTAATCCATTCACGTTTAATGCAATTATTGATATGTATGTTCCTATGACCATTTTCTTAATTGTTTTGGGTTTCTTTTTTTAGGCCCTTTCCTTCTCTTGTGTTTCCCACTGAGAGAAGTTCCTTTAGCCTTTGTTGTAGTGCTGGTTTGGTGGTGCTAAATTCTCTCAGCTTTTGCTTGTCTGTAAAGTTTTTGACTTCTCCATTGAATATCAACGAGATCCTTGCCGGATAGAGTAATCTTGATTGTAGGTTCTTCCCTTTCATCACTTTAAGTATATCATGTCACTCCTTTCTGGCTTGGAGAGTTTCTGCTGAGAAATCAGCTGTTAACCCTATGGGAGTTCCCTTGTTTGTTATTTATCGTTTTTCCCTTGCTGCTTTCATTAATTTTTCTTTGTCTTTAATTTTTCCCAATTTGATTACTATGTGTCTTGGTGTATTTCTCCTTGAGTTTATTCTGTATGGGACTCTCTGTGCTTCCTGGACTCGGATGGCTATTTCCTTTCCCATGTTTCGGAAGTTTTCATCTATAATCTCTTCAAATATTTTCTTGGGTCCTTTCTCTCTCTCTTGTCTTTCTGGGACTCCTATATAGATGTGAATGTTGTTGCGTTTAATGTTGTCCCAGAGGTCTCTTAGGCTGTCTTCATTTCTTTTCATTCTTTTTTCTTTATTCTGTTCCACCACAGTGAATTCCACCAATCTGTCTTCCAGGTCGCTTATCCGTTCTTCTGCCTCAGTTATTCTGCTATTGATTCCTTCTAGTGTTGTTTTCATTTCAGTTATTGTATTGTTCATCTCTGTTTGTTTGTTCTTTAATTTTTTTAGGTCTTTGTTAAACATTTCTTGCATCTTCTCGATCTTTGCCCCCATTCTTTTTCCAAGGTCATGGATCATCTTTACTATCATTATTCGGAATTATTTTTCTGGAAGGTTGACTATCTCCACTTCATTTAGTTGTCTTTCTGCGGTTTTATCTTGTTCCTTCATCTGGTACATAGCCCTTTGCCTTTTCATCTTGTCTATCTTTCTGCGAATGTGGTTTTTGTTCCACAGGCTGCAGGACTGTAGTTCTTCTTGCTTCTGCTGTCTGCCCTCTGGTGGATGAGGCTAGCTAAGAGGCTTGTGCAAGTTTCCTGATGGGAGGGACTGGTGGTGGGTAGAGCTGACTGTTGCTCTGGTGGGCAGAGCTCAGTAAAACTGTAATCTGCTTGACTGCTGATGGGTGGGGCTGGGTTCCCTCCCTGTTGGTTGTTTGGCCTGAGGCAACCCAACACTCCTGGGCTCTTTTGTGGGGCTAATGGCGGACTCTGGGAGGGCTCACGCCAAGGAGTACTTCCCAGAACTTCTGCTGCCAGTTTCCTTGTCCCCACAGTGAGCAACAGCCACTCCCCGCCTCTGCAGGAGACCCTCCAACACTAGCAGGTAGGTCTGGTTCAGTGTACCCTGGGGTCACTGCTCCTTCCCCTGGGCCCTGATGCACACACTACTTTGTGTGTGCCCTCCAAGAATGGAGTGAGTCTCTTTCCCCCAGTCCTGTCTAAGTCCTGCAATCAAATCCCGCTAGACTTCAAAGTCTGATTCTCTAAGAATTCCTCCTTCTGTTGCCAGACCCCCAGGTTGGGAAGCCTGATGTGGGGCTCTGAACCTTCACTCCAGTGGGTGGACTTGTGTGGTATAAGTGTTCTCTAGTCTGTGAGTCACCCACCCAGCAGTTATGGGATTTGATTTTATTGTGATTGCGCCCCTCCTACCATCTCATTGTGGCTTCTCCTTTGTCTCTTGATGTGGGTTATCTTTTTTGGTGAGTTCCAGTGTCTTCCTGTTGATGACTGTCCAGCAACTAGTTGTGATTCTGGTGTTCTTGCAAGAGGGAGTGAGAGCACGTCTTTCTACTCCGCCATCTTTGTTCCTCCTCTCAGTGATTCTGTTTTGCACAGCAATTATATACAAATGTTTGTGTCTGTTCAGCTAAAATTTTATTTTAGTTTTGGAATATATCCTCGTTCCACTTAAAATGGATTAACATACCAAAAATGATAGTGATAAAATATGACTACAGAATAATACATGATCTTATAGGGACAAATAAATTAGTAAGTGTTAACACAGACTATCTTTCACACAGATGTCTATAGAAAAGATAAGTACATGCCATGTTATTGCCAAGACACTTATAACATCAAACAGAACATTAATGCCAACCTGTGCTGTCTGCGCGAAAGAACAATGTATGTTTGCCAACATTTCTTCCTCAAATGATAATATTAGATAGTTTATAATATAAATGACACAGCATGAAGAGCAACTGCTGTCATTTGGGCATGGTGGTACAGTTTAATAAATCCACTGATGTGCAGTATATGAGTCAGCTCTTGGCAAGTGTGTATGTCATATATAAGGGAAACTACTCTGCAAAGTTTTTATTTATCTTGAAACCCATCCCAGAGGAAGAGATATTTTTAACTGTGTCAGGCATTATGTTGAGCTGTAGGTCAGCTCAAAAGAACTGCCTCAGGACCACTGCTGACAGAGCATCAGCTGTGTCAGGGGCAAGGTGGGCCATTCCTATGCAAATAGAAGTTAGAATGGAATGCCAGTTCACATACTATTTGTTTATTCCAAGGCAACCACTGGTGATCAACTGCATGCCTCATCTGGATTCAGTGTGGAAGGCAATATTTAACATTTTTAATACAACCAAAATCATGGCCACGGCTTATGTACACGTAGCACACTGTGTCAAACAAAAAAACAAAACAAAACAAAAAACCCAGGATTTATGTTTCCATATTGAAGCACTGTGTTAAGGGAAAAAGGGATCACATAGTTTTTGCAAGGAGTGAGGAGATTATATATTATTTGTTTAGACCAGTTAATTTCTTTGAGTTCAAGTGGCTTCTTCTGATCATCTTACTGATCATTATCCAAGTAGGCTTATAAATAAATATCTGTTAGGCTTATAATAGATTTCTTTTGAAGAAAATTCAAACCACAATTGTGTTCCTTCTGATGGCAACATGTCTATTTGGATAAAAAATTTTTAAATAGTCTCCTTTGAGATACCACTCCACACTCTCAGGGACCATTTTCCTTCTGAGCATTTAAACCGTATGAAAAAACTTTCAAACACTTTAACTCATACTTGAAAATATAAAATTGTAAATTAGGTAAATCTAATATAGTAATAACAAGGGTAAGAAAAGTAGATGAGAAAGCTGACCTGCAGTTTTAGTTGTCATAAAGCTCATATAATTTGGAAATATTATTAAAATATCAACTATTATCTGGTAGATAATCATTTACCATAATAAATTCTAATATACTACATTTTATAATTTTAAAACTATTTAAAGTATTTTTCTAAACTTGTTGATCCCATATATGATGAATGCCCTTTAAATGATTGCTTAAAGTTTTAGTAACTACTGATTAAGCCAACAGAAATTATCTGGCCAATGTTTTATGGTGGAAAAAACTAGTCCTTTATAAAAAAGCAACCTGAAAACAAAATGACATTAATAAAGAAGCTAAAACTTACAGAACATTGGTGTCAACTCTGAGTTAAGAAAATGTGAGTAGCAATGATGCTCCTCTGTTCTAACCAACTACAGACTTTTAGTTTCTGATTTACTTGACTTAACCCCTTGCCAAATCTTTGCTACCTAGAACTTTAATCATTAAATATGCCAGATAACACAATGGTTTTTATCACAATGACTAAATTGGTGACACCTAGTCTAATCATTTGTTTTCCAAATGTAAAGAAGCTGACATGCTAGCTTTTCCTATCTAGCAGGCAATTTAAAATAATCTGAACTTCAGAAAGTGATGTGTTTTTCTAAGATTTTAATATATTTTAAAATATTCTGCTTATAAAATGAACATTAGTACAGCACAAGAGTTAAGGGTACAGATTCTGGAGGAAAATTGTCTTGGTTTAAATTCTGAATCTGTCATTTATTAGTACTACATTTTGTGGAATTCCTTAGATAATCCATGCTTTAACTGCATTTTTGTGAAGTTAGAATCATAGCAACAGTATAATTTATCAGGGAAATTGAAAAATTTTTTGAAGATAAGAAGGTGGTATAAACAGATCTTAGTGGAGTAGTCACTCAATTGAAACACATAAAGTAATATTTGAATAAATATATCTTATACTTTTGGATATAATATTGCCATACTACAAAGATATCAATATTCTCAAATTAGTCCTCAAATTAATATTCTAGCTGGTTAAAAGAAAATCTCAATATTTTTCTCAACATTTTCTGTAATATATGTACAGAAGAAGAATAGCCCTGAGGTCAACTGACAGCAAAAATGGAAACTAGCTTAACAGATATATTAACACATAATACAAAGCCATAATATACAAGAAAATCCTGCAAAAAAGCAAAAAAAAAACAGGAGCTCTTACAGAAAGAAAATGATACACAGTACATAAACAAGCATCTGAAGCGATGCTCAAATTATAGTTAGGGAAACACAAATTAAAACAATAATGGGTTCAATTTATCTCTAATGAAATGGCAAAATGTATAAAACTAGACAATGCCTCATGGTGATGGAGAATATAGAAACAGGAACACATACACTGAAGATGGAATTATGGACAGCTGCAGGCCAGGCAAATATGTTTCATTACCCAAGAATCTTATTCCTACTTATATCTTCATGAGAAATTCTCATATAAGGATACACGTGAGGATGCTCATCACAATATAAATTTTTGAGCCAAGGATTGGAGGTAATCTTGGATTTTTATCACTGGAAGAATGGATAACTAAAGCATTATAAGTGTAGGCTCTAATTATGAATACGTTTAAAAATGTCTGAGTGAAAAGCTGAGTCAGAGAGAGTGTCATGACGTACCATTAAGAAACTGAACAAATGTAGTGATGTATAATATATATATGGAGTTAATAATAAGTAAAAGTTGAAAGGCATTTAATATTCAAAAATGGAAAACATAATAAAAAGCATACTATGCTCTAAGATTATGATGGTAATTATTGACGTGGAAGACGAAAGAATAAACACAAATTACACAGCATGTTTTTCGGGTACAATCGGAATTTGCATATACGTATGGATATACATGTACACATTGTCACCTACAAATTGGCACTTGCCATTGGCACTTGCCATCTACCTCTACAAGGATCATATTATGAGCTGCTGTAGCTGCTGACCTTCAGCACCCCCTGAACGCAGTTCCAGGTGGAGATCAGGAATAAGGTACTCTGTGCTCCTGGAAAAACTGGCAGAACAGGTCTTCAGATAGTTAGATATTTTCAGATTTTATGAGCCCAACTGTTGCATATCCTCATAGGTAGAAAAGCACTAAAATCCTTCATGGTGACATCTGCTCCTCGTGAAGCACAGTAACCTTCACGAGACTAGCAGTAACCTTCTGCAAAAAATATGTGCTTGATAGCATGTACTCCCCCTTCACCAAAATCACATATATACTGACTTTCCCCGCTACATTCTTAGATCAGTTTTGCAGAGTTATCTGAAATGCTATACTGATCCATATACTCATTGAAGGGCCTTGGGAAAAATTAGGGAGTTGGATGCACATGATTTGTGGCTCAAAGACCTCAGAATTTTTACGTATGTCAGGGATTAGTCTCTTCTTTCTAATGAAGATTGTCATTTTTTAGAATTTAATTCATTTAGGTTTTACTGAGTCTTCACATATGCAATATTTCTTAAAAACAAACAAACACAACCGTCAACCAAACAAAAAGTGCTCCCTCACTCCCCCACACAAACTTGTTTATTCAGCATTTTTCATTATTAGAGTCAAATTCACTGTCTTTTGTAACTTCTGCCTCTTGAACATTATTTACACCAAAGATAAAACACTAATGATAATTCCCTATTTAAAAAAGGGCAGACCCTAGATAAATTAAATTGGACACTTTAAAATTTATTTTGCATCTTTATATAGTACATATAAAATTTAAAAAATAATGCATTATGAAAACAATGCATAAATTTAAATGTCTTTATCTAGTGAAGCCAGTACAATAATATTATGACATGAAAGTACTTTTAGTTTCTTAGCTTAAATGATGACAACAGTATTAAAGCCAATATTGTATCATCCTTGATAAAACTAGTGAGGAATAAAATTTAGGAAATGTGACAAGCAAACAATCAGCAAATAAACAAGAAAAGCATCAGCAAATGTATAATTCGTGAGTCCTAGCTACTTGTATTATTTTGTACTTTGTTATTCTCTATGTGAATAGATGTGTATCCTAATAAATATCCTCTTCAATGTTTCTATGTAGTGGCCTTCACAAAGGAAAAACAAACCTGAAGTGTTTTCAATACATTAATGGGGTCATGAGAGTTAGCCATCGAGCAAATATTTTATTATAAAAGCAAGTGAGTCATATTTATTAGAGTGCAGAATTAAATTATTATAATGTTTTATAATGGAGAAGGTAATTTGAAGACATAATCACTGTTTCAAGCTATTAACAAATTTTCATTATTATTCTTTATTCAATTGCCTACTCTAATTTAGTTTTCCAACTGCAGAAATGATTCTTAGACTTAAAAGCTTTCATTCCAAATCCAAATACGAGGGAGAAAAGAACCACAATAGCAAACTAAAAGCAGTTTCTTTTTTACTTATTTCTGCCATTCTTCAGCATGAATAGGCAGGATAATGTGAACTATTTTTAATAAGAAGACCAGATAATGATTTAGATGAAAAAAACAGACTGTTCTCCTAGTCATAAAAGTAGATCACAGATCTAACAGTTTTGTCCTTAGCTTTCATATACAGCAGGGCTATGAATTCATCTTAGTATTTTTATTGTATGACAATGGCTAAAATGAGGTTTTTTTTCTTATTGTCTATGTATTTTTTTTCTCCTTACACTTTTACATAGGATTATCACTCATTAAAGTAGAAGCTATCATGTTTTCTCTCTGTGTGTGTTTGAAAAAAAAAATGTTGTTACAACACATCTAAAAAAGATAGCTAATATTATATAATATGTTCATTAAAGTTTATTAAAAGGACTGTAGACAGAAAAAGCCATATTTTAAAAGATGATAAATGAAAGTATGATTAAAGTTATATAACTTGCTTAAAGTCACATGGCAAAGCTATGCCTACAATTTGGAACCTCAGTTCCTGATTCCCAAACAAGTGTTATGTCCACAGACCACCATGCCACAAAAATGTGATAAACAAATCAAATTAAGACTATATATTTTGTCTATCGTGAGAAATATATTTCTGCATGAAAGTTATTTTCAGAGATTTATTCAACAACCTACTATGTGACAGACTGCCATTGCTGCTGAGAAATAGACATGAATAATATGGACAAGTTCTTCCTGTCATGAAGCTTCTACAGTAGTGAGAAAAAGAACAGAATAAACAAATAAACACTATATATTTCAGATACTGATAACTCCATTGGGGGAAATGTAATTTAGTACAATGGGGAGTTATGGAAGAAAGTATTTTCAGGAGGATAGTCAATGGAGAGCCCATTAATGTAGTGATATTTGAAGTTACACTTAAATGGTAATATTTGGAGGAATCAAATATGTTTGTGTGGAAAAGGAGAGTCACAGACAAAATTGAATAGCTACTGCATACATACGGCTATGGTGCTTAAAGGACCTGCTGATATACTTGATATTGCAGGTATAATGAAGACTCAAAAATGATTCTATATTTTCGGTTTGAGCAACCGGACTGGAGCTGTGGATATGCAGAACACACAAAAAGGAATGATTTGGAGAGGCAAAGTACTGTGGAGATTCAATAGCTTCAGGTTGAATTTGTTAGGTTTCAGATGTCTGTGCAAATGAACACATTAAGTAGGCAGTTGGCTGAGGGGCCAGGCACAGAAATATTTTTTAAAGACAAGGAGATGAACTGAGATCACTTGAAGAGAAGATTTTAAAGTGAGAAAAGATTAGGTTTCATAATTAAACCTGACTCATTCTAACATTTAGAGGAGAAAACTTAGGAAAAGAGATTGAAAAGAAGTGGCTCTTAAGGAAAGAGGGAAGGGTAGAATAGTGTTATATCTTGGAAGAGAAGACACTTCTCAAGAAAAATTTATCAGCTGCATCAAATTCTGCTATAAAGCCACACAAGACTGAATATTAGCATGTATGCTGGAAATATGTTTTTTTGGTAATCTTGGTAAACCTGATAGAAGTACAATTGTTGGTGGGATTGAAAATGAGAAGTTGAATTGAAGACTGAAACAGAGCAAGGTCTTTTTATGAATATTAGTAAAAATAACTGTATGGTACCTTGACATCAACATGGGATAGAGGAAGATATGTTTTCTTTTTCAAATGGAAAGTGCTAGACTGTGATTTCATACAGATAAAATTGATCCAGAAGAGAAAGAAAAGGAATGATGCAGAAAAGAGGATAGTCACACAAGTGAAATATTCTGAAAGAAAAGGAAAGTATCTGCATTATGAAAAAATGAGCCTCCCAAAGAACAGGGGTGTAGTATAAACCGTCAGACTAAACAAACCAGACAATATTATCAAATACAAGTAGTGATTTATTAGTACTGAAAAGATTCTATATAATTGATCCTATCTTTTTCAATTTGTTCATTCAGTCAGTCTTTCAATAAATCTATTTTGGGTTAAGCTGTGTGGAGAAGGACATGAAAAAATAGGTGCATGTCATGTAGTCTACGTTCTAATGGAAGGAGATATGCAATAAAAATAATATTTAATACCATATGAGCCTGTGATAAATGTTACAAATAAAAATAAAACTCGGTTAAGAGGACAGGGATGGAACTGCTCTTTTATATGCGATGGTCAAAGAAGGCCTCTCAGTGGGGATGGCATTCAAACACTTATTAATGAAATGAGAAAACATGCTGTATGTTACCTGGGGGATGGTGTTTAAGGAGAGAAAGCAGGACAATGAGTTGCCCTTAGTCGGTTTCAAGAAGAGCAGAGAGGCTGTCGTGGCTGCAGTAGAATTAGAGTGGAAAAGACTGGTGGGAAATGAGATCAGAGCAGTGGCAAGAAGGAAATTCATTCAGAGTTTTATAGGTCATGCAAGTAAATGTATTGGAAACTTTTGAGCAAAGTAGAGAAACAATCTAATGTGTATTTTTAAAGAATTTATAAGACCCATGAATGAGAATATTCTTTAAGAGGGAAAAGTCAAAGCCAGGTGAATGGTTAAAGGATCCAGAGCAGATAATTAATCAGAGAAAAATAGCTGTAGGTGGAGGAAGTTATGAAATATAATGTCTTTGTAAAGCAATTTACAAATCAGGTCATCCAGAAACCTAGGGAAGGATGGGTGGATTTAGGCCTATGTAAGTTTGTAGGATATGAAGATTGACTATATATCCCAGTTTCACCCTGTTTTTGTAATGTAATTATTAACAATGCTTCTTTTCACTTTTTTTTTTTTTTTTTTTTTTTTTTTTGGTACGCAGGCCTCTCACTGTTGTGCCCTCTCCTGTTGCGGAGCACAGGCTCCGGACGCGCAGGCTCAGTGGCCATGGCTCACGGGCCCAGCCGCTCCGCGGCATGTGGGATCTTCCCGGACCGGGGCACGAACCCGGGTCCCCTGCATTGGCAGGCGGACTCTCAACCACTGCGCCAACAGGGAAGCCCCTCTTTTCACTTTTAAAAGTGGAAAATTAAGTATGTGGTCCAAGTCAAGAATGAAAGAAGTCCACTACCAATATATGCAAATGATTTTTATAAATTAGAAACCCCAAAATAGGTAGTTATGTGAATTGTTCTGTGTGTGTGTGTGTGTGTGTATATATATACACATACCACATATTTCTGATATTGTATGTTTGTGTGTATTCTGAAATTGTACCTGGAGCCCTCATATGAGACTACATGAAGTATAAAAACTTACATTTCTCTAATTATTAACTTAGGAAGCTTCTTGATTGTTTGGCTTGCTGCTCTCATATAGTAATCACAGTTAATATTAACTCCAACACTGAAATAAATCAATGAAGAGATTAAATGCTCTCTATCATTTAAATTAGTAAATTTATGTATCAACATTGTGTGTATGTGATTATGTTTATAACTACTTTAGGAAGGAAGAGTAACTATGAGGAGCTATTTAATAGAATTATATTTGGTAGACAAGTTTAAAATTATTACTACATTCTTCAGTTGCATATTTTTGGCATCTGCTGATACATATATAGTTAATTTTGTGACCGTAGTGAAGTAGCTGGAGAGAAACAATATGCAAACAACCATGCAGTAAAGTCTACCTTATAAATATCAAAGACAGAAGTTAAACTCAAATGAAGAATAAATAAGCCTTTTCCATAATTGACTACATAATAAGGCTATATTTTTGAGGCAGTGTTTCTTAAAAATAGTTACATTTTTTGGTCTGTGTTTGCCTAAAGCTACAGTATATCAGAATGCTCAGAATCACAAGAGAGATTCTTATTCAAATGAGGAAAGGCAAGTGATGCACAAAAGCAAAACACCTTCCAAAGAATATCGCCCTTTGGAAGCAAATTAAATTTGGTATAAAAATAATAAAGGGAAGGATAGGTCTGGAAACATATTAAAAGCATTCATCATAATTATTATATGATGTTTGATATAAATGCACCTCATGTTAATATTAAATTAAATGGCACATCCTGTTTGAATATTGAAAATTAATTTTAAAAATAGAAAAAACTTCAGTTTAAGAAATTTATTATTTTTATAAATAAGTCGCCAAAATGGAAGATATATGTTCGTATGAGATGACTAACATGCTCAGATTTATAGCATTTTTCCAGATTGAAAAGCACAGAGGAGACTTTCTAAATTATATGACCACAGAAGGGCATAACTTGGCTCCGATGCCTGTAATAACACTGATAATAAAGGGATTTCATTTTTGTAGTGAACATATTCAAACGAGGCAGAAACAAAATCTCCAGCTCATCCAACCAGATTCAATTCTTGGCTCTGCAATTTCTTTCCATGTGATATATGGGAAACTACTTAACCTCTGATCTTGTCATTACAATGAAAGAATACCATCCACTTGACAACGTGATTTTGGGAATTGTAGTTCAGCCTATTGTTTTGGGAGATATATGGAACTTGTTCAGGCTTTTTTAATAAAAGGTGTCTATTTCAAATTGAAATAGAGTTACTTAGTGAGAAAATTATCTTGTAGGGAGGCAAACACTTCTGGAGTGGTGGAATAAAAACCTCCTAAAATCTATTCTTGGGGCTTCCCTGGTGGCGCAGTGGTTAAGAAGCCACCTGCCAATGCAAAGTTGACGGGTTCGAGCCCTGGTTTGGGAAGATCCCACATGCCGCGGAGCAACTAAGCCCGTGCGCTACAACTACTGAGCCTGCGCTCTAGAGCCCGCGTGCCACAACAACTGAAGCCCGCGTGCCTAGAGCCCATGCTCTGCCACAAGAGAAGCCACCGTGATGATAAACCCGCGCACCGCAACAGAAAGTAGCCCCCACTCACAACTAGAGAAAGCCTGCTCACAACAACAAAGACCAAATGCAGCCAAAAATAAAATAAATAAAATAAATAAATTTATATTAAAAAAAATCTGTTCCTCTACGCAAGCAATAAGAACACAGGCAAATTGCCTATTCAACCTTTTCGTAATTCTGGAAGTTTAACCAAAAGCTTACAACAATTACAGGATCATTTATTCAAGAAAAAACAGCTGAATTCTGTAGTGAACTGTGAGCTTTGCGCCTTTTTAAATGTCTATATTCATCTTCCTCTTTCAGCTCCACAGCGCCCTTGACAATCAACACAATATAGCAGCTGTGAAACCAGCAGCTTAGAAGCTACTGGGGAAGGTGGTACGCAGAGCAGGTCTGGAGCTCTCTCAAAAGTCACATTACTAGAGTAATATTTGATCTGTATGGCTGCTCTCTGGAAAGGTCCCTTTTACAGGGCTTACTATTTGGCCTGAAACAGAGCTTGCTCAGTAAGAAAACCCCTGTCCCCTGGGTTGTAGTTGTTTGTCAAAGAAATTGGTGGCCACTGTTTAACATTACAGTTGCCTAAAGTTGCGACACCAGTTGGAACAAATGAGGCTAACCAAAAACTTAAAAGGGGGCTTCCCTGGTGGCGCAGTGGCTGAGAGTCCGCCTGTTGATGCAGGGGACACGGGTTCGTGCCCCAGTCCGGGAAGATCCCACATGCTGCAGAGCAGCTGGGCCTGTGAGCCATGGCCGCTGAGCCTGCGCATCCGGAGCCTGTGCTCCGCAACGGGAGAGGCCACAACAGTGAGAGGCCCGTGTACCGCAAAAAAATAAAAAATAAAAAAGATGTGGGAAATTATACAACCACAGGCAGCGTTGAAAAGTTCTGACAAATTCCTTGGGATCTAGAAGGCCATGTGCATGTGCAGGAGTGTGTAAATATCCAAGGATGACCTAGAAGGTCCTAATTTTTTTCTACCTTTGGCTGACTTGTGGCTCTATGCAAGCAGAAGGTGAAGACTAAGGCAGAGATATGAAAGGCCAGAGCATTGAAAGTATGTCCCAAGCACACACAAAGCAAGGGCAGGGGACGTATTGGTACAAGACCTTGAGAAAAATCTCTGTCCAATCATTAGTGACCTAACAGAGCAGAGACTTTAGTGGCTTCACATAACAAACAATGCATAGTTTAGAAATCTAGTCCAGGCAAGTCTCTAAACAAAGAGCTACAACAACTACAAATTTTGCTATGATGAGAACAGCTTTCCAGGCTTGTCATATTTTATTATTTAAAATATCCAGCTTTCAAGTAAAATTTATGAGATATTCAAAGAAAGTTTGTTCCATACACAGAGGAGATAAAACAGTCAATAAAGGTTCTCTGTTTGAGGAACCACAAAAGTTGCGCTTATGGGATAAAAATTTAAATGTTATATTTTGAAAGAACTAAAGGAAACCACATCTAAAGTAAAGAAATAATGAGGATGATATCTCACTAAACAGAGAGTAACAATAAAGTGGTAAAAAGAACCAGATAAAAATTCTAGAGTTGAAAAATGCAATACCTGTAATGAAAACTTCACGTGTGGCATAACAGAAATTTGAGTAATCAGAAGAAAGAATAAGCATACTTAAAGACAGATCTATTGAGATTAACCAATCTAAGTACTAGAAAGAAAAAGAGAAAGAAGAAAATACTGATACACCAACAGCATACCAACATATGCATGATGGATCCCCAGAAAGAGAGGAGAGTGAGAAAGGAACAGACATTGTATTTGAAGTAATAATGGCCAAAAAATTCCCAAATTTGATGAGAGGCATTAATCTACACATTCATGGGTCTCAATGGACTCCAAGTAGGATAAAGTTAAAGATATCCATACCTAAACTCATCCTTGTCAAAAGTCAAAAACAAAGAGGAAGTCTTGAAAGCAGCAAGAAAAAATGACATTACCTACAATTAATTCTCAATAAGATTTATGGGTAACTTCTCATCAGAAACCATGGAAGCCAGATAGCAGCGAGATGACCTATTCAAAGTACTGAAAGAAAGGAGACTACCAAATAAGAATTTTATATCCAGCAAAATTTTTCAACAATGAGAGAGAAATGAAGACATTACCAGAGAAACAAAAACTGACAAAAATTGTTCCTAGCACGCTAACCTACAAGAAATACTATCAGGAATACTTTGAGCCCAATACTTTTTTGAACAATACCCAGAACTCAGGAAACTGAGGGTTATAGTTTTACTATAATAAAAGGATAAAAACAGAACGAGTCAAAGTGAGAAACACATGCGTTGAGGTCTGGGAGGGTCCCCAAAATGAAGCTTCTGCTGTCCACTCCCCATGGAACTAGGAGTATCATGCTGCCAGCACACTTATATGTAATAATATGCACAGAGTATTGCCAATTAGGGAATCTCTTCCAAGTATGCTGTCCAGAGTTTTTATAGGGGTTTCACACATAAGCCTGAGTAACAGAATCATTGGCCACATGACTGAATTCAGTCTCTATCCCACACCTTCTCTAAAGTTTGGCCTGATATCACATAACTCTAAGCATCAATCTTCTAATCACTTGACTGGTCTTTCTGGTGTGGACAGCCCCTATGTTAAGGCATCTTGTAAGCATAAATTATCAGGGCTCACCATGAATAATGAAAACATTCCTATAACTTGAAAACTTCCAAGGATTTAAAAGATGTCACCCAGAAACCAGGGACAAAGGCCAGCTAAATTCTTCATTATAGAGGAGGTAACATGACAATTAAATGGGAAAGGAGCTTCAAAAAAAATTTTTTTTTCAACAAATTGTATTGGGACAAATGGATATCTTCACACAAAAGAATGAAGATGTACATCTTCCTCCCATTATACACAAAAATAAACTGCAAACAGATCACAGAACTACATGTAAGAACATAACGCTATAGAGACTTTAGAAGAAAACTTTGGATTGGAAAAGGGTTTTTTAGATATGATATCAAAATCAAAAGTGACAGAAGAAAAAAAAACAGGTAATTGGATTCTATTAAATTTCACAATGTTTGCCTCCAAGGATATCATAAAGAAATGAAACATCAAACCACAGGAAATACTTACAAATAATACACCTGGTAAGTGACTTGTATTTAGAATCTATAAGAAATCACGATTCAATAGCAACAAGTAAGACAAATAATCCAATGAAACAATAGGCAGAGGATCTGAATAGACTTCTCTCCAAAGAAAATACGCAAATGGAAAATAGGCACATGCAAATATGTTAAACATCATTAGCCACTGGAGAAATGCAAAACAAAACCACAATGAGATACCAGTTCACATCCGCTAGGATGGCTATAATGAAAACAGAAAATGGCAAGTGTTAGTGAGGAGGATGGGAAGTAAGTGCTCATGGGTACAGGGATTTCGAGGGAAGGATAATAAAATTTTTCTAAAATGAGATTGTGCTAATGGTCTAACAACTCTGTTAATACACTAAAACTATTGAATCCTATGTTTTAATAGGGTAATTTTAGTACATGAGTATTAAAGCTTTTACTAAATATCTGTTTTTTATACACAGTGTACATATTCATTATAATACTTTCATTAATATATATTAATATATAATAATGGATAATATATTAAAACATACACACATACATATAAATACATATGTATATATGTGTATATATATATATATATATATATATATATACAAGTGAATTAAATTTGTGTCGAATCCAGCATGTTAGTTTAAATTTCAATTCACATCGACAAGCTTGCACATAACACCCTTGCAGATAAGAAGTCATTTAAATGCATAACCTTATTTTAAGCTGGCATATATGGCCATCCTTCATGAAGACACTGTAGCCTCACGACAAAGCAGAATAATAAAAGGGGGGTTTTATTTACTTTTAAAATGTCCTGGAACCTAGTGCATTGTTTTTGATTCATTTCCTTTGCTGACTTCTTGGGTCTTATTGTCTGTCCTTCCTTTTCCCATTGCATTAAATGTAGCTTTCTATTATTGTTTCTTACTTAACATTAAAAGTTCCTCTTCAACAAACTCCACTTTCTGTGTACTGAGTCGAGTCTGTTTTTCTGCTTTGCTTTAACTTTCCACTAGAACTGAACCAGAACTCCCCAAAGCTTTTAGAGGACTGAACATAATTTGTTTTGTTGGATTGACCTCATTGTTTTGTTAAATCTCAATATAAGAAGAGCCTGATGCTTTTACTCAGGAAAGAATGTTCTGAATTTTTTTTTTAATCAGCCAATTATTTTTGTATTATAGGATGCTGCATTTGTGAGCTGGGACAAGTTCATTCTTCAGGTTTTTAAAATGTTAACTGTCGAGTGTTCCACAGTTGAATTAGAAACACTGGCTACTTACAGTTCACTCAGGAATTTCTGTGTTTCTGACATGGGTCCATAAAAAAATGACACATCCTTGAAAGAAAACATCAGAATCGCAAAACTATAGTGAATGAGGAACGCTGAATTCAGTGGCCACATTGAAAATAAAATAATAACATTGGAGTTCTTACTAGGACTTCACTATCTGACTACATTTAGCCTTCTAAGTCTGAAATGTTGAGGATCAGCAGAAAAGTTTAAAGCAAAGTCATGTGAATAGAGAGAATCCTATGGTTTATATGCACTGATATTATCTAATAAATTAAAGAGAGTATAGAATATATTAGAATGAAACCACTGGCATTAAGTAGTAAAAGACTAATTTACAAATGACAATTAATTATTTGGTACAGATTCTTGTAAAGCGGGGCAAGTAATCTTGCAGACATAAGTATTTTACTTACAGTAGATGCCAGTTAGCAAATGGAGGGAGAGGGGATAATGCAGAATGTTCACATTCGTAACACCATAGAAAAACTAGCCAATGCCTTTAGAGATAGGCCATGTGGGGAAGAAGTTTTGACAATGAATAAACTATACATACTTTGTCCATGGATACTGTGTTTGCACAAGCCTCCCCTTGTTAGTGATATTATAACAAGAGAAAAACCAAATACATAATTAGAGGGCAAATAGGAGAGGGGCAGTACTTTATTCAGTTATCCTACTCCTTGAGGGTCAGAGTAAAATCTTCCCAATTTACAATTCAGTGAATAAACATATATGTTTGTTTCCCCAAATACTGCCCAGAGATAGATATGCTTGACCTTTTTGGGATTCTTTTGGACAGAAAATTATGTCATTCTTGGTTTTGTTTTTATGTATTCATGTACCAATGACCCTGAAGATCTCTTAAATATAGAAATGTATTCAATTTCATGTTGCTTATTGATGCATTTTGTCTCTTATTTCTACTGTGCCCCCTTTTGCTGCAAAAGATATCTGTGTATACAAATTACAGGCATATTTTGCAGTGTGAGTTTTTTTTGTTTTGTTTTAGAGGTATGGAATTTAGTCTGCCCATAATACTCAAATATTACAATCTCTTAAATTAAGCTTTGATATCAAAAATACTGTCTCATACATGACATGAGCATGAAATGTATTTATTTTCTGCTCTACGAGAACCACAAAGCAAGCACATTTTGTCCAAAATAGAAGTTCTAAATGTTTTTGATTAACCTACACTTAAGTTAGGAACAAAAGTAATGCAACATGAATGTAAAGGAGATTATTAACCTACATATCAACTACTTGCTAGCAATTTATACGCACATGTATAAATATAATATTCAATATGTTTCACTCTCTGAAACTCTGTTTTCCCTACAATTCTATATTTGAGTCAACTAATTACCTTTAATATAGAAACTTGTGTCAGTTTATCTTGTCTAGTGGATTAACTATACACAGTATATTAAAAATTCCTATTAAGTAAATAAAATTGAGGAAGAGAAGATATAAAACTATTTTAATATCACTTCAAGATATTTAATATATACTTGACCTCTAGCAATGAATGATTTTCAAGAATTCAAGCTATTAATCAAAACACTTATTATTTTAAAAGGCCTCCAATACAGTACAAATATGTAAAAAGTAATGTAATAGGGAAGAACAAATCTGACTCCATATTAGATCTGTTTCTTTTACTTTAACCTTTGTGCTCTGTTGCCTGTGCTTAGCCATGTCAGCTCTGCACCTTCTGTAAAAGAATGTTGCCTGTATCTTGAAATATACAAGATAGCCTATTCTCAAGCCTCTGACCTTTAAAAGTTTAACACTTTTCCATTCATATGGAGATAAAAAGTTGCACAACAGAGAATAACATTTGTTTTGTTGGAGGTTTACAAGAACATCCTGACCTAGGTGGACAGCTGCAAGAACAAAGTATTCCTGCACCAAGAAGTTTGTAACAACCCACCACTCCCCACCTTTTCAGTATAAAAGAAGCCTGAATTCCGACTGGGGTAATATGGTTCTTTGAGACACTAGTCTGCCAACTTTTCCGTCTGCTGGCTTTCCGAATAAAGTTGTTTTTCACTGCCCCAACAACTCATCTCCCAATTTATTAGCCTGTCGTGCAGCGAGCAGAATGAATTTGGACTCAAAAGCAGAGACAAATTATAACAATCCTATGTAAAAAAGGCAAACAATTATGTGCAACCTAACTTTGTTTTGCTTTATATATGTTACTGTTCTCAAATATAGAGCACAGGAGTTAGATAATATGTTCTGTAATATGAATTTCCCATGTTCAAATCAAGTTCCCACCACTTAACAGCCTTTGGCATGTATCAATGACTATCTTGTAGCACTAATTTTCTTATCCAAAATTTGTGTATAATACTAATAGATAACTCATCAGTCTCTAAAAGCAGTAAGATACTGTTTTAAACAGTGTCTGATGCAGAGCAGTTTATGAATATTACTATTGTGATGATGATTATTATAAATTTTATGTCTAGCATATCACATAATTATTGAGAGTATATGATGATCCATTACTTTCTATTTCCTTAAAATTTCATAGTGACTTGTTGTTGTTGTTGCTCTTTGTTCAATAAATATCTTTACTGGCTGATTGTTTCACTGGATATGGCATATTTATTGGATATCTGTTTGACACATTGTAAAAAATTTTACTCCAATAATATGTGCCACTTCCTGTATGGCAAAGAAAGTTTTCTCTGAGTGTGTAGAGGATTTACAAAAGGAGGGTGGAGGGGAAGGAGTTGAAGGTGTATCAAGAACTGCAAAGGGTCTGAGTTTCTTACTCCACTGATTAACAAGTTAGCTGGCCACAGTTTTATGGTTGTCGGCAGAAGATGCGTGGCTTCTGGTTCAGGGGCAAAGAACAAATTATTACAGCAATAGCAGTGGCCAGATTTTCAACATTTGTGTCCGTTTCCTTTGTCCCAATTCCCACAAAATAATTCAAAGTCCGCATGACACATAACACATAGAGCAGATTGTGTTACAGAAGAAGATCCCCAAGTTTGTGTAACTTGAATCATTTTTAGTGTAGAGGAAGCATAGCTGATATTTGTTTCTGAGGGAGATGTTATCTTTATTATACTTTGAAGTAAATAAAACTGTCACTTGTTACAGAGTAAGGCACTATCTCTGTTTTTCAAGACTGCTACCTATACAAATATCACTGAAAAGAGTTTGAGGCAAAGGCAGTCGCCAGTGCCTTTTCTCACAAAAGATCCTCCTTGTTTGAAAATCAGAAGCAATATCTCCTGCAGATGGTAAATGTTGGAGGAAGGCACATGGTTGGCAAGATTATACTGGTTATTACCAGCGGTCTCAGAGGGCTTCTAGTGGGTGATCACTGGAATTAAGACTCTTTTACTCTAAGCTTTGCTTATTTCAGAAAGCTACCTCAAAGAATATAGTGAAAGATTTAGAACAGTGAATTCTCAATCAATATTTCTTCCGATTAACGTAAACATTCCACTGCTACCAATATACAGAAATGAGAAAGAAAACATAACATTACATGGATTTACCATATTTCTTATGAATGCCATACGATGAAGTCTCCTTGGAAATCAGAGTTGGCAACTGAAAACATGTTACTTAAAGTAGATGGGCAAATAAGTTGTCAGTTTCAACTTAATTAGTTAAATGGATGTATCCTAAATTTGAATATGAGAAGAAGTAATTTGGAGACTCCACTGGATCAAAAGATGTAATGAGAGTTTTCAGAAGAAACAAATACACAGTTGCATAATTTCTGTATCTTTATGTCGTCTATTCCAGTGGTTTTCAGCTTGGCTTTAAATTTACATATACCCAAGGAAGGTGATATCTGTCTAGAACTGTTAAAAATCCTAGATTTTATTTTACTTACCAGCTAACAACTTAGCTTGTTACAGTTTTATGAATGCTGGCAGACGGCATGAGACTCAAGGGTCTGGGATAAATTACAACTTATTTCTCATAATATAGCAGTAGCCAGAATAGCTCCATGATCTTGGGCCAGGTGTCTAAGTTCTAATACACATAGGGTCTTAGAGAGCCAGATGACAACAAAATCAAATCAATGACACACATTGATTTAAGTTATAGGAGACAAAATCCGAGTTTAGGAAACCCCAATCTTTTAATGGGTGGCAAACAAACCTAAATTCTTCCATGGAGGAGATACTTTCTTTATTATACGGCAGAACAAACAAACCTGTCTATTGCTCCCTAGGAAGAAACTGTGGTCAATTTTAGTGAACATTTACTGTAAAAAGCGATGTTAAGAATTTGGTCCCTTATAAATAGTTGCTGATACCTATGCTCTCAAGAGGTACAGAAACATGAGAGACCCGTGGAGAATCATCTCCCCAAAATATCAAGGGTCAAGACATGCTGCTGCTATCACTGAATTTAACAACACATATTCCTAATTGTTCTCTGAGATAGTACATAACCTCATCAGATGTTAACTGAATTAGGACCGTGAATGTGGCTCCTTTACAAAGTGGCAAAGACCGTCGTGTGAATTTTTTTTTTTAACCTATCAAATCCTGTGAACAAATATTAACTCTGTAGAGTTGGAAATGCTGATTATTGGGAGGAAGGTATGTAGGGGTCGAAACTAGTAATAAACACAAACAAATGAAATAGCAGAAAGACAGCAAAGGAAATTTTTAGGTGAACTTGAGTTTGAAAGTGAGATCTAATTATTTTCACAGATGTGATTTAAGGCAAGAGAATGAAACTCTGAGTTATCTCCCTCAGGTCTAGTGCTAACTAATGGCCAGTACTGGGAGACATCTTGAGTTGTGTCTCTGAGGGAAAAATATTTTATTCCTACTGATCCACAAGCTCTCTCTATCTAAAGACTCCTTGTGGATAATCTGGTGGAAACAAGTGACACAACATTGTCTGATGACTCAATTTACAGGTAGTCAGCTACAGCTATCACTTAGCATGCAGTTTATAAGCTGGTTTTTATTGTTTATTTTTCACATGCCCAAAGAGAATTATGACCAATTAATAGGATAAGGCATAAAAAGGCTAAATGACAAGCTTCTGCACTCTTTGTGGACATAAACTGAAATGACATATTGCGAAGACAGCATCCTGTGTGTGATATAAAACAGGTTATGGCTATCTGGTCAGTTATATCGCAGCTTTGTACCCTCCTTTTTGAAATGTGGATGTGAATGGAATTCATTTAAGGAAATGAGATTGGAACCCAGTCATCCTTGAGTGAATTTGAGTGCCGCCCTGATGGCCTGAATATTGCCGATTACTCACTTTTGGAAGGACACAAAGGACATTAACATAAATTCTATGGCACACAAAGACAGAAGTACATTTAAGGACAGAATATATTAAACCGACAGTCTTATGGAACAAATATTTCTGGGTACAGTACATTTCCCCAATGACATGGTTTTCATTAATATTTAATGACAATGACATATATGGTGGCTTGCTCAGAACTAGCCCCAAATTGCCAAATGTTTTTTCAGAGGTTAGAAATTTATCTTGGCGTACTGTGCTGAGTCAGCGAAAATAATGGCCCTAGAGGCTTGACATCACGATAAAAAAAAAAAAAAAAGACACAATCTAGGATATAGTTTGGCCTGGAAATAGGCACAGAGAGCAAACACAGCTCAAACCAAATAACTAACTAACTGAATGTTGCCTATAAAAAAACACCATACTGTGAAAATGTTGGAAGTAGACATATCCTCATCCATGAATGACTACTGAATACTGAAATTGGTTTAGAATCTCGTGTTATTGAAGATCAGGGAGTGCATGTGGTAGAGAACAAAACAACAGAACTGAACTTGTGGAAAAATTAAGGTAAGCAATTAGGATTTTACTAGAAATCTTTAATGGCCCAGTTAATATAGTTAAAAGTGAGAATTTATTCTCCTTGCTTAGCAAGCGGCTGGACAAATAAGGGAACATCACTGTGTCATCCATAGTTGGAAGGGGGCGTAGATAGGCAGTGTTCAATAATGACAACTGTAAAACTGTGGATGTAAAAATTTGTCATTATGTGTCTGAAATATGATTAGGTTAAAGAAACAGGTAGGATGTGGAAATGGCTGAGCAATGGCCTTTAGTTACATCCTTAGTGATTTGGGATTTGCAGTACTTGAGGAAATTTTATTTCTGTTAGGAAAGAATGGGAAGTGAAACTGTAACTGCAACTGATTTATAATGTATCAAACACAAATTGATATAAGGTATCACACATAAATAGCTATATGATGCAACAAAGGGTTGCAAGCTGATTGATATAATTAAGTGAAAATGAATATTATACAAGGATGATTCCCCAGGATAAGAAAATATTTTGAAGCTGAGATGAAGCCAGATTTGAGGTAATACCTACAGAAACCAATCAGAAAAAGAAATGTGTTTAGCCTTAGAAAAGTTACACACTCAATAAGATATCTCCATCAAGACATATAGAATAGTTAAAATAACTATGGATGATGGAGGAAAAGAATAACTGAGATGATCAAAGTATTTCAAGAGACCTATAGAAAGATACGGTTGTAATTAGTTGCTTTGCAGAGGGACCTTCTACTCCACAATGGATAGCTCAAGTCCTGGTGACCAGTGAGGTCTTTGTTGACTTTTTTTTTGCAGAAAATATTGTGAGAGAAATAAAGAAAATATATGTGATAAATATGTGCTAAGAAGACATTGACTGAGGTCTATGTATGGACTGGAGAAGAAGGTGTTAAACTCTTGACAAAGTAAAATGGCTAAATCATGCTAGGATTTACCACTTTCACGTCAGTTTCATTGTGTTGCTGGCTACTTATTCTGGAGATAAACAAATCAAGGTGAATTTGGTTGTCACTGATCAATTAAACATGTTTAAAACCTGTTTTTTGTCTTGTTATCATTGCTATAGAAGAACCTATATAGTTTTTCCCTAGGAATGTGGAAATGTTTTATTCTCAGAATCAATCTCACCCCTTGTCTCTAGTAAATACCCATCCCCACAGACACTCTTTATTAAAACTGGATACTGTTATATTCCCCAACTCCAAATCTCCTCACTGTGCTCAGTTAAGGGTGCTCTCGACTAGATTTAAATCAGTGATTCTGAATAAAAGCTCATCAGTTTCATCATATCCTTATCTAGATAGCACCAGTGTTTATCCAAGAATGAGGGTCTAGAAAGACTTTGGGATATTTTCTGCTGAGGCTTCAGAGTTATAACTCCCCTACAATATCTGGTCCTAAATCTTAAGCTTAAGGATACAAGTATCATTTCATTTTCAAAGCCATTTTCATATTCTGTTGTGACTGAGTAACTAGCAAACTTGCAGGGGAATAATAATACACAGTTGCACTGTTAAAGTGGCAAGACATCTGCCCTGCTGAGATCTGTAACTCAAAATTTTGGCAAAATGTATTGGGATTTGGTGATCTAAAAGTATTTTTTAAGAATAGGAGAGATATATGTAGTGAATCTCCAGGATATGTAGGCATAGATTTTGGCTGGCAGGCTACCAGGGAGTCATGGAATACATGCTGGTCTTAAGCACAGGGGCTCCAAGGTAGTTATAGATCTGGTAGGACAATCACAATCTCCTATATATATTCTTTATATAAATATAATATTTAGTATTGTGGGAAAATATGCTGACAATATGTGTCAAATATTTAAAAACATGAAACCTAGAATAATGGTTGACCAACAATTATTAAGTAATGTTAGAATAGTTTCATTCATACCTGCATTATGCTAGCATTTCTACCATACCAGTGATATGTTTAAAAATACATGTTGCAATGAGGAAACTTAAGCATAACAAATGCAATTAATTTATATGAAATTCATTTTTAAAGTTTTCTGACTCTTCTCAATCTCTGAGGTATGAGAATGCATTTTCTAGGGACAGAGCTAGCCTCTCTCCAGCTATTTCCACAATCCACATCACACAAACAATCTCTCAAACAGACATATAGAAAACCAGTAGTCATACAATCAGGAATCTTAACCATGTTTTATAACATCAATAATTAATAACAATTGTTCTTAGGAGATATTTAATTCCTTTCTATCTTGAATCCCTTAGGTTCAATATAACTTGGAAAATATAGCATATTGTATTTATACATACTATTTGAAGTAATGAATGTGTTTGATTCTAAAAATGTCAACAGACACAAGTAAAGGATACAAAGATATATCACAATTCATGACACAATAAAACAAAATATACTCCTAGATGGAAGGACAGTGTTTCAGCTTTCCCGAATCCCTTACTGGCTTAGATAGCTGACACATAATGAGGTTTCGCAGACCAGGAGAAGCACTTGTGCCAACTCAGTGCTCTATGTTTACTATGTTTACCAAGAAAACAACACTAAGGGAATGAGGGTTCAGTTCCCAGGTGTCCCCTAATTTTTACTGCAATCACCCCAAGGGACTGAAGTCTTATTCCTCAAGTGCATTCCATAATTCAGTTTGGTCCACAGTTCACAAACATAGATCTTTCTTTTCTCAGTCTTACAGCAATGTATTGAAGATATTATGATGATAATACATTAACCTAAGTTATTTTCCCTTATAAAGCACTTATTCAAAATTTAAAGGAGAAGAAAGCAAGATACTCTCGGAACTCTTGCTATCGTTTAACACCTAGCTTTTAGATTCTGTATCTGGAAAAACTCCAATAATTCTATGTGATATAAATTTAATAGTTTCCTCTGTGATGTTTTACCTAACATTCAGCCTCATTTATTCCCTTTTTTCTGATCTCTGAGCCACTGATAACAGAATCATATTATGTGATAATTAGTGTTTGTAAAACATTAAATTGTCATTTCTTGAATGCATTTGCAAATCTTAGAATTCAGAATGTCTACCACATCGCCTGAATTTTTTATTTATGAATGCATTAAAAAACAAATGACTGAAATTGAATTAAATTTAATTTTTCCATTTTTAAAGGACCAATTTGTTCACTAAATGTCCTCTCAGCTTCTCTATTGCATGTTAAACTTATTTTCATAAAATAGATCCTTTCTGATGTTATTTATACTATCACAATCTGCCTCAGATAAGTAATGTTTCAGTAATATTTCCACAAGATATAACAAAGTTTAAAATGTTAATTCAAAGAACCCTCTTCATATGGACACCATCCTATATTTTGCACCTTTCTAATTTGTCACCATTTAAACACTCTATGCATTGTCACATTTCTAATTATTTATACTCATAATTTCCTGGGTAAGCGGCATCTACCTTCTACCTCTTTACTGTCTTAATCTTTTACCTATTCTGCAAGAATTCTTTCTTGTTTCTCATGTAGTCTCCTAGCTCATTTTTATATTGATATTATTTTATTCACAAAAATCTTGAAGTGGGGCTTCCCTGGTGGCGCAGTGGTTGAGAATCTGCCTGCTAATGCAGGGGACACGGGTTCGAACCCTGGTCTGGGAGGATCCCACATGCCGCGGAGCAACTAGGCCCGTGTGCCACAACTACTGAGCCTGCGCGTCTGGAGCCTGTGCTCCGCAACGAGAGGCCGCGATAGTGAGAGGCCCGCGCACTGCGATGAAGAGTCGCCCCCGCTTGCCACAACTAGAGAAAGCCCTCGCACAGAAACGAAGACGCAACACAGCAAAAATAAATTAATTAATTAATAAACTCCTACCCCCAACATCTTAAAAAAAAAAAAGTCTAGCAATAGAAAATGGAAACCTGGCTGCCCTGGGTTTAAAAAAAAAAAAAAAAAAAAAAGTCTTGAAGTACTTTTGTAGTCGTTTTGATACTCTGCAGGGTTTAGGACATATAAAAATACAGGGAGTGAGACAAACACATCTAAACCTTGCCAATTACTAGTCATCTGACCCTATGAAAGATATTAACTTTGTCTGCTTCAGTTTTCACATCTGGAAAATACACACAACAGCAGCTATTTATGTGATAATTCACAAGGCTATCATGATTTAAAATGTATAAAGTCAAGTTCCAAAGCCAGAATTTTTTGTCTATTTTTCCCCTGTCTAGTGCCTAGAATAGAGCATGACCTCTAGTAAGCACCCAGTAAACATCTGTTCAGTAAATGATTGTGCTGAGAAAAACATTCAGCATATGTCAGTGAATGTTAAGAAATATTATCTCTATAAGTTATTTAAAAAAAAAAGATTCAATGTTTTTGAGATGTACTTAAGAGGGATGATATAACCAAGTAGTGTAAGCATGCCATCTAGTTAAGCACACACACACATGCACATACACACACACCCATGCACACACTAGTAAATAGGTGAGGCTTTATAAGCTGTATGAGTGCATTTCATGACAAGCTTTAGAGTCAAACAACACCCTTGATTCTAACCAGTTTCTCCTGTAATTCCTTCTTATAGAGAATTCTGGGGTCATCTCTCTTAGTCATTTCTGTTACTAAACTAGTGTTCCATTAGGGTAAAATGATAAAATTAGAAAAAAAATTAAAATAAAAGAGAAAATAAAAGTATCTTATATAGACTAGATAGACAAATACATAGTCTTAGGGAGGGAAAACTTTAACTCCAGTCATTTTGTTACCGTCTGAAACAACTCCCTGGATCTAATTTACGAACATTTACAACCTAGATTGATTCAAGTATATCACCTAATGCCATGAAATATCACTTATATAAAAACATTTAATGGCCAACAAAGGGAAAATTTTCTAAGATACTGTATAGTAAAAATAAAGGTTATATTAATTTTAAAGGACATTAAACACTTCCATGAGTTACTAAGAGGAGTGTGGTTCCTTCTGTATCTCAGAAAATCACTTCCCAAAGTTACTTATGGGATTTGTTTATTCAGTCAAGTCTAAAGAATCTGAAAAAAATATTATGGCATATGCTATCTTGACTTCACCATACATTTTTAAAATTCACTCACACAAAAATACATTTAATAAACGTAATATGAAAACATTTTATGAGAGAAATTTGAATTCAAGAACAGTAAGGGAATCCACAATGGTAATAGGATACTTATTTAAATTGATTTTCGTATCTAAATTGTGGATAAATTCCTATCTTCAAGATATAATTTTGTGTTAATTAAATAATAAGAATTGACTTGAATACATCCTCCAAACGCACGACATATATTTTTATCTTTCCAAAGTGAATGCAACTGCTCTTACGGGACATAAAACAATCAGGATTCTCAGTTTAGTCACTACGTCACATGCATAGGATCAACAGTCATTATTTTATGGATTCATAATGTGCTGTAACATAAAGAATCGTCTACATCATTAAAAACTGACTTAGAAAAAGTATCCAATACTACTTTATATGAAATTAGTTATAGTTTAACTAATATTGTACATATATTGTTTAGAATGCTTCTTAAACAAAATGTAATTATCATTGAAAAAGTAAGATAAATATTTGATACACATTTTGCAAAGTTTTACAAAATTTTTCAGAAATCACTCTAATACCATACACTCTCAGTTCTAGTGTACTGGTGACAATATTACGCTTTTCTCTTTTTTGTAGCCAGTTGAATGTGTTTATCTCCTAAAATGTGAACATATTTTAACTAATTGATATGTCTTTCACTTTTATGAACTATGATTTTTTACATTTATCTTTTTCAGTATTAGTACTTAGCCCTTGATGTGTGTAAGTTGATATTTGTTACTGAAATTATTAACGTCTTTCATGCTACTTATAAAAGTTTTCAAAATCAATTTGCTAATTTTTCAAATTGTTCTCCAGTTAAAAGTATGTTTTTAAAAGCTTAAAACAAATTTATACACATGAATATTAGCTATATATTAACCTATATTCATTTATAATACATAAATTCTTATTTCTGACATTTTACTCTTTGATTCACCTGCAATATAATGTGGTGTAAGTTATGTGGGAAAAAAAGTATAATTTTATTACCTTTCTCTCAAATATCTTATCATTCAGCCCAACATCAGAAATTTACATTATTTATTCCCCAATTTGTGCTACTAACCTTATCAGATAATAAATTATAATAAAAGGTGTTGAAATAATTTATCTAGTAATGTATCTGTGCAAACTTAGAGCAACAGATTTTAACTGCTTTCATTTCATGGTATATTTTAATATGTGTTTGTACAAAATTTTGCCTGCTTGTTTAAATACCCTGGCTATTCTTATAATCATTGGATTATGCCAAATTAAATATAAGATATTTTAATTTCCTGAAGAATGGATTAAATGTGTATTAATTATAAAAATATTTGTGATATTTGATATTTATAATTTTAACAAATCAGTATTTGTGTACTATGTAATTTACATTTACATATTTTAAATGTTAATTTGTTTGTTTTATTCCTAGTATGAATGGAACAGTGTTCTAAAAATATTAGATTATCTTCATAACTATTATTGATATTCAAGCATTTGGATTTTTCTTGTATTTAGCTACTCCACTGAACACATTAATTTCACAACTGTCACTTAATATTTCACGGATCATATTCTTATAAAATTACATAATACAAGCTATGTATTTATTCCTTTAGCTATAACATGTTTTTTTTTTATGTTGACTGTCCAGGGAGTCCAGTACTTTTCCAGATAATCCTGGATTAAACCTGGGACTTCTTATGTTTTCAGTTTCATAACTTTTCTCATCTTGCTTCTGTTTCACTGACTTCCTTTCATCTTCAACAATTGTTAAGCCTCATCCCTCAAGATTAGTGAATCATGATATCTTTCCTTAGAGAGTTTACAGACAATGTCATTTTATATGGAAAATCCAGGAATAAGTGCATGCAGAGACTTTCATAAGGAAAGCATAGGCTAGGGAAATTTTTGATTGGGACACTTCATGTAAGATTAGGATAGTTATCTAGAAGAGTTTAAAAAAACAGTTCAGGGCTTCCCTGGTGGTTCAGTGGTTAAGAATCTTCCTGCCAATGCAGGGAACACGGGTTCAAGCCCTGGTCTGGGAAGATCCCACATGCCGCGGAGCAACTAAGCCTATGCACCACAACTACCGAGCCTGTGCTCTAGAGCCCGCGTGCAACAACTACTGAAGCCCAAGAGCCTAGAGCCTGTGCTCTGCAACAAGAGAAGCCACCGCAGTGAGAAGCCCACGCACACAGAGAAGAGTAGCACCCACTCGCCACAACTAGAGAAAGCCCGCGGCAGCAACAAAGACCCAATGCAGCCAAAAATAAATAAAGTAAATAAATAAATAGTTCAATAAAAGAAAATATGAGACCAGGTATGAAGATTTATATTAGCTCACACACATTTATCTGCAGAGGACAATGACAATGAAGAGGCTGTCTCCAAAAACATGCTTAAATATCAACTTAAAAATTTGTTTACTTCATATAAAATTGCAAACTACACCCAAACTGACGTTCTTGTTTTCCATTTTCTGTCCTTTAAGCACTTGATTCTTTTATATATAATCAAGTCATATATTATCTTTAATGTCTGTTCTCTGCCCCCTCCCTCATCAAAGGATCTTTGCCTGGTTTTAGTTTTTTCTCCCCTTCAGAAATACTTCCAAACATCTAGAAGAAGCTTTGATTATTTTTTTGCTTTGCTGAACACAATTTTGGGGAGTTGCTAATCTATCTGCCTAAGATGCATATGGATTCTGGTCCCTAAGAAGTAAGAAGCTGGTAGGGACAAAGCAGAAAATATGGACTGGGGCACTAGAATCCATGATGATTGAAGAAAGTTCTGGTAACCAACCACATGATCTGCTCACAAGGGCAGGCAGCCTCGTTACCTTATTTAGGAACTGAAGAGGGCTGCTATTTTACATTTTGTTGAAACATTCATAAATGTGATAGTTGTTCAAAGAGGAACAAATTTTCTTAAGAACACTGCTGATACCCAGTGTGTGGCCTGTGGATGAAAAGACTCCTTCAGTACCCCTGGGAGAGGGGTAGCCTGGAGACTGCTGAGCCTTGATGAAGATAAGATACGAGGGCTTCCCTGGTGGTACAGTGGTTGACAGTCCGCCTGCCAATGCAGGGGACACGGGTTCGTGCCCCGGTCCGGGAAGATCCCACATGCCGCGGAGCAGCTGGGCCCGTGAGCCATGGCCGCTGAGCCTGCGCGGAGCCTGTGCTCCGCAATGGGAGAGGCCACAACAATGAGAGGCCTGCGTACCGCAAAAAAAAAAAAAAAAAAAGATAAGATACGAAGGGCTGGCCTGTAGAAAAATGCTTACTGGTAGAAATATCCGTGTTGAGTCATGCATGAAAAAAAGAGATTTGAGAAGAAAAAACAGTATTTCAAACATAAACAAGAAATAAGGATTTTACAATAGAATTCTACCTTCAGCTACGACGATTTTGCTATGAGTTCAGCAGCACTATCTAACAAATAACCATTGTGTTGGAAATTAAAATATTCTACTAATATAAATGTGTATCTGAAAAATAACTTTTGTCTGGTACCATTTTAATATGATTACCATATGTTAGTGAATAGCTTCTTATTAGATACCAAGTAAGAATAAAATTAATAGCAGTAAGGAAGAAAAATTGCAAATTATTTTTTCAGACAAAATTCTCTGATTTTCAGAATCTGTGTCCTTGAAAAATGATGCTTTGACGTGGCCATTGGGCTGATAGATTAAACAAAAAAAAGGTAAATAGATGTTTAAACAGAAACAGATAGATATTTCATGTTGTTTTTGTTTTGTTTAGTTGGCTTTGTTGTTAAAAATTTATCAGGTATAACTTCTTGTTTCTCTTTTTCTAAGTAGCCAGATTTCCTTATGGGACAGTTTTCCCTAGGATAAAGTATCTTTCTTCATTATCATCTCTACCCAGAGATCCATTTATAAAACATAATATAAAACTCAAGCTCTATGTTGAATACTCACAGTTCTTTCCGACTTACATGAGTTAAAGACTCAGTAGTGGGAGGTGGAGGGATCAGGCTCCCTGACTTCAGGCTATACTACAAAGCTACAGTCATCAAGACAGTATGGTACTGGCAGAGAAACAGAAATATAGATCAATGGAACAGGATAGAAAGCCCAGAGATAAACCCACGTACATATGGTCACCTTATCTTTGATAAAGGAGGCAAGGATATACAGTGGAGAAAAGACAGCCTCTTCAATAAGTGGTGCTAGGAGAACTGGACAGCTACATGTAAAAGAATGAAATTAGAACACTCCCTAAAACCATACACAAAAATAAACTCAAAATGGATTAAAGACCTAAATATAAGGCCAGACACCACCAAACTCTTAAAGGAAAACATAGGCAGAACACTGTATGACATAAATCACAGCAAGATCTTTTTTGATCTACCTCCTAGAGAAAGGGAAATAAAAACAAAAATAAACAAATGGGACCTAATGAAACTTAAAAGCTTTTGCCCAGCAAAGGAAACCATAAACAAGATGAAAAGACAACGCTCAGAATGGGAGAAAATATTTGCAAATGAAGCAACTGACAAAGGATTAATCTCCAAAATTTACAAGCAGCTCATGCAGCTCAATATCAAAAGAACAAACAACCCAGTCCAAAAATGGGCAGAAGACCTAAATAGACATTTCTTCAAATAAGATATACAGATTGCCAACAAACACATGAAAGAACACTCAACATCATTAATCATTAGAGAAATGCAAATCAAAACTACAATGAGGTATCACCTCACACTGGTCAGAATGGCCATCATCAAAAAATCTAGAAACAATAAATGCTGGAGAGGGTGTGGAGAAAAGGGAACATTCTTGCACTGCTGGTGGGAATGTGAATTAGTACAGCCACTATGGAGAACAGTATGGAGGTTCCTTAAAAAGCTACAAATAGAACTACGATATGACCCAGCAATCCCACTACTGGGCATATACCCAGAGAAAAGCATAATTCAAAAAGAGTCATGTACCAAAATGTTCATTGCAGCTCTATTTACAATAGCCAGGACATGGAAGAAACCTAAGTGTCCAACGACAGATGAATGGATAAAGAAGATGTGGCACATATATACAACGGAATATTACTCAGCCATAAAAAGGAACGAAACTGAGTTATTTGTAGTGAGGTGGATGGACCTAAAGACTGTCATTCAGAGTGAAGTAAGTCAGAAAGAGAAAAACAAATACCTTATGCTAACACGTATATATGGAATCTAAAAGAAAAATAAAGGTCATGAAGGACTTCGGGGCAAGACAGGAATAAAGATGCAGACCTATTAGAGAATGGACTTGAGCATATGGGGAGGGGGAAGGGTAATCTGGGACAAAGTGAGAGAGTGGCATGGACATATATACACTACCAAACGTAAAATAGCTAGTGGGAAGCAGCCCATAGCACAGGGAGATCTGCTCGGTGCTTTGTGACCACCTAGAGGGGTGGGATAGGGAGGGTGGGAGGGAGGGAGATGCAAGAGGGAAGAGATATGGGGACATATGTATATGTATAACTGATTCACTTTGTTATAAAGCAGAAACTAACACACCCTTGTAAAGCAATTATACTCCAATAAAGATGTTAAAAAAAAAAGACTCAGTAGTGTTAAATAACCTTTCTTTACTCCCTAATCAAAATTGGCTATGTATTTATAAGATTGTAATTGTTTATTATTATTTTCAGGGACTTCAGTCTTTTTATTATTATTATGCTCAAAGATCCCTGTGAAATTGTACATTCATCTCCCAATTCAGATCACCTATGGCCACAAGTATATAAGACCCAAGGACTCTGGTTATCTCCTGTAGTTTTATACAAAATTGCTTTTGTTGCTACAAAATAGGAACGAGAATATAAACTCTGTCATTTTGGTAAGCTAAACAGTGAAAGATAAGATTACAGTGCTTGAGGAGATTTTTTGTCTTGTAACTAGTCACTGTCAAAATGAACTCTCACAGTGTGTTGCCTCAAGAAAATAAAAATTCTATCTTAGAAAAGAGAAACTTCAGTATATGCGATGGTAGGGAGGCCTGCCTTGGGCAAGGTGCCAACCATGCAGACATTCTGGGTAACAAGTTAATGGAATACACTTTATCCCCACCTTGGGTCCTGGCACATATCCAGTAACATTCAATTCCAGGAATTGAAGCTCTGGACAAAGTTCTGAAGCCAGCTCGTGCATGTGGGGAATTGGTCTCATCCTCCTCCAGGGATCATGTGGGGTGGAACTATGTGCAGGGATCTATGGATATGTCTGATTGTGAGGGTTATGTGTAATTTGGAGCAGTTTATCAGTGTGGAGAAAGAATGTTTCCTGCCATTTCAGTAAACTAAGAATGTTGCACCACCATCAAGCCATCAGTCACTGCAGCCAGCTGATAATGTGCCCCGAGGGAAATTTGGGATGGAAAAAATAGGATACTGGCCCTAGATAGTTAAGATGCATATCAAAGGAATAATTTCAATGATTCCAGACTCTTGTATCTTCCCATTCATAGAAAAGCACTAAAATCATTAACTTGTCTATTTTTTTGTGATCAGCAGAAATCTTTTGATGTTTCAACTACATTTTTTTTTCCCCCAAAACTCCTCAGTATCCTAGCTCCTCCCTTACACAGTTTGGTACAGTTCCTCAGAGCTATCTGAGAGGCTGTCTCCCAGGATATAGTCCTCAGTAAGGTCCCTGAATAATATGTGACTTGCAACTTCCAGGTTGTGCATTGTTTTTCAGTCGACATTGACATAGTGTTTGAATCCTGCTGATGCTAAATTTCTGTCTATATAGAAGGAAAATTATTTTTAAAAGTTCTGAATATAGCATATGATATTATTGAGTACCACGTGGGGGAAGGAATAAACACTATAGGTCTGTTGGTGAAATACAGTGAAATCAGGTGTGATATGTATGATAACTGCACAAATGCAGATAAGAAAGCAACTACCTAAGCTCAAAAAAACAAAACAAAACAAAACAAAACCAGGAAAGCTTCAGGAAAGCTTTACAAAGCATAACACATTTCTTCCTCTTTGGCAGGGTTTGTAAAGGGATGGGAACATTGTCTCAGTTAAAAATAAACTGGATTTGACATTCTTTGTGGTCTATAATTAGTGTTTTACTAGTAGGGAAAGAACTAACATTTCTGTCGTCTCTTGTACAAGTGTGCTATTGCTGCCAGAACAAACTACCACTAACTTAGTTACTTAAAACAACAGAAATTTATCTTACAATTCTACAGGTCAAAGTTCAACTTGGATCTCTCTGGGCTAAAAGCAAGGCGTTGGTAGGGCTATGTTCCCTTCTGAAGGTTCTTCAGTAATATCTGTTTCCTAGTCTTTTTTTTTTTGGCTTCTAGAAGTCATCTGTATTCCTTGGATTGTTACAAGTTCATCCTTTGTCTCAAAGCCAGCACTGTTGCATGTTTTTAATTCTTATTATTCCAAAGGCATGTCTCTCTGTCACTGACCTCAGCAGAGAATGCTCTTCTGCTTTTTTGGACTCTTGTTATAGGGCACATCCAGATAATCCCCAATAATCTCTCCAACTCAACGTCCATAACCTCACTTACACTTGCAAAGTCCCTTTTACCACATAAGGTAACATTAACAGGTTCCAGGGATTAAGGTGGGAACATCTTGGAGGAGGGAGGAGACATTATTCTGCCTACCACATCTCAAAATAATATTATCTATAGAAAACTTAGTTCTTCATATTAAAAATTGGTGATGTGTCTTAAGTTGCTTCAGACACACCTAGAATTATATGAAACATTTTTATTAATGTCTTTTTCCAGGTATACTACAACCATTTTAATTAACAAAGTGTAAAACTTGAAATATAATATAGAAGGATCCACACTTGAATTTCCTTAAAAAAGACTTATCTAAGACTAAATACAAAAAAGCACGAGCCTCAGGAATAAAGAGATCTTTCACAAATATTACCCCTAATCCTACAGAAGGTGCAGCTCTGAATTTTCCATGGACAGGGTAAGTAGAAACTAGTCAAAGTTTAGTTGCTTTGGTAAGCTGGTTTAAGGGGTTAAAATTCCAAAAAACTCTAGTCACAAAGCAAGTCCACCCTCACTGTGATATAAGAGCTAAAATTATGGTTTAAGCTTATGTGCTGCCTTGACATCTGGTAAAATCAGAGGGGCTTGAATGGCCTCACTCCAAGTTTCCCTCCCCACTCTACTCCCTTCTTAATGTCCCCTAACCAAACAATCCTCCCCTTCCAGACCAGGTGCAGTTCCTGCTTATCCCTGAGTAGTGGTCTTTAGCTCCCTGCCACCCTATGGAATTATTCAAACAAGTCAATCAAATCCTCCCACGGGAACCAGGGGGCATTACCCTCTTGACACTACAAAGCTTGCCTCTTACAACCCATGGTTGTTCACTCTGTTCCTGAATGCAACACCTGCATGACCTTGAATGATGTGGTATGGTCCTCTCCTGAGTAGCTTATATGATTAACAAACTGCTGTCAATTTCATCCATCCAGTGCTGTGTTACATATGTTCGGCCATCTCTACAACCCTAGGGTGCTCTCGGCAACCAGAGGTCCCCAGCAGTGCCACAACCTTGTAGGTTGAATCTCTGACCTTCTTACAGGGCTCCCATCTCAATAAATCAGACCCACCCCAGATAATCTCCTCTTTGATTATCTTAAAATCAACTATTTTGCCACCTTTATTACATCTACAAAGATCCTTCCCTTTTGCCATATAAGTAAGCTAACCACAGGAGTGATTCCCCATGCTATTCACAGTCCCAGTCACACTCAAGGAAGGAGAACAAGCAGAGTATGTGCACCAGGTGGGGAAATCAGTGACCTTCTTAGAATTCTGCCATCTAGATCTCATGACAAGTTCGTGTCCATATGATTGACTATCTTCCTCACCATCAGCAGCAGTCTCTTTTCTGGAGATAAAACTTATTTACGTTAGGCTCTAATCTTGTTTTACACAAAATGTTTAGAATATAAAAACAAAGCAAAGCAAAACAAACAAACATAAAAACAAAGTCAATAAAGGAGACAGATAATACAGAAGTTGAGATTAACAGATAATGACCAAAATAACATTGTTAAATATGTTAAAAGAGCTACTGGGAAAAAGTGGATGATTTACAGAACAAATGGGGAATTTCAGAAGAGAAATGGATATAAAAGGAACAAAAAATACATCAAAATAAGGTGTCTTCTGACTGGCAGTGTGAATCTAATCCTTTTACCTAAATGCTCAGACTTGGCCTAGAAGATGCTCATTCTTATCCACCTCTACCTTCACTTCCTTTCAAAGAGTTAAAGTATTTAAAAATAAGATTTGAGTTACACACTTTTAGTACCGAACAGTTGCTGTCAATAAACTCTAAGTGTTTGTGGAACACATTCATGAAACTACTTCCATTAAGTCAATATTCTATTTTCCATCTCAAATTACACTCCTTCCCCCACCCTTTTGTTCATCCAAGTTCACTAGACAAAGTTATAAAATGAGTTACATGTAATAGAAAATATTCCATTGGCAATAATTTGTCACAATATTAAGAATGAAATATATTTCCCACATTCAGAGAAATTTCCTGAATATTCTGTTACCACAGAAAAATAAATCTCAATGAGTTGTCCACTTTAATTCTGTAAATAAAATTCAATTAAGGGTTGTATTATCTCCCCTTTCATATGTCTCACCCAACCCATACATGTGGGTGTTCCTTATGTAATTGATTCAAATCTATAATATTCTACTACAAGATCTTCTACTAGCTTCCTAAAAATTTTCAAAGTGGAAGTTTCCACTTAAAGGCTCTCAAGTATCTTACTTTCCAATGTTGCAGCGAACCACAGAATATATTAAACTATTGCATTATGAGCTCCACGTCTACAAAATTTACAAAACATGAATAAAAGTCAGAACTAAATGTAACCATTTCTGCAGTTTACACCCTAAATATAAATTTCTTACATATTGCTATTCCCAAGTGAAATTGACAATTCAAAAACTTGGAATTCACCACATAGTCTGTCAATATTTCTGTTGCCAAGTGAGTTTCAATATTCTCTGGGGAAAGAATGTAGATGGAAAAAAAAATTAAAGAAAAAGAAGAAAAAGAGAAAACACTTTGTTTCAGTTCAATGAGCTGTGAGTTAATTCATACTAGTTTTCAGAGTCTAATATCTGTAATGTCATTTAGGGGAAATTTTATCCTCTTCAGAGATTAATTTTGCTGTCATGTGATTGTCTCCAAATCAAAAAATAATTATAATAGTAAGAAAATCCAGGATACTACAGGCTTATCCTGCTGTTGGTTCCCATGGTGTGCTTTCTCTGAGAAGCAATAACGTGTCTGTCAAGATAAGAACCTATGAGTTAGGTATTTACCTAAATAGTTTACCGACATTATATTCTGGTAACTGAGTTAAAATCTCAGTTAAGATATCAGATGAAGAGAATGTGGCATGGAGATGTGAAGCAACTTTCCTAAGACCATACAATTAGTAAGTGGAGTCAAAATACACTGTTGCTCTAGAGGCTAACCCCTCATTCTGTTGCTTCTCACCACAGCCTCCTCTCTGTGTTCAGTGACATGACAGAGCTTGACTCTGTCCCTTCTTTGGAGAGCTTATGAAAGGAGACAGCAAAGATTTTTCCAACCAAAAGGGAATTCTGTATTTACAAAATGGTTTATTCTACTTGACAAGTATTTCTTAAGTGCCTACTATGAGCAGGCGCCCTTCTACTAGGCTTTGGGAACACATCAGTGAACAAAACAAACAAAAACACCTTGTCCTTTACTAGGCAATGACTCATAAGATAGATGGACAAATAAGTAAATAAAATAATAAATTACCTAGTAGGATATGAAAATTCCTATGGAAAAATAAACAAATAAAATGGTGAAAAAGAGGATCCAGAGTTCTGAAGAAACTATTTGAATTGTAACAAAAACCTCTACTATGTCTCCATTAATATCTTGACCCCTTGCTGGCTTACACCAGGCACTCATGCCTCTTATTTTTAACAGCAACCGTAACAAAACTTGTCACAGTTGGAAAATACCTATGGGGGGAAAAAAGAGAACAGAATTTTAGTTCATTATATTCCTCCCACCTATTCTACTACATTCTTACTGTGAAAAAAATAATATCTGAAAGCAGCCAGAGAACTTCTCTATAGGCCATCTAGAAGTAAAAGGGTTAGCCATCACAGCTTGAGCCTGGTAACAAGTCAGAAGAATGTGAGAGTCCCCATTTTCTGTGTTAGAGTGCTTCCAGTACAGAGGACTGATAATTTATAGAAATAACATTAGGAAGCAAGAGGTGAATGCTTTCCATAACACTCTCCAAAGTAAATACGTAAATACGTTTTCTCCTTATCACTACCTCAAGCCGAGTCATTGATGGTAACACCCCTATTTTATATGTGTATATATATATATATATATATTTTTATATGTGTATATGCATTTTATATGTGTATATATATATATATATATGTATAACATATCCTCCAGACTACAGACTATGTCATCATTTCTTGAACTTGAGCATTATTATCAATGCAAAAAGAGAAAACACACAATTATTTTATCTTGTACATTTCAAAAAGTTTACTTACACCTGTATCCAGAGGCTTAGTTATATAAATCTCTATAAATAAAAGTTATTGGACAAAATATATTATGTATTCTCATCTGGATATCAGGTATAGGGAAGTTTAGGTTACATATTAGAAGATGACTAGAAATAGGAGCCACTATACCTTTATTTGCTATACAAAAACCTAAAGCTTAATATAACACTGAATATAATACTGAATGTAATATCCACAAGAATACTTCTGCCTTTTCAGTATTCAAGTGTGTTTGTTTTGTATAATCATAAATAACAGGGACTAGATTAGTTCTTAATCTGGGTTTCAATGATTGCACAAATCTGTTGAACAATGAGGTGAATTCAGCTCAATTCAATTTGAATGAGGGAACAAGAAGCCTTTTTGGTAGTTGAAATTGCCCTAATGCAAAACACAGGTGATAAAATGATCTTGATCCTACAACAGTGAAACTTCAGCATGCCAGTAGAGAAGTAATGTCTACTGAAGCAGCAGGGAGCCTCTGGAACTGAAAGCAAATCTTGGCTGACATGATGGCAAAGGGATTTAGCAAACACCCACCAGCTCCCTAACAGACTTTAATTGAACACATATATTTGAAAAACATCTGGGTAAAAGCGTTTATTTCTTGGACTATGGTAACTTCAAGAATACGTTACTTTTGTTCTTAAGAATATAAATTCTAATAGAGAAACCATGACCACACTTGTCAGGTCAATACAATAATAAAGAGTAAAACTAAGTAATTCTCTGTCTCTACCTCATGAGTGTGTGTGTGTGTGTGTGTGTGTGTGTGTGTGTGTGTGCGCGTGCACGTGCCAGCACTCATGTGTTTGTGAGGAGGTGAGGAGAGAAACCACTGCAAATCAATTTGTTCATATTTGCTACCAACGTTGTGAATACCAGAATTTCTTAGAAATACAAGAAGAAACTGTCAGTGTTTTTATTTAATTGTACTGGGGGAAAATCATGTACCAGGGCCCCCATATGCATACTCCATATATCACATGTCATTATCGATTTAGAAGTCTGTATATCATCAGCTTCACAACTAAGGACATCAAGCAGAATATCCTACATTTCACTGACCTGAATTCACTGGATACCCTGACATCAGATTAGCCTGCACTCTCCTGAAAAGGGAAATCATTCCATCTCTCAGGCGTACACAGAATATATATTATAACAATACATCACATTATTTTTTCAAGGAGCTAATTTGAAGAAATCTGCCATTGAAATATGGATTTATATAGTACTTTTGAACAAATGTAAAAGTGGACATTAGTAATATTTTCAGACTGATAATTTACTCCAACATTATTCATTACACTTTAAGCCAAAAAAGGTTGTATAGTTTTCCACTAATTTTGCTGGAATAACATGGTTTTAAATATCATAATTTTTTCTAGACTTTCAAACTTAAATAATTAAATAAATGAAATATTTGCTAAATGCTCTATATTAATTTTAGTCACACAATCTGAATTTAATTTCATGCTTCCAGATCATTTAAAATATAAAATATTGTTTCAACATTAAAAGGTTATGCTAATCTTTCTTGAATTTCTTAAAAATAAATAAAATTATAAGAGAAAGTGGTATTTCTACATAACCATTAATGGGATTAGAAACTGGAATAACTTTTTGGTAGATTTGACAACTGTGATAATATGTATGTGTCTAATTCTACGAGTAATTTGACTTTTAGGAATTTATCCTGCAAATAAACTTACACAAAATGGGATGTTTATGGCATATGTTTTTATGAATATGGCAAAAACTTATGTGTCCACATGGTACTAGTTAATTGTTATTTTATATCCAAAAAGAACACTAAGCTGACATTAAGAATACTGATTAGATACATATATACAGAAATACACATTGAACTGGGAATACTTCCAATATTTTTTTAAAATAATTTTCAGAGTTTACTTTTTCACTCACATCTCTTACTCTTGGAAGCTTAGCTTCTAGCCCCACTTTTCTGATGAAATAGTTTTGTCATAAGTTAGTAATGTTGAAGAGAGTAGTTCACATTATCTTAGGGTTTGAATTAGCTAGAAAAGATTTATTGTATTTTATTTTTCCTGTGTGGTAGAAATGGTTTTCTTTTTAAGAACATATTTTAAGGTGTGGCTCTGATTAACAGTTCATTGATAGCTTTGGTGAGTAAACCAAACACACTTTTTGTGGGCTTGGTGGAAGCTTTGATGGAGTAACCTAGATCAGCTTTACCTTCTCCCTTAAGCAACCAAAAAAAAACGTAAAAAATATTAAAACAATACTTTTTAGACAGTGCACAATAGGTAAAACATGACTATGATCCCTGTTAAAAGTTTTTGGTTCAACAGAATCACCTACCTTCATTTAACATATTTAAATTATTTTTCAATTAATAACATTTTACAAAATACGTTTGTTATTTGACAGTAGTCAAATGACTCAATGATTAAATGTAAATATTTTTCATATTTTTTATTATTGTAAACGCTAAATAATCTGTCATGTTCAAAGTTAACATTGTTTCCTATATTCAGCATAATACTGTGCATTCTGAAATATTATGGAAATAATAATTTATAGAGCATATTAATTGACTGATCTAATTTTTTTCTTTATTGGTCAAGGTAAACACTATTATACTGCTGGAAGAAATTAAAACTGACCCTGTCTCATTTTTGTCTCTTAACACTGGTGACAATCTGCTGACTGCTAAACATTCTATCTTGGGAAATATTTGCTGTATATTGACTGTAGTTTCTAAAAGGTTACATGGACGTGGCTAAGCTAGTAATGAGTCTGGTATAAGTCAGTAAGAGCTTCCATTTTCTCTCCAATAGCGTTAAAATCCCAATATTTGTTGTTCAATACATTATAGGAATATCCAAAGGCAACTCTTAAAATTTGATGAATCTCAAATTTTTCATTACTCTCAACTCCAGTTAATATGTTGATGGATAGTGAGTTTTATTTTTAACTTAATAATAGCTTTGAAATAAAAAAATTATTCTGAACTTTGCCTATTGCCTAAGATTTTTTTCAATTTAAACAGTATAGATTGATGTGCCATAATTATGTCATTTTTTTCTTACTCCAAAACTCATCACCAGCAATGCATCTATGTAACATTGCATGTGCTATAATACAAAATAGATATCCAAGACTATCTTGAATTGCTGTGTTCTAGACTGTAGAATATAGCTATTTTTAATCTCCCCTGAGATAAGTGTATATCTCATGTATAAAAAAATCTAATCATATTAATTGTCTTTACTACCATTATTTTATATAGTAAAATTCAATGTCAGTGCTGCCTTTGCTAGCTATGGAGAAATACAAGCACTATAATTAAAAATGAGTTTATTTTCTAGCATACTAGGCAGAAATGTAGTCCCCCATAGGAAGATAAAAATGGAAAAGCAAATTAAAATGGATTTGAGCCAATACATTGCTAGATCAATATCTGGCATTCATAGACCTGCTTAGCAAAGATTCTATAGCTATTCAGCAATCTTATTACTTCTACCAAATGACTAAATGCTACCCATGCGTATTTACTGAGAAGGCAAAGAATAAAATCAGAAAGGACAAAGACGACGAGTAACTCTCAAAAATTGTTAATACTCGCATAACAAGAAACAACCTTGCTATCAATCCAAATTATAATTAAACCGCTAAATTATATTTTTTTAATTAGTAGGAGTTGCCAGGATTTTTTTGTACCATCTGCAATGGCTATTTTTGGTATATGAAAATTCATTCCTCTACTGCCTGATTACGCTGCAAACACAGGTGGGAATGACAGCGTCTTCGGCGTTAAGGGTAGACTTCTGATGGCCTAAAAAAATGATGTTATCTCATCCCATTTCCACAGTGATTGGTTCACCTCTCGACTACATATCCAACTAATATCTTTAATGAACAGAATTCTCCTGTCCACAGTAAAGGTTCCAGATTATGTGTGCAAAGAGTAACCTATCTCTCTAATGAATGTTTAGTGAAAGAAAAAGTTACTCCTGCCTTATGGAAATTGGTGACGTCACTGAATGGCTGAATAAAAGCCTTGTTTGTAGTCTTCCCTACTTCTAAACTTTTCCATTATGTGAGCAAATAATTTCCCTTTCTTCTTTTAGCCAGTTGGTTGAAGTGGTGTCCTCTAATAAGTGCAACTGAAAAATAAATGTTCCATGTACTTGTTGAGTAATACTTACTACAAGAAAATCATTTTGGATATCTAATGAATATTTTGGAACTTCACTGTCTTTTTAAGAACTTGAATATTGAAAATGATTACAAAAAAATTCGATGAATTGCAATGATTCAGACTGGATTATCTCATTTATAGCAGACATTTGTTTTGTTTTTTCAAACTTTGAAGCATCTGGATGTTGCTTTTGGACCTCAGAGCCCTTGCTAGCTACGGAGAAATACAAGCACTGTAATTAAAAATGAGTGCATTTTTAATTATGAGGTGCATCTACATGTGACACAGATGGATATTTTCTCTTTTAATCATTTGACTTGGGTAGATGTAACTCTGCAACACTCTCCCCAATTAGATATAACTAGATGCTCTACTCTGACTGAAGTTTGCATTCATTTTCATATTCATCTGCTGTTCATGTTTGTCACAGCTTTAAAGTATTATAAGGTATTTAAACTATTGTAAGATCTTAAATTCTTTAACATTTTAGCCAGACTTACCCTCTACTGCTCTATGTTTATGCTAATTACATAAGTGGGATTTGACATTGAACTTTTTAATAAAACAATGCCATGGCATAGTGTTCTCAAAAGGAATGAGAGTGTGACATATGATATGAGAAGTATTATTTGTGGTGTAGATTTTTCAGAACTTTTCATAAATTTACTGATTTCCCTCATTTGAGCTCCAAGCCATGAGTTCTAACATTATTTATAGGGAAGTGTCATAGTGGCAGACAAGAAAAATTATTGGCAATTATTAGATTTTAATTTTTATATCGTTGAGCTAGTTATAAGAAAGAAACATTGTGAGAATTACAATGAAGTTTCTGTCTGGATTTCAGAGACTAGATTAATGTTTACAAACTTAAGGAAAGTAGGCTGGAGAAAGGGAATTATAGAGCAGACAAGCTATTTAGGTATCAGGGAAGGCCCCTGAAAGGGAAGCCAAGCAACCAGGACAACCTGGGTGGGTGTGTGTGTGTGTGTGTGTGTGTGTGTGTGTGTGTGTGTGTGTGTGTGTGTGTGTGTGTGTGTGTGTGTGTGAGAGACTGAAAGAAACAGAGAGAGAACCTAGAACGATACATTGCTTAGTACAAGCTAAAAGTAAGAATAACAACCTACGTTATCTAAGCATAACAGGGCAGAGGAAGCCCATGTGGCTTCTTCTCTGATACCAAAGGCACAGAAAAGCATCTGAGAGGGGTATGGAAGAACTAGTTGATGGCTATAAATACAAAAAACATCTTCCAGCAGTGAAAAGTATATGGCAGTCACCATATAAAACAATAGATTTCAGCAGTTTTCTGAGTCTCTGGGTTTTGCCACCTTTCCATGGCAATATTCTTAGGTTGGTTCCCTGTAGTTTATATATATACATATATAAACTAACAAAAAAAAACAAGAAAAGGCTGCAGAATATCCAGCCCTCAACTTGAACCAGGCTATGCAAAAGATGAAATTAAAAGAAGAGGGAAAAAAGACAAAAATTAGTGTTCAAAAATTCTTCCCAGGGCTTCCCTGGTGGCGTAGTGCTTGAGAGTCCGCCTGCCGATGCAGGGGACACGAGTTCGTGCCCCGGTCCGGGAAGATCCCACATGCTGCGGGGCGGCTACGCCCGTGAGCCATGGCCGCTGAGTCTGCGCGTCCGGAGCCTGTGCTCCGCAACGGGAGACGCCACAACAGTGAGAGGCCCGTGTACAGCAAAACAAACAAAATTCTGCCCAAAATTTCAATAATTGTAATATTATCTCTAAAGAACACAGACATATCTTCCCATTAAACCATTTTGAAATGAGGTAAGGAAGATACATTTCTGCAGTGCCAATGATTTCTGACCCCAAAGCAGTGATAAAATGGATCACCTTGCTGTTACCAAGTTCCTCAGTCCCTGCATTGTCCTCTAAAAAGCACACAAATGTGGGGGAGGTGGAATTGGATGGAATAAACCAGTTGTTTAATATTGGTTTTGTTACAAAGTAAAGGAGCTGCAGAAAAACTTTCAGTGGTGCAAAGTGTCAGCTTAAAATGCCTTACTTTAAAAGTGTTCCAAGACTAGGACTAGCCTAAAGAAAAGAGGTCATCTGCTTCACCAAACATGGATCCTGATGGAGTTTCCAGGAAATTGCAAGGTTCACAGAAGTGTTTGGAAGACATTAGAGACACAGGGAAGTGAGCAACTGTCATACATAAGGGTCTGGGAAGGCAGTGGAAAGGCAATAAACATAGGTAGAAAGAGACAGAAGAACATAGTAATTAAGAGCAAGCACTCAGGATTAGGCTTCCTGACTTCAAGTCCTTACTGGCAATGTGACCCTGAGACAGTTACTTTTAACTTCCTTTCTCATTTTTAACTGGGATAACAATAATGACTACCTCCTACATTGTTTTGTAATGAATGCTGAGATACACGTAGGAAGTGATAGGACTGTGCTTGGCACATATAAATGGGTAAAGATATTTATTATTAATATTTAACATAATAGGAATCAAGATCAAACAATTTTATTTTGACTTTGTGATTTACTGATAGTATATACCTGGACAATTAATGTACATTTTCTAGTCTTTATTTTCCCAGTTTGTAAAGTCTGGGTAGTAACATAGATTGCCTCAATGTCTGATGCTTAAATTGAAATTTTAATACATGACTGGAAAACACATAATCAGCATAACCTGAAAGAAATTTTTCACTTGAAGTTCTCTCTCTATATATGAACACATTTAAAATGCACTTTTCCCTTCAGTATTAAGCAGAGTGCGTTTAAAAAAAAAAGTTTAATAGTCATCATTGGCTAAAGTAGTTTGTTGCATGGAGTCATCCTATATAACAACAAAAACATTTTTAAACACTACAGTCACATACTATACTGAGAAACAATAGTTAAATTTCTGATAATTTAAGTGTGAGAATGAAAGGATTCTATTTCCTAAGTGTACTCAATGTAAATAATTTTGGTGAAGACTGAACAGGAAAATTCTAAAAGGCTTCAGCTCATTGAGTCTCCAAGGCAGTGCCTTGCAGTAAGACCACAATGGTATGTTAGGGAAAAATAATGGAAGGAGAAAATAAATAGCAGAAAAATCTTTAGTCTGCACTTCTTGAAAATATTCCAAAAATAGATGAGTCATAGGCAGATTAATTTTTGAACAATAAAGATCACATTAAAAAAGAATTAATTAGCATAAAAAGGAGACAAGTTTATTTCCTATCTAGTTTATCTACGATTTTTGAACTAAACATATTTCAGGCAAAGTAAGAAACTAGATGTAGAAATAAATTGTTGTATTATACTATGCTCAAAAGTAGAATGTCAATGATGGATTTTCTTCTGGCATGTTATTTTTTAACTGCACTAGAGATGTGTTATAACCGATTAAAAATACTGGCTATATCTACAGCAGTAAATAATATTTAGAAAATTATTGAAGACTGATTTTCATATTTTTATGATGAATATTCTCTATTATTAGAATGTGAAAATTATAAACTATAATTTAATAAAGACACTATTGACTTGGAAAATTTTCTATTGTATACAGTATATGTTAAGATACCCAATATTAACTTATAATTCAATTTTTATGTATATTGAATGTATGAATGTATAGTTACTAGTGTGAACATATATTACACAATAAAAAATTACCACTTATTGATGATACCACCCTTTTTCCTTGTTTCGTTTCTATCACCTAGCAAACTGCAGTTTGCTCCAGTTCATTTTTTAACAGATTTGACACTTAGCCAACAGACTTCCTTTCCATTGCACATCCTGTCACAACCTTGAGACATTTTCGTGTACAGATACATGATTCTTTCAATTTTCTACATTTTCAATTCCTTGGTTTCATCTCTAATAAACTGTTATTCTATTCACACAAGTCGCCCATTCCCATGATTTCTTGGGCATTATTACCAACTATATTTGCTCCTTGTCCAAAATAATTAATTCACGCATCTTCTGCTTCCAGATTGTATGAAATTAAAAAAACCTATTTGGCCTTTAATTTCATTGGAAAACACAGCATTGGGTCTGTAACCCAATCTGAAGTCTTTAACCTCGTGCAATCAATAGTCCATTTCTCTCTCACATAATCACCATCACTCTGTCAACCAGATTATTGAATTTTATTTTGTAAACTTTATTTTATTATTTTTTCTATATAGCAGGTTCTTATTAGTTATCTATTTTATACATATTAGTGTATACATGTCAATCCCAATCTCCCAATTCATCCCCCCACCCTCTCCACCCTCCACTTCCCCCCTTGGTGTCCATACCTTTGTTCTCTACATCTGTGTCTCTATTTCTGCATAGCAAACCAGTTCATCTGTACCATTTTTCTAGATTCTACATAAATAAGTTAATATACGATATTTGTTTTACTCTTTCTGACTTACTTCACTCTGTATGACAGTCTCTGGGTCCATCCACGTCTCTACAAATGACTCAATTTCGTTCCTTTTCATGGCTGAGTAATATTCCATTGTTTATATGTGCCACATCTTCTTTATCCATTCGTCTGTTGATGGGCATTTAGGTTGCTTCCATGACCTGGCCATTGTAAATAGTGCTGCAATGAACATTGGGGTTCATGTGTCTTTTTGAATTACAGTTTTCGCTGGGTATATGTCCAGTAGTAGGATTGCTGGGTCATATGGTAATTCTGTTTTTAGTTTTTTAAGAAACCTCCATACTGTTTGCTATAGTGGCTGTATCAATTTACATTCCCACCAACAGTGCAAGAGGGTCCCCTTTTCTCCATACTCTCCCCAGCATTTGTTGTTTATAGATTTTCTGATGATGCCCATTCTAATCAGTGTGAGGCGACACCTCATTGTAGTTTTGATTTGCATTTCTCTAATAATTAGTGATGTTGAGCAGCTTTTCATGTGCCTCTTGGACATCTGTATGTCATCTTTAGAGAAATGTCTATTTAGGTCTTCTGCCCATTTTTGGATTGGGTTGTTTGTTTTTTTAATTTTGAGCTGCATGAGCTGTTTATATATTTTGGAGGTTAATCCTTTGTCCATTGATTCATTTGCAAACATTTTCTCCCATTCTGAGGGTTGTCTTTTCATCTTGTTTACTGTTTACTCTGCTGTGCAAAAGCTTTTAAGTTTCATTAGGTCCAATTTGTGTATTTTTGTTTTTATTTCCATTACTCTAGGAGGTACATCAAAAAAGATCTTGCTGAGATTTATGTCAAAAAGTGTTCTTCCTATGTTTTCCTCTAAGAGTTTTATAGTGTCCGGTCTTACATTTAGGTCTTTAATCCATTTTGAGTTTATTTTTGAGTATGGTATCAGGAAGTGTTCTACTTACAATCTTTTATATGTAGCTGCCCAGTTTTCCCAGCACCACTTATTGAAGAGACTGTCTTTTCACCATTGTATATCCTTGCTTCCTTTGTCATAGATTAGTTGACCATGGTGCATGGGTTTATCTCTGGGATTTCTATCCTCTTCCACTGATCTATATTTCTGTTCTTGTGCCAGTACCATATTGTCTTCATTATTGTAGCTTTGTAGTATAGTCTGAAGTCAAGGAGTCTGATTCCTCCAGCTCTGTTGTTTTCCTTCAAGATTGCTTTGGCTATTCGGGGTCTTTTGTGTCTCCATACAAATTTCAACCTTTTTTTGAACCTTTTGTTCATTCTGTAAAAAATGCCCTTGGTAAATTGGTAGGGATTGCATTGAATCTCTAGATTGCTTTGGGTAGTATAGTCATTTTCACAATATTGATTCTTCCAACCCAAGGACATGGTATATCTCTCCATCTGTTTGTGTCTTTGATTTCTTTCATCAGTGTGTTACAGTTTTCTAAGTACAGGTCTTTACCTCCTTAGGTAGGTTTATTCCTAGGTATTTTCTTCTTTTTGTTGCAATGGTCAATGGAATTGTTTCCTTAATTTCTCTTTCTGATCTTTCGTTGTTAGTGTATAGGAATGCAAGAGATTTCTGTGCATTAATTTTGTATCTTGCAACTTTACCAAATCCATTGATTAGCTCTAGGAGTTTTCTGGTGGCATCTTTAGGATTTTCTATGTATAGTATCATGTCATTTGCAAAGTGACAGTTTTACATCTTCTTTTCCAATTTGTATTCCTTTTATTTCTGTTTCTTCTCTGATTGTCATGGCTAGGACTTCCAAAACTATGTTCAATAATAGTGGTGAGAGTGGACATCCTTGTCTTGTTCCTAATCTTAGAGGAAATGCTTTCAGTTTTTCACCACTGAGAATGATGTTTGCTGTGGGTGTGTCGTATATGGCCTTTATTATGTTGAGGGTTCCCTCTGTGCCCACTTTCTGTAGAGTTTTTATCATAAATGGTGTTGAATTTTGTCAAAAGCTTTTTTCTGCATCTATTGAGATGATCATATGGTTTTTATTCTTCAATTTGTTAATACGGTGTATCACGTTGATTGATTTACGTATACTGAGGAATCCTTGCATCCCTGGGATAAATCCCACTTGGTCATGGTGTATGATCCTTTTAATGTGTTGTTGGATTCTCTTTGCTAGTATTTTGTTGATGATTTTTGTATCTATATTCATCAGTGATATTGGTCAGTAATTTTCTTTTTTTTAGTATCTTTGTCTGCTTTTTCTATCAGCGTGATAGTGGCCTCATAGAATGAGTTTGGGAGTGTTCCTTACTCTGCAATTTTCTGGAAGAGATTGAGAAGGATGGGTGTTAGCTCTTCTCTAAATGTTTGATAGAATTCACCTGTTAAGCCATCCGGTCGTAGACTTTTGTTTGTTGGAAGATTTTTAATCACAGTTTCAATTTCATTACTTGTGATTGGTCTGTTTATATTTTCTATTTCTTCCTGGTTCAGTCTTGGAAGGTTATACCTTTCTAAGAACTTGACCATTTCTTCCAGCTTGTCCATTGTATTGGCACAGAGCTGCTTCTCTTAGGATGCTTTGTATTTCTGCAGTGTCCATTGTAATTTCTCCTTTTTCATTTCTAATTTTATTGATTTGAGTCCTCTCCCTCTTTTTCTTGATGAGTCTGGCTATCAATTTTGTTTATCTTCTCAAGAACCAGCTTTTAGTTTTATTGATCTTTTCTATTGTTTTCTTTGTTTCTATTTCATTTATTTCTGCTCTGATCCTTACGATTTCTTTCCTTCTACTAACTTTGGGTTTTGTTTGTTCTTGTTTCTCTAGTTCGTTTAGGTGTAAGGGTAGATTGTTTATTTCAGATTTTTTGTGTTTCTTGAGGTAGGATTGTATTGCTATCAACTTCCTTCTTAGAACTGCTTTTGCTGCATCCCATAGGCTTTGGATCATTGTGTTTTCGTTGTCATTTATCTCTAGGTATTTTTTGATTTCCTCTTTGATTTCTTCAGCGATCTCATGATTATTTAGTAATGTATTGTTTAGCCTCCATGTGTTTGTGTTTTTTATGTTTTTTCCCCTATATTTGATTTCTAATCTCATAGTGCTGTGCTTAGAATAGATGCTTGATATGATTTCAACTTTCTTAAATTTACTGAGGCTTTATTTGTGACCAATGATGTGATCTATCCTAGAGAATGTTCCGTGAACACTTGAGAAGAAAGTGTAATCTGTTGTTTTTGGATGGAATGTCCTATACATATCAATTAAATCTATCTAGTCTATTGTGCCATTTAAAGCTTCTGTTTCCTTATTTATTTTCATTTAGGATGATCTGTCCATTGGTGTAAGTGAGGTGTTAAAGTCCCCCACTATTATTGTGTTACTGTTGATTTCCTCTTTTATAGCTGTTAGCAGTTGCCTTATGTATTGAGGTGCTCCTATGTTGGGTGCATATATATTTATAATTGTTACATCTTCTTGGATTGATCCCTTGATCATTATGCAGTATCCTTCCTTGTCTCTTGTAACATTCTTTATTATAAAGTCTATTTTATCTGATATGAAGATTGCTACTCCAGCTTTCTTTTGATTTCCATTTGCATGGAATATCTTTTTCCATCCCCTCACTTTCAGTCTGTATGTGTCCCTAGGTCTGAAGTGGGTCTCCTATAGACAGCATATATATGGATTTTGTTTTTGTATCCATGCAGTAAGCCTGTGTCTTTTGGTTGGAGCATTTAGTCCATTCACATTTAAGGTAATTATCAATATGTATGTTTCTATTACCATTTTCTTAATTGTTTTGGGTTTGTTTTTGTAGGTCCTTTTCTTCTCTTGTGTTTCTCATGTAGAGAATTTCCTTTAGCATTTGTTGTAGAGCTGGTTTGTTGGTGCTGATTTCTCTTAGCTTTTGCTTGTCTGTAAAGCTTTTGATTTCTCTGTCAAATCTGAATGAGATCCTTGGCAGGTAGAGTAATCTTGATTGTAGCTTCTTTCTTTTCATCACTTTAAATATATTGTGCCCCTCCCTTCTGGATTAAAAAGTTTCTGCTGAGAAATCAGCTGTTAACCTTATGGGAGTTCCCTTGTATGTTATTTGTCATTTTCCCCTTGTTGCTTTTAATAATTTTTCTTTGTCTTTAATTTTTCACTTTGATTAGTATGTGTCTCTGCGTGTTTCTCCTTGGGTTTACCCTGCCTGGGTCGATATCTCTGCACTTCCTGGACTTGGGTGGCTATTTCTTTTCCCATGTTAAAGTAGTTTTGACTATAATCTCTTCAAATATTTTCTCGGGTTCTTTCTCTCTCTCTTCTCCTTCTGTGACAGCTATAATGCAATTGTTGGTGTGTTTAATGTTGTCCCAGAGATATCTCAGGCTGTCTTCATTTCTTTTCATTCTTTTTTCTTTATTCTGTTCCACCGCAGTGAATTCCACCTCTGTCTTCCAGGTCACTTATCCGTTCTTCTGCCTCAGTTATTCTGCTATTGATTCCTTTTAGTGTAGTTTTTATTTCAGTTATTGTATTGTTCATCTCTGTTTGTTTGTTCTTTAATTCTTCTAGGTCTTTGTTAACCATTTCTTGCATCTTCTCGATCTTTGCCTCCATTCTTTTTCCGAGGTCCTGGATCATCTTCACTATCATTACTCTGAATTCTTTTTCTGGAAGGTTGCCTATCTCCACTTCATTTAGTTGTTTTTCAGGGGTTTTATCTTGTTCCTTCATCTGGTACATGGCCCTCTGGCTTTTTTTTTTTTTTGTCTGTCTTTCTGTGAATGTGGTTTTTGTTCCACAGGCTGCAGGACTGTAGTTCCTCTTGATTCTGCTATCTGCTCTCTGGTCAACTAGATTATTTTAAACATGCTGAAAATATACTGTCCTCTCTACTTTTTTTAAAAAGGAAAAAAGTTTGTAAAATCATGTTATGTGCTTTTCCACATCCCAGTTATATACTCTATATCCTAATATAGTCTCTATTCCCATAACTCCACTGAAAAACTCCCAAGTTCACCAATGCACTCCTTTATGGTCTGTTCAACGAACATTTTGAAAGAACTCATCAGATACTTCAACAGAACTGAATATCCTCTTCTTGTCTTTTAAAACACAACACCATCTAGGCTTACTTTTAACGCTGCCAAAGTTTTCTGACCCTCTCTTGCAGAATAAGATTGTCTTTAAATATTGGAGTTGCTCAATGCTCAAACTATATGATATCCTTAGGGATTGTACCACACAGCGTTCGCCTGGGCCTGTCTGCATCATCCCCATGGTTTTTAGGGGGAAAAGAACCAATGCAAAGAGGAAGTTCATGCCCGCTGTGGGGCCCCAGGTAATCTTTCCCCTATCTCTGACCGAGGAGTCTCCGGTCATCTGTCAGCATGTATGAAACTGTGACTATCTGTGGTACTATAATTTATAGTACGAATTATGTATTTGTGTATGGTGTTAGAGAATGTTCTTTTTTTAACTTTTTTTTTTATACTGGAGTATAGTTGATTAACAATGCTGTGTTAGTTTCAGGTGTCCAGCAAAGTGACTCAGTTACACATATATGTCTATCTATTCTTTTTCAAATTCTTTTCCCATTTAGGTTGTTACATAATATTGAACAGAGTTCCCTGTGCTATACAGTAGGTCCTTATTCCTTTACATGTAGCTGTCCAGTATTCCCAGCACTACCATATGATCTAAAAATCCCACTCCTGGGCATATATCAAGAAAAACCCATAATTTGAAAAGATACATGCACCCCAATGTTCATTGCAGCACTGTTTACAATAGCCAAGAAGCAACCTAAATGTCCATCGACAGAGGAATGGATAAAGAAGATGTGGTACATATATACAATGGAATATTACTCAGCCATAAAACAAGAATGAAATAATGTCACTTGCAGCAACATGGATGGACCTAGAGATTATCATACTAAGTGAAGTCAGACAGAGAAAGACAAATATCATATGTTATCACGTATATGTGGAATCTAAAAAAATGATACAAATGAACTTATTTACAGAGCAGAAACAGACTCACAGACTTCGAAAACAAACTTATGGTTACCAGAGAGGGAAGATGTGGGGGAGAGATAAATTAGGAGATTGGGATTAATATATACACACTATTATATATAAAATAAATAATCAACAAGGACCTACTGTACAGCACAGGGAATTCTACTCAATATTCTGTAATAACCTATATGGGAAAAGAATCTGAAAAGAATGAATATAAGTATAACTGAATCACTTTGCTGTACAGTAGAAACTAACACAACATTGTAAATAACTATACTCTGATATAAAATAAAAATTAAATTTAAAAAATATAGTGAAATATGTATTTATTTGGTTTTTATCCCCATTCCTGGCACAGATGTCCTAAAACCCTTGGAATTTCCTAAGTCGTAAGAGCGATAAAATGTCTTTTGTTATTTATAAGGAGTTCACTTTTCAACCACACCTGATTTTGTTAATAAGGTGACTTTTGGAAAGCCCCTAAGGATGGAGGCTGGTTGCCATGGGAACAAATCATGTGATTAGAGGATTGGATCTTTCAGTCCCACCCCTTCACCTTCAGGGAGAGGAGAGTGGCTGAAGGTTCATTTACCAAAGTTTCATTATTTATTCAATCATGCCTACATAATGAAGCCTCTACAAAAACCCAAAAGGACAGATGTGGAGAGCTTCTAAGTTGCAGATGGGGGGAGAGTGGTGCACCCAGAGCATGGAAGCTCTGTGCCCCTTCTCACATATATCTTACCCTATGCATCTCTCATCTGGCTGTTCCTGATTTAAAACTTCTTATAATAACCAGTAATCTAGTCAGTAAACTATTTTCCTGAAATCTGTGAGCCTCTCTAGTGAATTAATTGACCCAGAGGAGGGGGTCATGGAATTTCTGATTTATAGCCAATTGATCAGAAGCAGAGGTGACAGCCTGGACTGGCAACTGACATCTGAATGGGGTGGGGACAGTCTTGTGGGACTGAGCCCTTAACCTGTAGGATATGATGCTAACTCCAGGTAGACAGTGTCAGAATTGAGTTGAACTGTAGGACACCAAGCTGCTGTCCCAGAATTGCTTGGTGTGGTGAACCCCTCACACATTTGGTGATAAGTTTGTAACTGAAGTAAGTTTTGAGAGTTGAGAAGACACACAGGGAGTGTTTTTGCCTTATACAGTCTTACATGTGAGTCTGCAAGTAGGGTAAAATCTCAGATACCTTAGAGTCGTTGACAAAAATACAATAACTGGCATGACCTCTTGGAACATAGGCCTGGAGAGTTTGACCTATCTGTAACTGTTTTAACTACTCTTCATATCTATATGAAGAAAAAAATACATATATACACACACACATACATATATACGCACACACATTAGAATAACAAATATTACTTGATTTTGAAGGTAGATAGAAGTAAGGAACACAATTTTTTTTGGCATTAGAAATATTGCCGGGGCCTTAACATCCTAATTAAACATAGGAAATAATTTTAATTGTATATTCAGGTATATTTAATTTGCAAAGAATGTTTGCTTTAAATATTGTCTTGAAACTAAAAGTAACTGATTAAAAAGCAGAGTAGACAAACAATGTTACTGCCAAAAATGCACATAATTTTATTTAATAGTCAGAGGAAACCTTTCCTTTTACCAACTTATCAATGCTCATTGAGCTGAGGATGTATATCATAAACAATAATGAAATTGATAATTTTGTACAATGAATAGTCAGTTGTATTACATTTATAGAATAAGAAATAATTTAAAGTAATATTTCCTAGCATGAATATAGGTTTGGAAGAATCAGTCTTAGCCAAGAAAGTCTGAACCACCTGTTTGGTGGTCAGACAGATTTGTGTTTATGTGTATACCTCTTCATCTACACACATAGGCTGGAGGTTCCTTTTTTTTTGTCTTTACCCTGTCCTATTGTTATGCATGTTACACTGATAAAACAAAGCATGCTTGTTTAAACTTCTATTGATTTTTAAATCAACACTGATATTGAACAGAGCTACCCTCTCAAGCTTCAATTTAATTTATATTGATTTTTTTGACTTTGTGAGGTACAGCAACCTGTCCCTTTCTTATTATAGGCCAAAAACATAAAATGTATTTGATATACTATAATTTACAATTTAATTACAAACAATTTTTGACTTCCCAAATTAATTCTTACCATTTATGTAAAATTATATTTCAGACAATTTGAAAGTATTTATAAGTATTTTTATGCTATTATGGCCACTGAACTTCTTCAGGAAGGGAGCCTGGCAGTCTGGCATTTAAAAGGGATATTGGACTAAATAGAAACCCTATTAAATTATGGGTTTAAATTAAACCATTTTCAAGGATTATGTTTTTGGAAACTTTTTTTTTCCTTAAAGGTCTAATTCGTAACTGATAATAAAAAAAAGTACCATTGAAAATGTATTCCATTGCCCTCCACACATTTGAAAAACCCAGATCCGGTTATATACAGGATTTCTACTTTATTGCTTAACATGTCTTGGATTACCAATATAAATAGCTGGGACCAAGGATATGTTGCTAGCAAAAATACTTATTAAATTATTTTCATAACATTTTATTTCATCTATTAATTGAGAGATTGGGATTGACATATATACACTACTATGTTTAAAACAGATAATTAATGAGAACCTACAGTACAGCACAGTGAACTCTACTCAGTGCTCTGTGGTGACCTAAATGGGAAGGGAATCCAAAAAAGAGGGGATATATGTATATGTATAGCTGATTCACTTTGCTGTACGGCAGAAACTAACACAGCATTTCAAAGCAACTATACTCCAACAAAAATTTTTAAAAAATTCCTTCTACATGTGAGACAAATTTTTATAAATAGAACACTTAAAATAGTGTTTGTCTTCCTGGAATTTGCAGTTCAGTAGTAGAGATTAATATAAAATAACCTTTTATTTTATTAAATAACACAAAAATATAAAATTGTAAACTCAGTAAGTGTTGAGAGGGGAAAAAAAGTTAAATAAATATAATGTAAATAATTTGGTTTAGATCATAGATTTAAGTTTATATAGTCAAATACCAGAATAACCTGCAGCACCTTGTAGCTGTATTGTCTCCTACCTTAAGCAGCTATTAATGAAGGAGAGAGGGATATTGATTCCAGACAGAGGAAATAGCATGGGATATCATTGTTTAGGGGGGTGTTTTTCCGTGTACATGATCATTATGTCTTTAAAGGTGAAGAATCGCTTGGAAAATATCTAAAGTGGATGATGGGAGACCAAATTAAGGATTATCTTTGTAAATAATAAGTTAGGCAATGATAGTAGCTTCAATATGGGAAGTAGTGGTGAGGATGGAGGAAACTGATAGCAATAGATGGTGTGTGTGTGTGTGTGTGCGCGCGTGTGTGTGCACGCGCGCGCACTCATGTCTACAGGTATAAGTAAATGTATTAAAACAACACCAAAAAACTGATCAATTAGACCTAAAAGGTGATAGAAAAAACTTTTAATTCAATTTCTAGGTTTGTCTAACTGACTGTTTAGTAGAGCTGGTAACTGAGGTGGAGTAAGAAGATAAACTGGGAGAGGGATGATTATAAATTTACTTTTGTAAGTTCTTGGTTTGGATTTTTTCTTTTTAATATCCAAGGAGAGCTATGGGTCTACAATCCCTTATTTCAGTATTTAAAATTCAAAGTTCCTTGAAAATCAGATGATTTGTTCTCATAAATAAGTAGCAACTTGTTTGGCAATAAAGTGATCTAAACCAATATGAGGCTATATAATTTTTTAAATTAAACACACTTGATGTAAATATTTAAAAATTTGGGGTTGCTCCATGTACTGGTTATAATTTCCATAATACCCAATGTGTAGACCTATCTAAAATCTGAAAGTTACTTAATTTTTAGGCTCAAGGAGCTCAAATAGTTTCAAGTAAAATAAAGCAAAGATGACTATACAGTTCAGAAGCTTTATCAGGACAAGAAATGCAAAGTGATAGCTCATAAACAATTATTATTATCCCTGAAACAAGGTGTATGGGGCATAATAGGGGAATGGTGACACCTGAACTTACATAGCAAAGGAATGAAGTCAGAAATAATATTTTTGATATGTAAATTAGAGAATTAGTGTATTCAGATTATAAAGTATTACTGAAGCATTTTTGCATAGGAGTTGTTGTATTTTCATTTCATATAGGTCCTCAATACCAAACCCCAAGTGGTACTTATTTTAAAATATTTTCTTTTTATATATAAAGATTTCTGGATTTTAAAAGTTGGGAAATCATTTTTTACAATAATTTTTTGAAATTTGAGCATTTAAAAATATATATATTGACATCTCAGTGGGTTCAATGGAATTTGCGGGCCACCCTTATCATTACATTTATAAAAATACTTATTATAATTTATTATTTGGTTTTCATAAAAATACTCATTTTTTTCAAAATGATAGGTGATACCATGACATATATCACTATTATTAATACAAGTACATAAATATTATTTGTAAATTTACAAATCTGTAGATTTGTAATGAGCCAGTTTTCAAAGAGGGCAAAGGTATTTGGCTGATGTCAGCATTCCTGGCAGGCAAAGCTGTACCCAGGGCCCTCACTGTACAGACTTCACTATGTGTGCCCTAGGTGTATTCTAGGCCCTTTTAGACTAACGAACATACATGGAATGTGATATGGGAGTGGGGGTTCACTCTCTCTCTTGGAATGTTCCTAGTAGCAAGTCCATTTTGACAGCTGAGGCGGCTCTCCTTTTCTGGAACTTGAACTTGGTGAATATGGGTGATCTAGGTGCACCCTGTCCTGTGGGATAACGATGAATTTGGGCACTCACTGGTCTCTTCAACACTCTTGCTTATAATTATTTCTCGGGATGTACAAATAAAATAAGTTCCATACCTCCTTCTTCAAGTTTATTTTCATTCTATTAACCTCTCTGGAGCTTTTCCTAGCTAGCTTCCTGCGTAATGCAAACTCAGCAGATGTAACAAAAAATAAGGGTGCTCTTATTCTCAATATGGTTTGATGAATTTTCTAACAATTAACTAGATTATCAGTACAAATATACACATACATTCAAATATATTTGTATATCCTCATTCTTATAGGAGACATGATTTAATGCCAGATGAATGATTTATAATCTAGGTCATGGCACTTAACTCTGTGTAGACTTTGTATGACTAGATCATATTTCCCTCATTTTCACATTTTGACTTCCGGCACTCCTTTTATGGATCAATAATCTGAGCAAGTATGTACTCAAAATTAGTACTTATAGTTAATACTAGCATTTATAGGCTATCAGACACTACAAGGAGCTATCTGTGTTTTTTCATTTTACTTTAGAGACTATAATAATGTCTAGAATAGAGTAAGCATAAGGTAAAATTAATGATTGAATGAATAAAATCATATTTATAAGTATTACTTCTGAAATGTGTTCCTTTGGAGACTTGAAAATAAACAAATTGAATTACAGGTTAACAAAGGACTAAGCTAATTCAAAGTATCATATTAACTATTTTAAGCTTAGTGCATTCTATAAACTTGAAAACATGTCTGAATGATGTAATATAAAAGTATCATTTAATGAACTACATATATGAAGAATAGAGAAGAAAAATTTTAATCTATGTATGATATTTCTAAGCTTTAAGTTATGAAAGACTTCAAGTAATGTTGGTTAAGAAAGTTTCAAAGAAAAAAGCATTACATCAAATAAGCAGCAGAAAGTGTATATGAACTTGGAAATCTGGACTAGAAAAATCTGAATTCAAGTATTCAGTTGAATACTTGAATTCAGATTTTTCAAGTATTCACTTATGCTCATACACCAGCATTGCGATGCGTAGGTTAAACAATTTCAAGTCAATAAATGAATATAGGCTTAAAAAGTTTACAAAATTTAAAATAATGAAAACATGTAGAAAATTACTAAACATGTGTCATACATAATGCTCTCATGTATTCATCAATTATGTGTATCAAAGTACTCCAAACTAGGCACTGTATTTGTAAAATAAAAACGTAAAGATAACATTTTATAGTGGTGATACTAACATGCAGAGTGGAGAGAGAGAGAGAGAGAGAGAGAGAAATGGAAAGTTCAATGAATACATTATAATACACTACGTTCAGAATACTAAAAGAGGAATGGACAAAATGTTAGTTTGAATGGTGTTTTAAATGTAGAAAATATATGCAAGATCATTTCAAGCAAGAAAAATAAGGTACAAACATCATTAATATTGGACAGTGTTTGCCAAAATCTCCAGAAAGACACATTCAGTTAAATACATGGAGTTAAACTTATAAAGTTGCATGCTGAAAAGATTAAAGGACACTGAAACTCAAAATGAGTAATAAAAATTTTTGCATTTCTGGCTCACTTTTTATGTTTAGCCATTTGATATACCTAGAATTAATTGTGCTATACAATGTGCAGTGCTCTTTGAACTTGACTTACTTTCTGATTGTGGCTTCATTGTCCGTAAATCATTTGATGTTTATTCTATTTTATTGATCTTTGATGCCACCAATTTCATATACTAATTTAATCTATGCCTTTGGATTTATTTGGGGACATTATATTTTCTCTGTTGCTTAATAATGTATTTATGGACTAGAGACTAGACATGGTTTAATTACTGGTGTTTTACCATAAATTTAAATATCTGGAAGAGCATACTCCTCATTCTATTTTGTGGTTTCTCTGGGTATACATATTTGTTTAATTGATCATACAAATTCTAGGTTAATATTTTTAGTTCTGGGGAAATTAACATAATTATATATGGACCATGGTCATATTGAATTTAAAAGTAAATTTAAGATAGTTTGAAAATTTTATGATTTTGTGTTTCCCTAACATTTGTCTTTGCAATTGTTCAGGTCTTGTTTGCATGCACTACTTCTTTAAGAATGTTTGGAAATTTGTTTCATAGAGTTACTGCATATTATTGCATAATTTACTCATAAATATTTGATCTTTACTGCTCAAGCAAATTAACCTTTTCATTTTATCCTCTAAGATATTTTTGTATTATATGTGAGATAGTGATTTTTGTAACAATTTTTGTAAGTTATGTGTTAATGAATTCTACTATCTGTGTGGATTTCTTCTTTCTTTTCAGTTTATTTTCTTGGATTTTCTACATATAAGTAATTACATTTTTTTCTTTAATGAATATTTACTGAGTAGTTAATATTTGCTGCATGCTTATACATCAGTAGACAAATTCATCAAAAATTCCATTCTTCATGGATTGTAGTTTCTAATAATGCAATTTTTTTGTTTGTTTGTTTGTTTGTTTTGCGGTACGCGGGCCTCTCACCGTTGTGGCCTCTCCCGCCGCGGAGCACAGGCTCCGGACGCGCAGGCCCAACGGCCATGGCTCACGGGCCCAGCCGCTCCGCGGCATGTGGGATCTTCCCAGACCGGGGCACGAGCCCGTGTCCCCTGCATCGGCGGCGGACTCTCAACCACTGCGCCACCAGGGAAGCCTCTCTAGTAATGCAATTTAATATGTAAAAAAGTGTTGTATAATTTTAGATAAACACAAATATGTATTTACTATGAAAAGATATGGCTGGGAATGACAAATCAATAATAGTGGTAATTCTTGGGAAAGACAGGAGGAAATCCAATAGAGGAGAACTATATATAAATTTATTTAATTATATTTATAGTATTTTATTTCTTGCAATAAGGGTATTTGGATATTATTTTTTCTGTATACTCAAAGTGCAACCTCTTTACCATACTGTTCACATGTTTGGAAAACAGGCATTAGAATGAAGAATTAAATGACTTTATCCAAGGATTGTGTTTTGGAAAGTATGTAGTAGTCATATACATATAAAATCTAATCAATTATTTTTCCTATTGTTCAACAAATCCCTATTAAGCTTTAATACTAATAAAAATTATAAGTTTCAGAAGTAATTGGTTATATATGTGCATATATATAACTTTTCTAGCATATATTTTTACTTTCATTTCATTTCAAAGAGGTAAAAAGCAAGAGAATTTAAATATCTTCTAAGCAACTAATATAAAATCCCTGAATCAAAATGGTTCCTTCTTTTTTTTTTAATATTTTTTTAACATTATTTATTTATTTATTTTTGGTTGTGTTGGGTCTTCGTTGCTGCACAGGGGCTCTCTCTAGCTGCGGTGTGGGAGGGGGAGCTACTCTTCATTGCAGTGCATGGGCCCCTCATTGCGGTGGCTTCTCTTGTTGTGGAGCACAGGCTCTATGCGTGCGGGTTTCAGTAGTTGTGGCTTGTAGGCTCAGTAGTTGTGGCTTGCGGGCTCTAAAGCGCAGGCTCAGTAGTTGTGGCACATGGGCTTAATTGCTCCGTGTCATGTGGGATCTTCCCGGACCAGGGATCGAACCCATGTCCCCTGCATTGGCGGGCAGATTCTTAACCACTGAGCCACCAGGGAAGTCCCATAATGGTTCCTTCTTTTAATGAATAAAAGTAAATGTATACATTAAGATACAATTACTACATATTTATTCAAATTTGAACTCAATGCAACTAAACACCATAAAGATTTATCAGAATTATGTGGAGTATATTTTGTTTAGATAATACATTTCTAAATTGATATTGTTTTATCAATTTTTGGATAATTTAACTTAGAGAAAAAATTATAAATATGTGTGCAATTTGTTTTTCAACTGAACATATTAAATATGCTTTATCGGCCTAGGAAGAACAATTTGATAGCCAGGCAAATATTTTCACTCCCTATTTCTGAAATTCTTCTACAAAGAATGCAAACACTAATGTTTATATTTTGTCCTTTATACAGTGGTATATTTTTTGAAATATAGCATTTATTACCTCACCACAAAAGAACGAATATTATGATGATAAGCACTCCCTCATGTAAAATAAAATTCCCATACAGAATTTAAGACAGAATGAGACATAAAACAGCTCTTGATTAACAAGTCAGGATCCCAGGGTCCCAGTTTATTTATCCAGCCACATGCTGTAGTTAAGGTTGTTGATGTTCATATGCAAAGAGTATACTCCATGCCACAAGGCCTGCACTTGGCTGGGCCATGATAGCCATAAAATCCTGTTTATGAGTATAAAACTGGCACAGTGTGTGCACTTAAAGGAGAGAAGGTGGGCTATTTAGTGGCTCTCTTCTGTGCCTGTATCATAATTTCTGCTTTCTAAACGTTAATTCTTTCATCAAAAGGGAAAGCAAGATGAAATAATACAAGAGAAAGACTATTGATGGAAAGAGAGAACATTTCCTCTGCCGTGTGTGTGTGTGTGTGTGCGTGTATTCCTCCCACCATACACCTCCTTCCCAAAACCTATCCTATGTATGTCATTGCAAACCCATTTTCCCCTACCTTTTAGAATGATAGAGCCAATGATGGTAGAGTTTCCTCCTTCTGCAGGACAAAATTCGTCTGCAACTTTTTCCTTCTAATTTTAAACCCAATGGATTACTTATACTTATCTTCCATCATGGTGGATTAATTCGAAATATGATGTGGATTACCACCCTTGTATCCTTTAGCTCTTTTAAGGACGGCACTCATCTCAACCTCCCCCTCCCTCACCCCTTCCTTGAGGTGATATGTTGTTATTTCTGACTTAGTATCTTGGCTGGTGGGAAGGTGGTTTCAGAGGCTTCTACTTGAGCTTTCCCACTGCTATTGCTCTTACCCCACATACCAACTGAACATGGGGGTTGCATCAACTGTCAAGTATTGTGATCCCTTATGATTGGCACTTGTAAGACCTGAGTGAGGTCTCTATCACTTGGCTTCTACATGTTCATACTGTAAGATGGTAGTATCAGGTTTCTCTCTGTTATAGCGGGAGGTTACAGATACACCAGGGAGAAGGATTTAATGATCCATGCAGTAATGGATTAGAGCTGGAGACATCAGGATGATGGTAATATGGATGGGATTCTAGAAGAGTAAAAGGACATTAGGTGAAAACTAAGGAAATCTGAAGAAAGTGTGGACTTAGCTAATAACGTATCAATATTAGTTCATTAGTTGTGACACATGGGCCAGGATAATTTTAGGTATAAATAATATGGGAAACTGAGTGTGTGGTATATGGGAAATATCTGTACTACATCTGTAATACTTATATAAGCATACAGTTATTCTATATTTTTTAAAGTTTATAAAAACATAGATAGCATCCTTTGAATGCTTACTCTGTGTCATACACTTTAAAATTCAATTCCCTAAAATGTGAATAATAAAAGCTACCTAATGAACTTATCGTGAGGCATCAATGACCAATGTACATAAAGACCCTCAGATATGTGGGAGGAGTCCAGGAAAAATATGGATGTTTTTCACTAATTATATTACTGAAACGTCACAGGAAGGTTTTGCTAATACCTGTTATGCCATTTATTGATCATCACAGGGAAAATTTAAGTGCCAAAGGATTGGCAAAAATATATTCTCAGAGGTAACACAACATAGTACCATGTTCATTTACTTCAAACACTAACAATATTTGGCAAGTTCAATATATTTAATTACTTTGCTTATTACCTCTTCTGTGACATAAAGACAAATAATGTCTCCTTGCCTTTTGAGGTCTCACACGTAAAGACATTTAGGAGGTATATGTTAAAATAATGAATAAGAACCTAGACATTTCCCACTGCTCAATATGGCTCTAGTTGACAATATAATACATACTTCCGATAATATTTCTGAAGAAGTATAATAGATAACTTCTTTCCTTTTCTTCATTGATTAGCAGGTACAGACTTTTCCTATTATTTTAGTAGTGTCTTGAATTTCAGCATTTCTTCTATTAGTGTAACAAAAGTCCATATTTTCCTGGACTAGTCTAACCAAACAATTCTGCAAGCCTTCTCCACTATGTACCTTTGCTCTCCCACCTACAAGTCCCTTCCTGAATGACAGTCAAGCTCTTTTCCATCACAGACCTCTGACACTCTTCACTCTTGATTACTGATAAATCGCCTTCCGCATTCTGATAATCTGCCCCAAGTTTCTAATATGTTCTTGAATAAAAAATAATAAATTTAATGTAATAATTCTTCCAAATCAATTTATTAGTTATTGTAACTTCTGTGGATTTATATCATAGAAATAGAAGTTCTAGTACAAATATATAAGATTTTTGCTACAATATGGTTCCTACTAGCAAAAATTTAATATTGCCTGGAAAAAAGGGGAAAAATCATCAACAGTGAAAAATATGCATAAATAATCAACAACATTGAAGCAAATTAAGGGAGTTCTACTAGTGGATTGGAAGGAAATTCAAGATGTGTTTTACAGTAATATATGCAAAGTGAACATTCAGCTTTAAAAAAATGATCATAGATAAAAATATATGTAAATATTTTTATGAATATATGTTCATGTGTGTATTTATCTGATTATATGAGCATGGTTAAAATATACTGAGAAGGCAGAGAAAGCAACTATGTGTAGAAAGAGTGAGAAGGAGCAGAAAAGAGTAGATGAAGAGAGAAATCCAATGGATAAAGAAAAGAATGAGGCTATTAAAGTCACATGCATGGTATGTTTACATTTATGATTTGTTACATGTATTTGAGAGTGTATTCATAAAGAGGCTTTTATTTATTTTTATTAGTTTTTTTTTGACATCTTTATTGGAGTATAATTACTCTACAATGCTGTGTTAGTTTCTGAGTTATAACAAAGTGAATGAGCTATACATATACATATATCCCCCTATCTCCTCCCTCTTGAGCCTCCCTCCCACCCTCCCTATCCCACCCCTCTAGGTCATCACAAAGCACCGAGCTGATCTCCCTGTGCTATGCAGCAGCTTCCCACCAGCCATCCACTTTACATTTGGTAGCGTATATACATCAGTGCTACTCTCTCACTTCATCCCGGCTCCCCCTTTCCCCTGTGTCTTCAAGTCCGTTCTCTATGTCTGCGTCTTTAGTTTTTTTTTTTTCTTTTGCTGCATTGCGCAGCCTGCATGATCTTAGTTCCCTTACCCAGGATTGAACCCGCGCCCTTGGCAGTGAAAGTGTGGAGTCCTAATGACTGGACCACCAGGGAATTCCCTAAAGGCCTTTAAAATTTTAAAATTTAAGGGAAAATGAGTGCAAATTTTTCTCACAATTCTATTCATCACTAATTGATTAATTTATCCCCACCTGTAATTTCTCCAACACTGATCTCTTTTTTTTGTGCTGGTAGGCTTGATATTTCTTAGTGCTTCTCTAATGGCTTCCTTCACGTAGTTGGCAATGTTCCTGTAAATGAGTAGGCTTTACGTAGTCTCTGCTTAGCTACACTAAGGGATAGAAAGACCTGTTCTTCCATTTTCATTATATAAAACCCAGAAAAGATCTCCAATTGGTCTGACTTTGGTCATATTCCACCCTTGCACCAATCAATGTTGTCTTAGGGATAGTCTGTTATCATCAATACAGTTCCTCTCACTAACTGTGGTCCAGAGACCAGTAATATTGATACTTTTTAAAGGTTGTTTAAAATATAGAGGCTCAATCTGTGTCCAGACCTACTGAATCAGGATCTTCATTTTAAAGAGATCTCCAAATAATGTGTAAGCACATATAAAATGTGTGACGTGCTTTAAAAAATTTAGTAGCATATTAAGAGAGAAATTATCTCAATACAGTTCATCTTTATTCTTATCTTTCTCTTCCAGCTTCCATTTTTATGTCTGTTCCTGCTAAATAGCTAGGGAAATGGGTGGGGTGCTGGGAATTGCTGGATGTTTTGTCCTGATGCTTCTAATCCCAATAGTTCTAGAGCCCCCAAATAGCTTAATTCCTAAAATCTATTTCTGTGCATTACAGTTAAAAATTCAAATATTTGGCGCATTCTTTTTCAAGAGCCTTTCATAACTAAGAAAACATTGACTGTCATTCAATGATTTGGGATTTATCAAATTGAGAAAATATGCAATATTCATATATAGAATTAATTGAGCCTGGCCAATGCACAAACATGATACAGATCTGTACAAGCAAGTATGCACACTGAAGATTCAAAACAGCTTACTGATTTGTGATTCCAAAGTCATAATTTGTAAAATTATATAATTACTTTTGAATATAATGCTCCTAGAGATAATCTATGAATCTTTGTTTGTTGAACTACCTGAATCATTTATACAGATCTCTTCCTCAGCTTACAATGGGTCTACATTCTGATAAACCAATCGTAAGTTAAAAATATCTTAAGTCCAAAATGTACTAAATAGACCTAACCTACAGAATGTCATAACTTAGCCTAGTCTACCTTAAACGTGCTCAGAATACTGACATTAGCCTACAGTTGGGCAATATCATTTAACACAAAGCTTATTTTATAATAAAGTGTTGAATATCTCATGGAATTTATTGAATATTGTACTAAAAGTGAAAAGAAAGATGGTTGTAAGTGTACTGGTTGTTTACTCTCATGATCATGGGGCTGACTCGGAGCTGTGGCTCTTCACTGCTCAGAATTAAGAGAAAGTATCTATGGCATATTAACAGAATCTATGGCATATTAATAGGTGGTAGGAAAAGATCAAAATTTGAAGTATGGTTTCTACTGAATGCATATCACTTTTGCACCACTGTAAAGTCCAAAAATCATTAAGTCATACTATCATAAGTCAGGGAACATCTATAATTCAAACATATGTTTGAGAAATATTAGACTCATCTGACCATCAAGACAATTAAATTGTCAAGGAGAATTAACTTTCCTGTGTTAATCGCAAGGTTTCTTTTATAAAAATGCTTACAATACATGATTTTCAAGAAAGCTCTTACGTTTTTAATGTAATTCACAACTAAAAGAATTTTGACTTAGTGCCTAGAAAGCAATTTAGCAAGCATTTTCATTTTTGAAGGGAACACTAAAACTCTCCCGCAGCATTTTTTGAAGGGAACACATTTTTGAAGGGAACACTAAAACTCTCCCACTTTCTTTCTTGAGAAAGAAAAAAACCCTGCAAGAAACAGATTACTGCAAAATTTATTTTATTTTATTTTATTTTGGTTAGAAGTACTTTCTAAGACATTGAACTTTGAAAAGATAATTTACAGTGATTTTTTTTTTTTTTTTTTTGGTACACGGGCCTCTCACTGCTGTGGCCTCTCCCATTGCAGAGTACAGGCTCCGGACGTGCAGGCTCAACGGCCACGGCTCACGGGCCCAGCCGCTCCGCGGCATGTGGGATCTTCGCAGACGAGGGCACGAACCCATGTCCCCTGCATTGGCAGGCGGACTCTCAACCACTGCGCCACCAGGGAAGCCCTACAGTGATCTTTATGTGATAGAGAAAAATGCTCCCATTATTGTACACTTAATATACAAAACCAAGGGAAAAAATACCTTGCTCAATTACCTATTATAAAATATGAAGGCTTTTATCCAAGTAAACTAAAGTTCATAAAAGCCAGAATGTAATGGTTAAAAGAATATTTACACGCACTTGTCCCTTAAACAAATATTTTTAAATTAGGCTTGTTTTTTCTAGGTATAGTTTTAATTTATTCTAAATTTTAACAGATCACTACTTTCCTTTATATCCTAAGTATAAAAAGTTCATCTTACAACAAACATTATTGTCTAAGAAAATTGCTTTGATTTACTTTACAGGACATATTAGATATATATATATATATATATATACACATATGTATTTGCGTTGGTGAATACCAACGCAAATATTTTTCTTATTTATTTCTAGGTTTTTTTTTTTTAAACATGAAGGTATAGATTTTAAAATAAGAATTGCCCTGGTAATTGATACAGTACATGTATTATTTCACTAAGTAGAAAATATTACCATTCCCATTTACTGATGAGTATACTGGAATTCAAAAAGATGAGCTAAGGTTCACGGGCCAAGCAACAATTTCAAAAAACCAAGGTCTAGCTTTAAATCTCATATTCCTGACACATTTGAGGCTATCTCATTGTCTATATAAGAATTTTGCATACAATATTTCATTTTATCCTCTCAATAACTTTTTTGAGTAATGCCTTACAATAGCCCTATAGAAAATGACAATGTTTATAAAGCTTTATTATTGTTCCAAGCTCATTAAAGGCAGATAGTCAAGTGATGTACTTGATGATGACAGAAGAGAAAAGATGCTAACCTAATCTATTTTAATATAATACTATAGGGCTTCCCTGGTGGCGCAGTGGTTGAGAGTCCGCCTGCCAATGCAAGGAACACGGGTTCATGCCCTGGTCCGGGAAGATCCCACATGCCGCGGAGCGGCTGGGCCCGTGAGCCATGGCCGTTGAGCCTGCGTGTCCGGAGCCTGTGCCCCGCAACGGGAGAGGCCACAACAGTGAGAGGCCCGCATACTGCAAAAAAATAATAATAATAATAAATAAATAAAAATAAAATAATACTATAACACATGCCACTACCATACAGACCACTAACTTTTCCCTAATATTTATTTTTATGACCCACTGTGCTAAGTACTTTACATTTTAATTACATTGTATTCTTACCCCATTTCAGAGATGAGCAAACTGGACAATGGATGGTGAGTAATCTTTTCCAAAATCACACAAGTGCAGGATCTAGACTTTGACTGTAAGTTAGTCTGATGCCATAAAATAACCTGCTGTCTAGCAATTGGACTATTATGTACTCATGTGATCAATGACTGATTTATTATAAGCAAGGAAATTATAGACCAGATTTGTAGAATACAAAAAACAATTTCACTGCAGTAATGAGTTTTAGGAGGATATGATTAAAGGAAGAAAATTCAGTTAGAGGGTTGTTTTAGTAATCTAGTTAAGATTATACTTAGACTTCTGGTTTGGGTAACAGGGTGGGTAATATTCTCTTTCATAAATTAAAAAACTCAGCAGAAGGAGAAGATTTCTGTGGAATGATAAGTTTGGAACAATCTGACTATGACGTGCCTTATCTAGAGATCATCTATATGGAGATTCCAGAGTAGTTCTGGACTTCTTCATTTAGCCTAAACAAATCTGGGAATAAGCATAAAAAAAGCTCGTTACTGAGGCTTAGAGTGGTAAATATATCCACAGACGGTATTTCAATTTTCTCAATGTAGAGATATCTATTTATACATATCATTAAACATACAATATTACTTGCAACCTATGATAAAGAACTGTGGTTATTATTACTAACAATAACATAAAGAATAATTTGCAATTTTCTTGTAAATAATAGCAGCCTTAATAAATAAAATGCTGAAGGTCATCAATGATTATTCCTTTCTGTGTCAAGTGGTTTAGTTCAATTTATTTTAACAAATACTTATTGAAGGGCTCTTGTAACTTATGTTGCTATCATTAAGTGATGGTATTACCAGGAAAAACTCTCTCTCAGATATTTCCGTAATCTAGAAGAACTAAATTTAAAACAATTCTACAAGAGAATTCTACAATTCTATTGTAAGCAAGGAAAGTATAATATCAGATTTGCAGACTACAAATATCAATTTAATTGCAATGTAAATAATGGGTTTTAGGGGGATATAACTAGAGGGAGAAAATCTCCTTAGAAGGTAATTTGGATGGTTTTAATTGGGGCACTGATATGTTCATATTTACATTTTATAAGGTTCTGTGATATAAGGTAAATGAAGTCAAGGGTGGCAAGTCCGGATATGGAAGAAAGAATAAAGGGATTATCTTTATAGTATAATACTAGAGCAAATAAAGTTACCGAGAAATATATTAAAAATAGGATCCAATCTTACGTTAACTTACTAAATTTCACAGGTGTAAGAGAAAACATCTACAAGAATCACAACTAATTTCTTGTTTAGGTATCTGAAGAGTGATGATGTATTTAGTGAAAGAGGAAAGTGCAGCCCATATTAAAGAGCATGATGATGACTTTTTTTTTAACATTATGTGTTTACAATTCCAGTGGGACTATCAAAGTAAATGAAAAGCAGGCAGATAGATGTAAAAGTCTGATTTTAACACGATTTCTCATGAATAAGATAAATATTGGGAATATCTTCAGAGTAAGTATGCCTGGCAAAGCCATGAAATTGAGTTTCTGTGCTTGAGATTCTGTAATCTGTTCAAAGATTTGTCCAATGAAAATCAATCTGAGGAAGAACAAGATTGTTTTCCAACACCTTTCTGTAATTTCTGAACTATTATTTCCCAATTGAAATGGATTAAATTCTCAAAATTACTTATCAAATTGTGTTCACTGAAAGCCATATAATGAACATCACCTTCATCCATGAAACATTAGAAATATTAAAAATGTGTTTTCCTTAATTATGCATGAGATAACAATTATGAGATTAGGAATGAAATATCAAATACTCTCAATGAAAATAAATTAAATTATGAGAGGAAGGTCAAAATAAAATTTAACAAATGTCTACATTTACATACAAAATTTGAAATGTAAATGTTCAGTAATTCCTATATTATTTTATTACATATTCTAAAAAAATTCAATGTGACTACAGAATGAATATCCCTAAATGTTTAACAAATATTTTTAGGTTATAAATGAAATGCTGATACCAAGTTTTAAGATAGACTAGACAAGTCATAGAAAATAAATTATAATAAAAGTAATATTTTCTATATCTTTTGTATTTAAAATAACAAAATTTATTTATACATAGTTGCCAACTAAAAACATATATGTAATTTCAAACTCAACTGCCAGCTATAAATGTACATGTTCAAGGAATGTCATTAAAAATAGGCTCAATGAATCTTTAATCGTCTCATTTACTTTAAGAATATAAAATGGTTAAAACAAATGTTGGGAGGAAAATTCTTTACAGAAATGTATTTCTGTGCTATGAACCTCAATCCTTTCTCCCCTCCCTATCAGGGAAGAAAGACTTAATCAACTTCATCTCAAACTGAATGACAGATTATTCTACAGGACCAGCTGGGAAGCATTAAATGAGTTTTCTGCCAGTAGGAAGACAAAATGGTGGTGTCTGACTCATAACCCAAGAAAGCTAAAGAGGCCCTCAGAAGCAAGATAAAATCTGCACTGGGATTAATTTGGACTCCCAGAGATTGAGTAGGAGAAGGAATAAATGAATGGTTCCCAAGGAATTCTGGGTAGAGAGGTCACTAGAGAGAGTGCAGGCCTAGAAACATGTAAGTTCTTGTCATGAGAAGTTTTGCCAATGCACAGGAAGACTGAGAGAAACAAAAGTCAGGAATTGGGAATGATCAGTGGACAAGAATGATCACTACTTTTGTCATGAGAGACTGAGTCAGAAAAGCCTAGCAGGAAAGCAACATGGGTGGACCTGGAGATTATCATACTAAGTGAAGTAAGTCAGAAAGAGAAAGACAAATATCATATGATATCATTTATCTGTGGAATCTAAAATATGACATAAAGGAACTTATCCATGAAACAGAAGCAGACTCACAGACATAGAGAACAGACTTATGGTTGCCAAGGAGGAGGGGGGTGGGGAGAGATGGATTGGGAGTTTTGGATTAGCAGATGCAAACTAATTTATATAGAATGGATACAAAACAGGGTCCTACTGTATAGCACAGGGAATTATAATTTAATAATAAACCATAACGAAAAAGAATTTTTAAACATAAAAAAAAAGATTCTATGAGAACGAGTAACATTGGAACTTGCATAAATTAGACTCAGAGAAGAATTTCCTTGTAAATTTTTGTTTGAGCTGATGCTGAAATATGAGTACAGTTTAACAAATTAAAGGGATCTGGAAAGAGAAGAGTAAACAGGATGTGTTCTGGCTCAGTTAGGGTTCTCCCAGAAGTATTCCTGTGAAAGTGTATTTGTGTCATGCACAGAACACTGGTAGCGAATGGATGCCATTAATAAAACCTGTGTTATGGTAACTACCACAGCGAGAGCCCAAAGCTTAATCCTGCTGTGAAATTCTGTGAAATGGCATTAACACAGAACTCAGAATAATCCCACCAAGGAGCAAGAGCTGGCATAGTTATACATTGATTGACCAGAATCTGTGGATGATGGCTGCTCCTGGGGTTGTTCTAATTATTTTCAGATTTGCAAGATGCTAGAGTAGAGTAACCATCTTTAGTTCTGGAAAAAGCTCTCAGGAACAAAATTACATATACTGGAATTTGAAATTCTGCTGGATACACTGAAATGTAAGTGAAAGACCCAAGGCAGGATGGGGACATGGCTCATTACAGGAGTGTAATTAGCCAGGCTAATAAAGTACTTTTTCATGTTATAAGAATAGGAAATTGTTACCTCGTAAAAGCTTTGTATATATTTTTAAGAAAAATGTACATGTTAACTGGAACAATATCATAATCATACTACTATTTTTAATGCAAAAAAATTCAAGTTTACAGAGACTAGGGACAAAACAGACAATGACCTGGGCTTCCCTGGTGGCGCACTGGTTGAGAGTCCGCCTGCCGATGCAGGGGACACGGGTTCGTGCCCCGGTCCGGGAGGATCCCACATGCCGCGGAGCGGCTGGGCCCATGAGCCATGGCCGCTGAGCCTGCGCATCCGGAGCCTGTGCTCCACAACGGGAGAGGCCACAACAGTGAGAGGCCCGCGTACCACAAAAAACAAAAAACAAAAACCGACAATGACCAAAATAGGTCCCCACATTGCCAACTCTTGAAACAAAATGATAAAGAAAAATAAAGGCAACCTATCAAAAATATTCATTAACAAAAATTTCAAAACAAGTCACTACTGTGTGAATACAGAGTGCAGCTATAAACACATTGACTTTTTCTAAAAGGACATAATGTTAAAAATTTGTATTTCATTGATTTCATCCTACATGGAAGGGAAAACCAACTGACTATTTATAGATTATTTAAGTTTGTAGTATTTTTTACTAGACTTCTGTAAGAATTAAACAGCATGAACTAATTAAATAATCCATCTGTCTTTTCCACAATGTCTGGTTTTAGTATGATATCTGAATAAACTGCAGAATGAAATTCCAATGTCTAATTTAATAATGAGCTATAGATTGATGCATAAAGGAAAAGAAATAAGATAAACTGGCACAATGTGAAACGTGTTGTAGAAACTCAGCAGACAGTTGATTAAAAGCACAAAAGGGACTATTAGTCTACTAAAATAAATGGTGTATTCAAATCTGAGTAAGACATAATATATATTTAAAATATTTTGGACAATTATTGAGTATCTTCCTCTGCCCAAGGTACTGCACTAAACTTTGAATGCATAGTTCCAAAACCTAAAATTCATAAAATTAATCCAACTACCGATGCATATATTTTTAAAAAGCACAGTTATTCTGGCAAGTTACTTAAAAAGCACTAAATGTTGGTTACTGATAAGCATGCTAACCAAGACACCATATTGGTAAAAAATTTAAAAAATATTTAGATCAATAAACATGGAGAGGTGTGAAGAGCAGAGATTTTGTAGAAAATCAGCAGTTCCAACTTTAGTACAAGGATGGGGGCTTGTCTATGTCTATATAATTTAGAATCCATGCCTTTTTATTTTCAATGCTATATTGCTATGATGTTAAGTATTGTAATTTAGGTAAGTAAACAAAAATTGTAAAATGCAAATATTTGGACAAATTTTTAATGTGTAAGTTTTTTCATTTTTATCACTTTTCTTCTCCTTAAAAGTTAGTATATATTTTTATTAAAATGTCAGGAATTATGTCTTTTGTATATATGGAGCACAATATATATCTGAATTAACTTATTATTTTGTCAATATCAATGCCAAATTCCTTTCTTTGTATATTTCTAAGCAGCATATGAGATGTGTTTACTGGAAAGGATGCTTAGAAATAACTTTTAAGTATTATTTAATAACGTATCCAACCATCACTGAGAGCATGTATCTTAAAAACAGAACAGATGAGTACAGAGAACTAATAAATGGCCTTAATCATTGTATTAGTCAGAGTTCATTCAGGGAAGGAGAGACACTAAATATTATAGGAAAAGGGGTTTCTTATAGGAATTAAATTGGACATAAATGTGGGAGATAAGGAAGTGAAGATTCTGAAGGGTTAGTTAGAAGCTCAGTGAAAGACACATCAGTCAATCCTTCTGAAGCGCTGATATGAGCTTGTATGGAAACAGAACACAAGAACAACTATCTGTTGAAACTGGACCATGTCTTCCCCAGTGGGCAGATCATTTTTCCTGTTAGAAAATATGGGCAGAGGTACATGTCTGTAATGCTTCATGCGCTTTGGCTAAGGTGTTCACGTGTCACAATAGGGAAAATAGTGACAAAGTGGTCAGGGGAACAGGTATTTGAGTAGACCTTCTTTAATTGTCAGAAATAATGAAGACACGTATGCCCTGTCTGAATATATGCTAAAGAACAACATTTCTGAAGAGCGTTTATTTTAACAAATTTGTTTATCTGTTAAAATAAATGCTCTTCATGGAGGTAAGTCATTTGTTAAAGTGTATATATCTATTTCCTGGAGAAATGACATAGAAAAATATATCATTTAAATTTGTGACCTAATATTCAATTTGGAAAATTATTCAATGACATCAGTAGAAGCAAAAATCCACTCAGTAGAAATACGGGAAACAAATATTTTCTATATAAATCCAAAACATATGAAATTTAACTGAATACTCTATACAAAGTCTTGGGAAAAAGCCCAGCCAATCAACCTTTTTAAAAAAATTCTTACATGTGATTCATTTGATTATTTACATATTATGACTTCTCAAAGTTCTATATTCTCATAAATAATCTTCAGGATTTGACAGAAGAATCAGATCAAATATAGTGAAGATTCTCCTACGTTGGACAAATTTTCTATGTTACAGTGGATTTCCAAGGCCTTTCAAACCCTATTTTAATTCAGTGTGTCTATATAATTTATAATCAAGAATAAAAATAAGTGTGACATACACACATTGGTGTCAATTACAGAAAAAAAGTTAAAATAATATTTAGTAGAAATTTTCCTTCCTTAAAATTACTATATTGAAACACTGAAGGGAACAGGCATACCATTTTAGGCAATTATTTTTATTAGCAACAAAATTAGCTGATGTTTATTTACGTATTTATTTTTATTTTAGTTTTATGCCCATGTTCTCTTTAAACTATGTTTGATTGCCTTTTAAAGAAATCATTGACTTCAGACTAAGGTTTGAAAAAGGTCAACCAACTCTTCATTTATTAGCTGGCAGGTTTCTTTTGTTTTTTCTATACTACAAGATAGGTTTATTTATCACTTCAAGTGGTTAGATGTTGAACATTATTCCAGGAAGATAAAGATCAGTATTATTAATTTTTTTTAAAAAGTACATCTGGTTAACATTCTAGAAAAATACACTTGAAAAGTCATTCTCTAAAGAATCATTTAGAAAAATCCAAATCCAAATTAAATCACAATAATTGATTTCAACACAAATAATAGTTTAACTACATTTGAACTATCAAAAGTTGTGTTTTATCTCTATCTTTTTTGTCTATTGCCTCAGAAAGCGATGTTTTTTCCTCCAGGATTCAAATTGACCTTGATTAAGTGTATAAAATGTTATTGTCTTTGGAAATGATGAAATGGTGAGTTAAGTATTTTAGTCACCAAATGAAAGACAATTTTGATTAGACATTACAAATTAGGCTGTTGAAATAAAGTAAAATACTACAATGAATAAAAGACCTAGTTAGGATATATAAGAAGGGAGAAATTTCTGGTTCAAACTCCTCCCATGGATACAAGAAAAATACACCTATGTATGAATCAACCTTAAGGGTCTTCTGGGACAAAATCAAGCAGAATAACATTTGTATTACAGGGATCCCAGAAGGAGAAGAGAGAGAGAAAGTACCAGAAAAATTATTTGAAGAAATACTGGCCGACAACTTCCCTAATATTAACAGACATCCAGGTCCAGGAAGTCCAGAGAGTTCCAAATAAGATGAACTCAAAGAGAAAAACACTGAGACACATAAATAAAATGGTAAAACTTAAGGATAAAGAGAGACTCTTAAAAGCAGCAAAAGAAAAGCAACTTATTAGGTACAAGGGAAACCCCATAAAGTTATCAGTAGATATTTCAGCAGACACTTTACAGGCTAGAAAAGAGTGGAATTATCATATTCAAAATGCTGAAAGGAAAAAACTGCCGATCAAGAATTTTATACTCGGAAAGATGATCATTCAGAATTGATAGAGATTAAGTTTTATAGATAAGTGAAACTAAAGGAAGTCATCACCAGTAAATCAGTCTTACAAGAAATGTTAAGAGGACTTCTCTAGGCTAAAAAGGAAAGGCACTAATTAATAATAAGAAAATAAGTGAAAGTAAAAATTTCACTAGAAAAGGTAAACAAATAATAAAGGTAATAAATCAATCACTTATAAAGCAAGTATAAAGAGTAAAAGACAAAAGCAATAAAATAAATTAAAAACTCAGTAATTATTCAAGGGATGCATTAAATAAAAAGATGTAAAGTGTCATCAAAAATACAAAACATGGGGGGTAAGAAAAATATAAAACTTTGGAATATGTTCAAAATTAAGTTACTTTCAACTTAAAAGAGATTGTTATATACATAGGATGTATATGTGAACCTACAGTAACCACAAAGAAAAAACTTATAATAAATACATAAAAGACAAAGAGACAGGAATCTAAACCTAGCACTAAAGAAAACAATCAAAGATCCTTGTATATGCTGTCTATAAGAGACTCACTGCAAACCTAAAGACACTCACAGACTGAAAGTTAAGGGACAGAAAAAGCTATACCATGCAAATGAAAATGAAAGAAAGTTGAGGTAGCAATACTTATATCAGACAAAATAGACTTTAAATCAAAGATTATAACAAAAGAAAAAAAGGGCATTACATAATGATAAAGGGGTCCATCCAACAAAGGGATATAATACTTTTAAACATTTATGCACTTATCATATGAACACCTAAATATATAAAGCAAATATTAAGAGAAATAAAGGAAGAAATAGATAGCAATAAAATAAGAGTATGGAATAGTAATACCCCACTTATATCAGTGGAGACATCAACAGGACAGAAATGTAATAAGGAAACTGATCTTAAATGATACATCAGACCAGTGGACTTGATAGATATATTCAGAACATTCTACCCAAAGGCAGCACAATACACATTCTTTTCAAATGCACATGGAATATTCTTCAGGATAGAACACGTGCGAGATCACAAAACAAGTTTCAATAATTTAAGAAGACTGAAATCATATCAAGCATCTTTGTTGACCACAATGATATGAAACTAGAAATCAATTAAAAGAATAAAAGTGGAAGAAAGACAAACACATGGAGACTAAACAACATGCTACTAAACAATCAATGGGTCAAAAAATAAATCAAAGAGGAAATCAAATGAGACAAATGAAAAAGGAAACACAGCTTTCCAAAATCTATGGGTTGCAGCAAAGCAATTCTAAGAAGGAAGTTCATAGTGATACAGGTTGACCTCAAGAAACAAGAAAAATTTCAAATAAACAGTCTAACTATACAATAAAGGAATGACAAAAAAAGAACAAAGCCCAAAGCTAGTAGAAAGAAGGAGTTAATAATGATCACAGAGAAAATAAATGAAAGAGACGCACACATACACAAAAAGTAGAAAAAAATCAATGAAGATAAAAGCTGGTTCTTTGAAAAGACAAACAAAAGTCACAAACCTTTAGTCAGACTCATCAAGAAAAAAAAGAGTGGGCCTCCCAAAATAAAATATGAAAAATAAGTTACAACCAACACCACAGAAGTACAAAAGATCATAAGAAATTACTGTAACAATTATATACAAATTGGACAACCTAAAAGAAATGGATAAATTTCTAGAAATATTCAATCCCAAGACTGAATCAGGAATACATACAGAATATGAACAGACCAATTACCATTACTGAAACTGAGTCAGTTATTTAAAAAAGAAAAGTTCCCAACAAACAAGAGTCCAGGATGAGACAGCTCTGTAGGTAAATTTTACCAAACATTTAAGGAAGAATGAATACACACAGTTAACTACATATAGAACACACAGTTAACACACAGTTAACTATATATAGAAAACCCTAAAGACTCCACCAAAAAATTTAGAACTACCAAATGAATTCAGTAAAGTTGCAGGGTACAAAATTAATATACAAAATATGTTGCATTACTATACACCTGAAATGAACTATCAGAAACAGAAATGAAGATAATAATCCCATTTACGATTGCTTCAAATGAATAAAATACCTAGAAATAATTTAACCAAGGAGGTGAAAGAACTGTACTCTGATAATTATAAGACCTTGATGAAAGAAATCAAAGATGATACAAATAAATGGAAAAATATACTGTACTCATGCATTGGAAGAATCAGTATTGTGAAAATATCCATACTATTCAAAGCAAGGTACAGATTCAATTCAGTACCTATCAGTAAAGCTGTCTTTTTTCATGGAACTAGGACAAATAATCCTAAAATTTGTACAGAAATACAAAACACCCCAGATAGCTAAAGCAATACTGAGAAAGAGCAAAGCTACAGGTATCAAGCCCCCTGATTTCAAACAATTCTATAATGCTATTATAACCAAAACAGTATAGTATGGCACAAAACAAGACACACGAATTAAGGGAACAGAATAGAGAGCCCAGAAATAAACCCACACTTATATGTTCAATTAATCTACAACAAAAGAGGCAAGAATATACAATGGATAAAAGACAGTCTCTTCAATAAATGGTGTGAGGAAAACTGGATAGACACAGGGAAAAGAATTAATCTGGACCACTTTCTTACACCATATACACAAATAAACTCAAAATGGATTGAAGACTTAAATGTAAGACCTGAAACCTAAAACTCCTAGAAGAAAATATAGGCAGTACACTTTTTTGACATTGTTCACAGCAGTGTTTTCTTTTTTGGATCTGTGTCCTCAGCCAAGACAACAAAATAAACAAATGGGACTACATCAAACTAAAAATCTTCTGCACAGCTAAGGAAACCATCAAGAAAACAAAAAGGTAACCTACTGAATATGAGAATATATTTGCAAATGATATATCCAATAAGGGGTTAATATCCAAAATATATAAAGAACATATATAACTCAATATAAAAAACCAATTAAAATGGGCAGAGGACCTGAATAGGGTTTTTTAAAAAGAAGACATAGAGACTGGCAACAGGCACGTGAAAAGATGCTCAACTTCACAATTCATCAGGGAATTGCAAATCAAAACCACAGTGAGATACCCCCTCACACCTGTCAAAATAGTCATTATCAAAAAGACTGGAAATAACACGTGTTGTGAAGGATGTGGACAAAAGGGAGCACTTGTGCACTGTTGGTGGGAATGTAAATTGGTACAGCCACTATGGAGAGTAGCATGGAGGGGCCTCAAACACTAAAAATAGAACTAACATATGATCCAACAACTCCACTTCTGGGTATTTATCCAAAGAAAATGAAAACACTAATTCAAAATGATATATGTACCCCTATGTTCATTGTGGTACTATTTATTAGCCAAGACATGGAAGCAACCAAAATGTCCATTGATAGATGAATGGATAAAGAAGATGTCACACACACACAAACACACACACACACACACACACACTAGAATATTACTTAGCCATCAAAAAATGACATTTTGCCATTTATGACAACATGGATAGATGTAGATGGTATGCTAAGAGAAATAAGTCAGAAAGAGAAAAGCAGCTATTATAATTTCACTTATATATGGAATCTAAAAAAAAAAAACATGAACAGACAAAGAAAACAGAAAGAGTCATAGATACAGAGAACAAACTGAAGGGAACAGTTTTAGGGAGCAGGCAAGATAGGTGAAGGGGTTAAGGGCTACAAACTTACAGGGACAATGTAATTACAATAATATTGTAATAATATAAAGTTCTCTCCCAAAGGTAGGGCATGCATCTAGAATATTACCACTGCTTATTTTTGGATAGTGAGCATATGACGCTTTTTATGCAATTCCTCCAAAATAATTTCACATTATTTTTCCAAATATTTTCTCTAATAATTTCAAAAGAATGTACTTAGTGTTATGAAGACCTACTGTGTATAAAAACACACCTTTGTGATCTTCATAAATGACATTTTCTCCCATTTTGTCCAGCCAACTTTTACACTGACATGAAATCTTATAAATTTAAAATCTAAAGTGCCACTTTGCTCTTGGTGGATGTGAAGAAATCCCCCCTAATGATGCAAAGATTCCAGGCTGAATGGGGATTCTCTTTTCAGTTGCCTCTATTAGCGTTGCATTTATTGTCTCCTGCTGACTCTGTGGCATAATGCTGATATTTCCTTCAGGCTTTCATTTTAATATGAGCCAAATGGGGGCAATTGTGCTTTGCAGTGACTAATGAACCTCTGAAATACAGCAATAAGACTATGAGTTCCCAAAACGTGTGCTGTGCTTTTACTTTTGGGATATAAACAATCATCACCATTTCCTTGTTCAGAAGGGCTAGTGCAACATAAATAATCATGCTTCTAGGCACAGCGCCCCATTGAGCGCAAGCTAAATATATGAAAAGTCATATGCATATTTATCTTTTAGATCTAATCAAATTTGTACTGGGAAAAATATGTAGATTGATATGTAAGAATAATGTTTAAACATTGTTTTTAGCTTTTATTTGTTTTGATTTTGCACAATAAAACTGTCAAAAATATTACTTTATGTACTCACTGTCTAAATTTTTTTTTGCTCCAACAATAGAGCAAGATAAATGATATTGCTAGAAGCTAGTTTATTTAACTTTGCATTTGACATAGAAAAGTAGCATGTGAGCTCTGTGGATTGAAATCTGAAGAAGAACGGAAACATTTCACTAAATCATTTCTGCGAAATACAGCCAAAGAAACCTCTGTTATTAACTCCCATTAGCAATACTGAAATTTACACATGAAATTAGCCATGCATTTATTCATTTGCTGAAAAATGAGAAAATAACTCTATAGAGAGAAGACTAGGTCCACAACAGGGACATTGAAAATTTAGTCAAACTAGTAAGTGAAAACAATGAGCCAAAGTAATGATCTTTATTCAAACCGTGTGACATGAGCTACACCACAGATTTAGTACACATGAACCATTCGATTTCAAAATCTCAAGTATTGTGGCAAAAAGGTAACTTTTTACTTATTGATATATTAGCATATTCTAATCACACTGGAACTAATATTAAACTTTAGCCGAAAAGGTAGTATTTTTTGTGCTAGCTTTCTAAGCAATTTTAATCAAGGGATTTAAAATTTCCATTAAATTCACTTTAGCTGCCTCTTAGGACATCAGAGCCTTAAATGGCAACCTACCAAACTGAAAACTGCCAAATAGAGGGAGTTTCATAGGGCAGAGTACTCTAGAGAGCGATTTGTTATATTAGAAATGCCATCCTTAGGATTCAACAAACCACAGTGTCTCCCTCTCTCTTTCTCTGTCTCATTCAGGTTATTTTTCTTCTTTTATTCATTTTATAGTAAAGTGCTATTTACATTTAGGAAAATTTACCCTTTTTAGTATGCAGTTCTGTGAGATTTTACAAATGTACAGAGTCAAATGACAACTGCCACAAGCAGGATGTAAATCTGTTTAAAACACATTTGTAATTTATGTACAATAGAATATTATACCACTCATGTATATGGTAAGAACCTTCCAACAGTATACTTCCAATTCCTCCTATATATAATTTGAGATGTCATTGTGATGTATTTTATTATACATATGTTATGAACTGCATTATATATTAATACTCCTTTTATTTTAGAAACAATTATTTTTACAATGATTAAAAATAAGAAAAATAGTTTTTAACTTCACCTTTATTTTTTACTATTTCTAAGGCTCTTCATTTCTTTGTGTAGATCCAAATGTTTTTCTGCCTGAAGAAATTCTTTAACATTATAGCATAGATGTGCTACTAATACATTCCGATTTTTTGTCTGAAGTTTTCTATTTTGCTTTTAAATTTGAAAGATATCTTTGGTGGGTAAGGAATTCTAACTTGATACATTTTTTCTTTCAATACATTAACAATATCACTCTAATTTTTTTTCTAGTCAGCATAATTTCTGACAGAAAGTCAATAGTTCTTATCTTTATCCTGTTTATGTGATGTGCCTTTTTTCCACAGGTGCCCTCAAAAATTACTCTTTAATTTTAATTTCCATAAGTATGTAAATACGTTTAATTTTAGGGTGTGTGTGTGTACTATAGATCCTACTTGGAATTTTAAGTATGTGTTTCTTACAGATATCACATATATGTAATTGTTTTTTTGGAAAAATAATCTCTGCTGTTACCTCTTCAACTATTCTTCTATTGTATCCTCTTTTTCTTCACTTTTCAGGATTCTAAGTGTATATATACATAGAGTTTGATACTGTCTCACAACATTTTTTAAACATTCTTTTACTCTCTCTTTTTTCATTTTGAGTACTTTTCTTTGGACTAAATTCATGGTCACTAATTCTTGCCTCATCTGTGTTACATCTAATGATGAGCTTGACAGTTTTCTCCTAACATTTTCATTCATTTCTTTCTTCTAAGTTTTCTTACTCTGTTAAAATTCTTTACCTGGCACTTTTCCACTCTATTCTTCAACAGATTCATCAGAATCATTTCAATGTCTATGTCCAATACTTCTAAAATCTAAATAATCTCTGATTTTTGTTCTGTTGACTACTTTGTCTCATGACTTATCTTGCATTTTAAATATGTCTCCTAAATTTTTATTGTATAACATATATCTCATGTACAACAGGAGAAACTGGGTAATAGTATTTTATAAGCAATGGACTCATGTCATCTCAATTCATGTGGGAAATTGAGTTAATATTCGAGGTAGAGCTAAATTTGGATTTCAGTTGCTGTTACTGTTGCAAAGGTTGCTTTCAGTGTACTGCAGGTTTCAAATTCATGTGATGCTGCCTTGTACATCTGATGAGTTTGCCAGAGGACTTTTTTCAATGTTTGAGCCCATTCTAAGCTTTCTGTTATCTCATTGGGGTTTGCTGTCTGTACTCTAGAATACCAGATAAGGACTATACAAGAAAGGAAAACTATAATTCAAACCAATACCTGAAAGTAGGTGAAAACAATCCTTCAGGCAGTATTGCCAAATTGAATACAACTATTAAAAATATAATATGTAATAACAGATTGATCTTATCCTGTGCATACAAGTTTGGTTTACTACCAGTAAATCTATTATGGAACTACAGTGTATTAAATGATTAAACTGAAATACCATTTAATCTTTTCATTAGAAGCAGAAAGTACATACTCTAAAGTGCAATGCTGATTAATCATAAAAGCTCTTAATAAACCAAGAGTAGCAGAAAACTTCCCTACACTGAATTATGGATACCTACTTCAAAATCTAGTGTAATTATCATATTTAATGTTGAAATGTCAGAAGCATTTTTAAAATCAAGAGCACTAGAATATACCAACTCTCTCCCATTTAATTTTTATTGAATGGTGATTCTAGACAACGCAGTAAGACAGTGAAATGTAGTAAACATCTAAGAATTGGAAAGAAAGAATAAAAAATGTCATATTTCATTGATGACACAACTATCTTCATAGAATACCCCAAATAATCTGGTGCTAGGACAATTAATTTTCTATTGTATTTTTTCTCCTGTCACACAGAAAAATAAATTCAGGGAAAATACTAGAAGTTTAGATATAAAAAATAAAGACAAAACATTAGGAAGGTCACAGAGAACATATTTATCATTTTGGAGGAGGGAGGAATATTTTAAGCAAAATTAAAGATGCTTGATAAAAAATGTATATAAATAAAATTGCATGAAATAACATACTTCAAAAAACTTGAAGCAAATATGTTCAGTGAATTTAGCCAAAAATAATATTGTAACAGATAACTGCTGATAATTAATTAAAAAACCCTAAATAATGGAATTGCAGGTATTTTGTTGCAGAAGAAACTTAAATGGACATAAAAATCTTTGGTCTACTTCATAAGTAATAGATAGAAAAAATAGAAGTTGAAAACCACGAGATGCCATTTTAAGCTACCTTTTATGTTACAAAATATTCATCATTTTGAGTTTGATATTTCCTAGTAGTAAATTTCAGGCTACCCTTTTTGGAGAAACAAAACAAACAATAAAAACAAACTTGAGTCTGTGTTTATCTCTTTGCATTCTAACAGATGACACATGATTTTTATTTGTCCTTTTTCAGTTGATTTTACTTTTATTACTTGATTAATGTAGTGTCTACTAGGTTTGACTCTGTGAAGTTACTACTTCGCTCCATTGCTATTAATAAGTAATTTATGGGTATATATTTCTGTGAGTATATAAATGTCTTATATCTTAACAAAATTTCACCCATTGAGTATTTTTTTCATGAAGTAATCATTACAAAGATGGCTTTCAAATAATGACTTCTCAACTCCATCATTCTTCTACATGTATTTTTTTTATTATATTGTATTGAGCTTTTTCTTCTACCCTGCTTATTTATTTATGTATTCATGTCTATCAGTTTAGGCTCATGGATTATTTTATTCTATGGATTATGATCTTTTAATTGTATCTATTTTAATTTAATGGCACTTCAATCTATCTCCTTTATCACTTGACAGTTCCTCATCTTTCTTTCAGCACATTCTTACTTTCTGATACAATAAGATATTCTAGGCTCATGTTGTACTTTTCTTGTCCAAACCTGGAATCAACATTTTTTGCAAGGAATCCCGGTCTTTTATGGGAGGATTGTAAATAGAATTTAGGATCTGAGTCTTAGGTATGTTTTATTATTACTGGGTGGCACTGCTGCTAAGCTCTTCAGAGAACAAAGCTAGGAAATAAATATATGTTTACTTACATACCTTTCACACCCATCCACCTACCCCCCCACACACATGTCTGTTTGTCTGCCTATCTACTTATCATCTATCTATCTATCATCTATCCCTCTGTACAAACACTGTGAGTTCATACTGATAGATACAATTCAAATCCAAAGCCACATGTGCTCTTCTAATCTTCTTCCCTTTCATATTTGTAGCTTTCTTCTACAACAGTAAGTAACCTGGCTCTGATTATTCTCAATATATTTACTTATTTGTTTGATGTTTCAGTCTCTTTGCCTAAAGTTTTCTAGTTATCCTTCTACTGGATGAAGATTTTCTTCTCGAGAAATGCTTAAGGATAGTCTTCTTTGAGTCTTTTTATATTTAAAACTGTTTTCTGTTCCCTAGATAATTGGTGCACGATTTCAAGAGGACACCTCATCCTTTGTTTACACATCCTTTCCTTAGGTGCCTTGAACATTCTGATCCATTCATCCATACACTTCACTTTGTATGTTGTGTTTAGGAAGGCTTCTTATCCTGGTGTAATTCTCTTTTCCGTGTAAATTATTTGAACTTTATTTTTTGGTGGGGGAGGGAGATGGAGGGCTGGAAACCCTGAGGATTATTCATCATTAAAGTCATCCTTTATTTCTTTATTATTAAAATTGAATAGTTTTAATAGCAATTGTCTGAGTCTCTTGTTGCAGGTAAATTATCCTACGTACTTGTAACCCCTATCAAGTCTTCCTTTATTTCCAGAAAATTTTTTAGATTATAGATGTAAACATTGTTCTTTTTCATTGTTTAATTTTTGTACTATAAGAATTTCATCTATAATTGTTTTTCTCTTTGCCTCTCTTTCATTTCAACCAATTTCTATTTGACACTTTTTACTCTTTTATTTTATATTTGCTTTCTTATTCTTTTTAATTCAATGCAATTCATTAAACTTTCATTGGAACTTATTCTTCACTGACCACCTTGTAACTTTCATTTCAGACACAGCTAACTTTGGTATTTTTCTTCCTGATTTCAATATTTCATTTTCCTGCTCTTTGTCCATTTCTTTAATCATTTTGAATTTAGGATTCATGGTGATTTTTTAATACTTGTTCAAGGACATTTACTTCATTTTGGAGTATTGTGTTTAATTTCCTTCTGATAAGTGTAGTGTTATTTGGGGAGGAGGCTTTCATTGACCTAAATATTTCTTTCCCTTTTTCTCTGTATAGTGCATAGGACTAGAATAAGAGTCAGCAAACTACAATCAATGGGCCAAATTAGGCCTGGCACCAGTGTGGTTAATAAAGTTATTGGAATAAAGTCACATCTATTATTTATGTCTTTTCTGTGGCTGGCTTCATACTATAACAGCAGTATTGAGTAGATGTGAAATAAACTATATGCCCCACAAAGCTGAAAATATTATCTAGTCATTTAAAGAAAATGTTTGCCAACTTCTGGTATAGATGTAAACCCCTACATTTAAGAGTTGGTACTTTGGGGTAGTTTATAAGATTCTTAGTTCAAGAGTGCCCTCTTCTGTCAGTGTAAGTGCATGCAGCTCTTTTAATGGATGGTGTTTCCAATTTAGAAAGCTGCTATATTTGCCTTTTGGCTACATTTTTGTTGATTTCTAATAGCAGTTCTCTAAATAAATAAAATAAGCATGCCTTTATTTCTCATTTATCTATAGATATTGTTTATTAAGTCACCTCCAAAAGAGGAAATTAATATACTCAGTTATGCTTTCATGTCTCCATATCAACTAAATATGTATATTTTTATTTGTAAAAGCTAATAAATATTATACTAAGGTTTTTCCTGTAATTTTCTTTCTTAGCTTTAGTTTTACATTAGATTTATCCAGAGCTTGCCACAGACATCTCACTTATTATTTCTTCACTTATTGGTTGCCTGGATTTTGTCAGTAAGTTGTGTTTTTCCTCTCCAACCTAAGTTCATGGGCATTAGATTCCTTGAGTCCTTGTATAATTAAGATTTTCTCTCTTGCCTTTACAGTTTTAAGACTATTGAGCTGAGAACAGCCCTCTTAGATACACTATTTTTCTTTCAATATATTGTCCCATGTGGCTTTGAAAATTGTTATAGAGAGAATTTAGAATCCAGACTGAATTTCCCCTATTTTAAGTGAGCTTCTTTTCTTTGTGTTTACCTATAGATTCTATTCTTTATCCTTGAAATTCAATGATTTAAGCCAGGTTAGGTTATTTTTCTAAATCACTGTGCACGTCTATACTCTCAATGTATGAATTCATTTGTTAATTCATCTCAAGAAAACATTCCTTCATATATTGGAATCTTTGCTTTTCCATTAGTGGAGCTCTCTACTTTAGAAACCTCAACTCTCGAAATGTTTTATATTCTATGTCTGTTCTTCATATGCATTACATTATCTATTTAATAGCTCTAATCTTTCTTCTCCTTTTTCTTCTGGACTCACTATAATTTTCTTAGCTTTTTCTCCAATCTCAATGATTTAATTATCGCCATGTCTATTTTGTTTGTAATTTATGTATTATGTATTAGTTGTTTAATCCTGCTTCCTCAATCTTTGACTTCTTTAACTCTTCCAAGTTCATTTTTGCGTCATCAGACTTCTTTTTTACAATGATCTTATCTCAGAATTTCATATTATAATGCAAAGTATGAGGTGAATTTTAGTATATTTCCCTAGCTATTCTTTTTTCTAAAATTGATTTTCCACCAATCCCTCATATGCTACATACTCTGCTTTTATTACCCCCCTATATTATGTTAGCATGGGCTACTTTACATTTAACTTCATATTTCTCTATGGAGCTTTCTGTGACGTTCCATTGGGCATGATATGGCAGAGCTGAATTTTCCTTGACCCTGCTACATGTGTTTTAAATGTGTGTATGTGTGCATTCAGAGAGGACTATTCAGAAATGTATTACAACTTTAAAGATTAATATTTAATTAATTAAATTACAAGTAAAATTATATTCAGTAAGCTTTTATTTATTTATTTATTTTTGCGGTACGCGGGCTTCTCACTGTTGTGGCCTCTCCTGTTGCGGAGCACAGGCTCCGGACGCGCAGGCTCAGCGGCCATGGCTCACGGGCCCAGCCGCTCCGCGGCATGTGGGATCTTCCCGGACCGGGGCACGAACCCGTGTCCCCCGCATCGGCAGGCGGACTCTCAACCACTGGGTCACCAGGGAAGCCCAAATGTAATTCTTAATACTTGCTTGACTCTATATTGTAACCTGAATTTAAAAGCTTACTGAATAGGGGGCTTCCCTAACATATACAGTGTTAACATACTAAATTCTTTTTTTCATTTCCTTACCGTATTTCAATTAACATAGAAATAAAACATTCCTAAGTAGCCAAATAACATAAGTCCAACAAATTAAAGACACATTATACACCGTTAGTTGTTCTATATTTCCATATTTTGTAGAAATTAGATTTCAGCTATTATCATAAAGTTACTTTAATTGAGTGTATATTTAAAATCAAAGTGATAATTCTTACACACGCTCCAAGTAAAATATTAAATACATCTTAGAATACCAAAATGTGTATATTCCCTAATATAAATTTTTAAAATTTAGTATCTCAAATATACATATGTATGTATATATTTCTAAATAACTCAGGAATTATTTTTGCTTGCAATATCGGTTGACTATAAATTTCATATAGAATATGTAGCCATTATACTGATATATTCCTTTTGATGATACTCATAAACTGTGCTAAATTAAATTTACAGTTTTAAGGTTTTCCAAGTTTCCCTTAATGATAAAATCTTGCAAAATTATAGTAGAATATCACAACCAGGATATTGTCATTGAGAAAGTCAAGATAGGAAATAATTTTTCAAAAAGAAGAGAAATTACAAGAAGAGAAAGACACAGACTTTTTCCATCAACACAGGATCCTTCATGTTGTACTTTTCTACCTACACTTATTTCTCTCCTACACCTACCTCTTCCCTAATCCCTGACAACTACAAATCTGTTCTACATTTCTCCAATTTTGTCACTTCAAAAATATTATATAAATGGAATCATACAGTATGCAACCGCATAATTTTGAGGAATGGCTTTTTTTCACTCAGCATAATTCTCTGGAGAGTCACAAAGATTTTTGTGTGTAACACTGGTTAATTCCCTTTTATTGCTGAGTAGTATTCCAAGAAATGACCTACTATAGCTGGTTTTACATCTCTGGTTTTTCCAATTTTGGGTTACTGTTAATAAAGCTACTACAAACATTCAATTACAGGTTTTCACTTCTCTTTGGTAGTGCCCAGAACTGTACTTGTTGGGTGATGTAATAGTTGCATGTTTAGTTTTTAAGAAACAGCCAGCCAGTTTTTCAGAGCACCTATACCATTTTAGATTCCAGCCAAACATGTATGTGATAAGGTCTTTCTCCATCATAACCTGCATTTGCTGATGTCCTTATTTAAGTGCACACTGATCACCCATGTGGTTTTAATTTACATTTTCCTAATATGATGTTTAATATATTCTTCTTGTGTTTCCTATCTGTATACCCTTTCTGGTGAAATTTTAAATAATGTCTTTTGCTCATTTTCTAATTTGTTTTTACTGTTAAGTTTAGAGAGTTCTTTAAATATTCTAGATACTAGTCTTTTGTTGGATATGCAGTCTGCAAATATTTTCTTCCAGCCAGTAGTTATTGAATCTGCTGAGAGGGTCTTTTGCAGGACAAAAGACTTAAATTTTAATGAAGTCAAATTTATCATTTTTGTCCTTTTACGATCAGGCTTTGGTTGTCAAGTATAAGAATCTTCCCTATTCCTAGCCTAGATTATAAATTTTTTCTCTTATATTTTCTTTTCTTTTTTTAGTTATACATTTTTATATAAGCGCAAGATCCAAAACTTTTGAGTTAATTTTTTTATAAGAAGGGAAACTTAATTCAAGATTACTTTTCTTCCCACCCATGGATGTCCAATTGCTCCAGCACCATTTGTTAAAAATGTTATCTTTTCTGCATTCAATTTCTTTTGCTTATTTGTCAAAAATCATTGGGCATAATTGCCAGGGTTTATTTTTGCGTACTCTATACTGTTTCATTTATCTTTGTTTCCAACCTTCCTCAAAACAACCTGGACAAGGTCTTAATTACCGTCACTCTATATTGAGCCTTGAAATTGGGCAGATTGATTTCTCCCACCTTATGCTTCTTTAGAAAAATTGTTTTAGCTATTCCAGTTCTTTTGTTATTCCATATACACTTTAAAGTAACCATGTTTGTATCTAAAAATATCTTGCTGGCATTCTGATAGGAATTGTGGCATATATATAACTATATATCTGTATTTCTCAATATGGAAAGAAATGATAGCTTTACTATATTGAGAATTCTCATTTATTCCCTCTCTCCCAGGCTCACAATTTCCCTTATTAACACCTTACATTAGTGTGATACACTTGTTACAACTGATAAATATGGATACATTATTATTATTATTATTATTTTATTTATTTTTTTTTTTGCAGTATGCAGGCCTCTCACTATTGTGGCCTCTCCCGTTGCAGAGCACAGGCTCCGGACGCGCAGGCTCAGCAGCCACGGCTCAGGGGCCCAGCCGCTCCGCGGCATGTGGGATCTTCCCGGACCGGGGCACGAACCCGTGTCCCCTGCATCGGCAGGCGGACTCTCAACCACTGCGCCACCAGGGAAGCCCGGATATATTATTTTGAATGAAAGTCTATAATTTACATTAGGTATCATTTTTGTGTCTTATAGTTTTACTGATTTTGATAACTGCATATCATGTATCCTCCATTACTGTATAAAATAGAATAGTTTAACCACTCTAAAAATCCCTTGTGTTGCACCTATTCATTGCTACCAGTAGTGAACAAGTTCCTGTTGCCTGACATCCTCATCAGCATTATATACTGTAAGTGTTTAAGATCTTAACCATGAGAATATATTGTTTAATTGTTGGGCAAAACTTATTTTATCACTACTCTTTCAGAAAATATAGCATAGATGTGAAAATCAAGTTTGTTTCATAGTGTTATTAACTTCACCTATCAAAGACCTATTCTGTTGTGGAATTTAAAAATGCACTATAGGGTTAGAAAGTACAAAAAAAATGAACTTAACCCTAAAATAACTGAGAAAAATGTTTTAACAAATCATTTAAATTTTCCTTGTATATCTACTGGTAGAATGTTTTTGGATATGATTATTGAGAAAATCTCAAAATGTTTGATGCAAAAGAAGTATATTTTAAGTTTTTCAGGGAGGCAAAGATTGTCTCCCAGAGAGTAGACATTTAAAGTAGAGGAGTTTCTATCATCACAACCAGGATAATATTACCCACCAATGAAAGATTATGTGAGGAGTGGGCAGGTACATAGGAACTGAGGAATGTGAGAGAAACATGGGACCACAACAAGAGGATCTAACTAAGGAAGATTCCAGTTAGAGAGGAAGCTCCATTTAGAAAGCTACATCTGTGACTCATATGTTTCTTTTATTAACCTTAATGCCTACTATATTGCTTGATAGAGTGATAATGATGATTGGTGTAACACTGTAAATTAACGGAGTCAGCAAGTGAGGCCAAAAAAACAGAACTGTTAGAGAGAGGATCAGTTGTCTCTCTAAGTAATTTTGGAATTGAATTAATAGATAAATAACAAGTGGAATGACAATTTTGAGATCAGGTTTCCTGTTAACATAATATTCTAGATTTCCAAACAGGGGTTTCTATTCTTGACGTCAGCAGATCCCAAAAGATAAATCATCAATGCTAACTTGTTTGAGAAAAACAAAAGTTGGGAATTTGGCACTCCAGAAACAAGGACAAAGTGTCATTAGTTTCATTAGTTTTATAAGTTTCTTTTTTTTTTTTTTTTTTTTTGCGGTACACGGGCCTCTCGCTGCTGTGGCCTCTGCCGTTGCGGAGCACAGGCTCCGGACGCACAGGCTCAGCGGCCATGGCTCACGGGCCCAGCCTCTCCGCGGCATGTGGGATCCTCCCGGACCGGGGCACAAACCCACGTCCCGTGCATTGGCAGGCGGACTCTCAACCATTGCGCCACCAGGGAAGCCCTATAAGTTTCTATTTTTAATGAATGTGGTAATAAACATTGGCATGTGGAAATAAAATAAATGACCTTTATTGAACTGTGAAGTCTAGGAAGACACATATTTTTGTACTTGAACATTTCAAATTTGAAATTTAATTTTAACTCTATATGGATTTCTAATTATTTGATAAGTAGTAAACCTGGACATCACATAGGACAAGAACTAGCCTGGTTAAAGCTTTATTTTGTACTATTTGTAAAATGCAAGATGTGGACTATTATCTTTTTTCCTCCAGTTTACTTATCTAAATATGTGGAGATTATATCAGATAACTGATTTTCTAAATGATTTCCATGGAATACCATATTCTTGCAAAAGTGCCTTAGGGGTTTTACTAAAAGGTACTGACCATAGACATGAGGATTTGAGTCCAAATCCCTCTCCAAACAGAGATACTAAGTTTTAGTTTGTTTTAGTTTGCTTTATATATTAGCTTTACACATAACAGCGCATCTGAAGAAAGGTTAGGCCATTACTAATAGCTGTACACCACTGAACCTCACTGAGTAAGACAGGGCTAGCATGTTATGAGGATTAGCATGAAAGGAGGATCGAAGTCCTGGAGAGTACACTGATATATCAGTATAATATACATGGAAAACATATAAGCTAGACTACAAGTGGAGCACATCCCCCATGGTAATGGAATGTGACAGTGGAAAAATGTGTTTAGGTATGAGTATCTCATATTACAATAAACTTTCCTGGCAGACATGTTTTTAATAAAATTATCAGTTTAAAGAGAGCCAGCTTTAGGATTTAATGCTCTTATAGCCTTAATGACTTAAGACTGTTTCCAACACGAAAAGAAAATGCATTAGGAAAATTTGCCTCTACATTTGTAATATGAAAAGTCTTTTCTATAAATGTGAACTCTCCAGTGGGAACTCAATAGTGTGATGATTTGGCATACATGATGTGCAATTTGAAAACACAAGGCCTTTGATTCCTAACCTTTCAAATCTCTCTTAGAAATTCTACAGGTTTTTGAGTCTATTAGTGTCTCATTTTTTCTCCTGGATTTTTTTCATAATTTAGCTTCAGATGGCATAGAAAATAGAAGCATGAAAATCCAGACAGCAATGTTTTTTGATTATAATAAAAAAATTCTGATTAGGAAAAAATACTTTGCAGTTAGTAGAACTAAGTTTGAATCTTGGGTTTACCATAAATACCTTATGAATTTTGTCAGATCTCTTAAAACCACTGAGATTCATGTAAGAATTGGAAAGACAATATTGTTCTCCCATAGGTTGCTGTGGACACTGGTATAAATGATGTATATTGATCTTAATATTTTCCTCAGCTTGACTGAACTTTACACATGCTTCTTCCTGACTCTTAGCTGATGACCTCCCTCTCACCCTCTTACAGAATCGAGATAGCTTAACCATAGAGGTTCCTCCTCCCTTTCCTTAGCATATTTACTTTAGAGAACGTGTGACTGAAAATTCTTTCTCTGCCCCTTCGTGATGTAAATGTTTTTAAAAACCTCTGATAGTTTTATAACTCAGAACTGTCTTTCTCAAGGACTTGGGAGTCATCCATTTGAAAGATTATCAGCAAGTAACATAGCAGCTTTATTTCCCAGTCTTTGTGGGAGGGCAGGAGGCTAAAGTTCAAAGTGGCCCTTGCTCTGAATTGTAAAACAACTTCCTATAGTGAAGATAAGAGAAAGTTTACTTTTTCTTTGGGTAAGTCTAATTATGAATCAGAGATGGCCTATGGTCCCTCACCCCATCCTAGCTTTTAAAATCTCTCTGGATTTTTTATCTCAGTGGAGTTGAGCTCAGACTGAGTTTTAGTATCTCTCCCCTATTGCAATAGCTTTGGATAAAGTCTTTCTTACCTGTTGAAATTTGCCCAGTGATGTTTTTGCTTTGACAATATCTACAACATTGCCTGTTCTCTTTCCTGTCTCTTTAAAAAATTCAATTTTCCTTGCCTGTGCAAGGAAGTATAAAGTTATAACACAAGTTCATTACGTACACTGTTATAAAGATATAGACTTTGTAGAAGTTTGTCAGTATCCACTGTTACTACTTTGGAAATAAACCAATAAAAATCCAGAAATTCAAATCCATAAAACCATTGTTTAAGGAGGACATAGTTTTTGGTAACTAATATGAATTTTAAACTTTCATCATGAGAATATAACCCAAAAGGCAGAAATCTGAGATAATGGGTTGCCAAGAGTTGATATACATTTGATCTTTGTTTGAATACCTGATTTTCAATAGTTTATTACTTCTTGGAAGTCAATTTCCAAAGCATAAATTATTCATATCATTATCCTCCTCTTCCACATCATCATCATCTTCATGTAACAGAATATTCACTTATTATTATTATTTTTTTTTACTTTTTTTGCGGTACGCGGGCCTCTCTCACTGCTGTGGCCTCTCCCATTGTGGAACACAGGCTCCGGACGCGCAGGCTCAGCGGCCATGGCTCACGGACCCAGCTGCTCCGTGGCATGTGGGATCTTCCCGGACCAGGGCACAAACCCGCGTCCCCTGCATTGGCAGGCGGATTCTCAACCACTGTGCCACCAGGGAAGCCCAGAATATTCACTTATTAGTGTAACAACTCTATTTTTAAAGTATATGCCTTATTCAGTCTGACTTAGGAAATGAATTACGTCAGTGAACAGTATTTTGGCATGTGTGTGAAAAGCTTAATTGACAAGTTTACTCACATATAACAGGATAACATGAGTTGGTGTATATGGGTTGGCAGCCATCTGTAGTTCAATGTTTTTAAAAAGTTTTAAGAGTGAATGGGAAGAGATGAGGCTATACTGACCAGGATATTCACAGAGGAGCCTGCAAGTAAGAAGGTACTGACAAAAGAAGTTCCACTAGAAGAAAAGACAGACATAAAAGCAGACCTGAGGAACACATCAGGAATTTAACCAGAGTAGACAAAGGAACTAGAATCTAAGAATTTACATACAGGCAGGGAAAATTTGCATGTGGTAAAATCTAAGATTTTTGTTTTCCTGAATGAGTATGACCCAGCAAAAATCCCGTTTCATTCTGGCATCTGAAGGTACCTGTATTCCATTACTACCATGTAACCAAATGTATAAAGGCATAGTGTGTAAGTTTTCAGAAACACACACTAGGTATTTATAAGAATGCCTCTTCAGAAGAGAGACCTATGTGAGTCATACCCCTCTTACACAATGGTAATCTAATGTAAAGGCAGAAGTAACATATTTTTGCAGACAAGCAAAACTTCTGAATATTACCATATAATTCAAACCTTCTTTGAAAGAACTGTTTAAAGTTATACTTTCAGAAAGTAGTCAGAAATATTCAAATGAACCTCAATTCAAAGACACTGAAAGTTTTCCACTGAATATTAATTACTTTTGTTTAGCTGGAAAGCACTGCTTCAATGAAGCATATACTGTCATTAAACGTAAATCGATAGATTAAATAGGTTGAATTAAAATAATATCTTTTAAATTTGCAATATCTGTTTATTATATATCTCAAGCTGTACTTCATCATTCCTATCTAGTAATATCTCTCATTTTCATCTTATTTTTTTAATAGATCTTTATTGGAGTATAATTGCTTCACAATACTGTGTTAGTTTCTGTTGTACAACAAAGTGAGCCAGCCATACGCATACATATATCTCCGTATCTCCTCCCTCTTGAGCCTCCCTCCCACCCTCCCTATCACACCCCTCTAGGTCATTGCAAAGCACCGAGCTGATCTCCCTGTGCTATGCGGCTGCTTCCCACTAGCCAACTATTTTACATTTGGTAGTGTGTATATGTCAGTGCTACTCTCACTTCGCCCCAGCCTCCCCCACCCCATCTCATGTCCTCAAGTCCATTCTCTATGTCTACGTCTTTATTCCTGCCCTGTCACTAGGTTCATCAGTACCATTTTTTTTTAGATTCCACATATACGCGTTAGCATATGGTATTTGTTTTTCTCTTTCTGACTTACTTCACTCTGTATGACAGACTCTAGGTCCATCCACCTCACTACAAATAACTCAATTTCATTTCTTTTTATGGCTGAGTAATATTCCATTGTATATATGTGCCACATCTTCTTTATCCATTCATCTGTCGATGGACACTTAGGTTGCTTCCATGTCCTGGCTATTGTAAATAGTGCTGCAATGAACATTGTGGTACATGTCTCTCTTTTTTTTTTTTAACATCTTTATTGGAGTATAATTGCTTCACAATGGTGTGTTAGTTTCCACTCCACAACAAAGTGAATTATGGTTTTCTCAGGGTATATGCCCAGTAGTGGGATTGCAGGGTCATATGGTAGTTCTATTTTTAGTTTTTTAAGGAACCTTCATACTGTTCTCCATAGTGGCTGTATCAATTTACATTCCCACCAACAGTGAATCTTGAAAACAAAAATAAACCTCCTGACTGAACTTCTCCCTCCATACACTGCCCCTTTGCTTTGCTCTTTACGAAGCAAAACTCCCTTTCAGAGTTTTAATTTTTACTCACTTTCCCACTCCTCTTGTTCTCTTATACGTTTTAAGAATATTTTACCATCTATGGCAAAAAGTTTATCCAAATCCTTTGCTCATTTTTAATAGGGTTATTTGTTTTATCATTCAGTTTTAAGAGTTCCCATATTCTGGATACAAGTCCATTATCAAGATTTGAAAATATATCCTATTCTGTAGTCTTTTATTCTTTTTTAAGCCCAGTTTAATGGAAGAATTTCCTTCTAACCGGCTCCTGCCAAAGTTACTGATTACCTTACACGTTGCTAAATCAGTAGTCAATTCTCAGTTTACTTTTGATGAAGTCCCCTAGATTCAGTCTCTCATTTTCTTCTCTAACTACACACATTTTCTTAATAATCTAGTCTGACCTAATGACTGTAACTGACATTTATATTTTTCTGTCTTTCAAGTTTTCATCTCTAACTGGCATTATTCTCTTATTTCCAGAGGGAAAAGGGAGAATCTCAGAGGAAGATTTAACTTTTGGAGGAACGGCTAAAGTTGTATCCCAGAGGAGGAGAGAGAGGGCCAGAAAGTTTATCTAAAGAAATAGTAGCTGAGAACTTCCCAAATCTGGGGAGAGAAATGGACATTCAGATTCACAAAGACCAAAATATCTCAAGTAAGATCAACCCAAAGAGTGTGTATCAAGATACATTATTATCAACTGGTCAAAATTCAAAGACAAAGAGAATTTTGAAAGCAGTAAAAATGATTCATTACATAAACGGGAGACCCCACCAGACTTCCAGTGGATTTCTCAGCAGAAATATTGCAGGCCAGACGGTGGTAGGAATATATATTCAAAATACTGAAAGAAAGAAAAAAAAAAAACCTGCCAAAAAGAATATTATATCCAGCGACACTGTTTTTCAAAAATGCAGGAGAGAGATTTTCCCAGACCAAAAAAAAAAAAAAAAAAAAAAAGCTGAAGAAGCTCATTACTACTAGACCTCTCTACAAAAGTGTTAAAGGGTGCTATTCAAGTGAAATAAAAGGTTGTGAAAGAAAACCACAAAAGTATGTGAATGCATAAAACTCGCTGGTAAAGGTAAAGATATAGACAGATACGGAATACTGGAATACTGCAATGGTGGTGTGTAAATCACTTCCAATTACTTCCTAACATCTCCATTTCACATCTGATTTTCATCAAAACTAATATCTTAATATTTCTACCAAAAGTAGCTTTCCTGACAACTTCCTTATCTCAGTTGATGATAACTCTGTCCCTTCAGTTGCTGAAGTCAACAAAATATGGGGTGATTTCCATGTTTCTGTTTTACACCTTACATCTAATCTATAAGCAAATCTACAAGCCTTTATTTTCCATATATATTCAATTCAAGCACTTCAAACTCCTCTACCTCCTTAATCCTGATTACAGCCACCATCATTTCATAACTCGATTACTGAAACACACTTCTGCCCGGTTCCCCTAATTATAATCTTGCCTCCTTATTTTCTATTATGAACGTTGAATCACATTTTATATATATATGTATGTGTGTATGTATGTATGTGTATATATATGCCAAAGGCTGTCACTCATTTAAAACTTCTTCGATGGCTTCCTATTTCATCCAGTATAAAAGCCAATTACCTCTCTTACTCATCCCCTTCTACTCTACACACTGAGCCTACTCTATTCAGACACACTGGAATTTTACATTTTCTTGAGCACAGCAGTCACATGCTCACCATAAAGACTTTGTGCTGGCTGTTTCTCTTTCCAAATCTTTCTTTCACTAGATGCCTATTTCACTTCTATAGTCAAGTCTTTTTTCTGATATCTCTTTCACTGGAGACAGCCCTATTTACAAATGCAATCACACTTCTTCTCAGCCTCAAAACACTTCAATCCCCATTATACTGCAAGAATTTTTATCTTTTCTGTACGTCAAATGACTTTGTGATATATGTAATTTATTTTTGTTTACTGGCAATATATGCTTCTCTGCTCAGTTAGAATAACACAGGGCCAGGACATTTTGTCTGTTTTGTTTACTGATGCATCCCAACACTTAAAACTGTCTGATACACAGCAGACATTCAACAACAACAACAAATTTGTTAAATGAATACTCAGGTTCAAACTGGTTTATTTGTATATATGCTATGACACTTTAAGTTCTAGTTATTTTTACCCCTTGTTCTGAGCACTATGTAAAAATTCTTCTGTTTCAGATGAGAAGGACATAGGGTACTTAGAGAAAATTTTAAAAGAGAAAAAACCTGATTAAATACTTCAAAAATAGTACCCAATACACAAAATTAAAGTAACTATAATTACTCATCAAGGATGTGGAATAATGACTTAAAATCAATATTTCAGGCTAGGAAGGAAATTAGAGAAGTATAAAATGATCTTTTACCTCCAAAGTTACATTTCTAGTTCTTTTCAATTGTAGTTATATTAGGTATGTATTAAGTACTTCTCAGTAATTTGTACTTATTTCAGTTTTGATACACTAACACAGAAATATAATTAAGCAAATTTAACCTGCACAAAAATTTATACTCATTTTTTAAAATGTCAACAGAATATTCTTTCGTTTTTCAAACTCTGTGACAGCTAGCCTCACCTGTGCTACTACAATTACCACTACAGCAAGTAACAACAGCAAAACAAATAGCATAAGACACAAAGCACTGTATCCCATTTATTTCACATGACCTTCAGAATAAACTAGAGGTTTGTTAAAGTAGATGTTATTACTGATGTGACAGTTTATAGAAAAAAGAAACAGTACATGTTGTTTAAAGGCCTACGATGAGTTCATGTGGTTAGGGTGTGCTGAAATTAAGACACAAACAACTCCTTTGTATTTGCCAAACTGCACACTGGCTTGCACTATTCGTTAAGGTGCAAATATTCTTTACAGTTCCATTTTTTCTTTTCTGTAGGGGTCAAGAACATAAGCCTTTCTTTTTTTTTTTTTTGTGGTACGCGGTCCTCTCACTGCTGCGGCCTCTCCCGTTGCAGAGCACAGGCTCCGGACACGCAGGCTCAGCGGCCATGGCTCACGGGCCCAGTCACTCTGCGGCACGTGGGATCCCCCTGGACCGGGGCACGAACCCACGTCCCCCGCATCGGCAGGCGGACTCCCAACCACTGCGCCACCAGGGAAGCCCAAGCCTTTATTTTCTAAAACACGTTGTGAGCACAACTTGAGTGTTAAGAAGGAAGACAAGTCTGATTGTGCTGTTGATATCTACTTTGATGTCGATTTTAAAATGTATAATCCATGTAATATCACATTAGTTCCTGACTTTAGGTTTTGAAAATAATCTACGTCTGTAAATTCTAACCTACAGCATATCCTCGATTTGTCAGCTCCCATCCATCTCCACTCCCACAGGAAAAACACAAGTGACAAATAACTCTTCCAAGGCCTCCTCCATGAGTCTCCTAACTGCCTTCACTTTTTCCATTGTAAACCTCTACTAACTGACAAAATGCAATTCTTTTTTTAAAAAAAGCAACTAAAAATAAACAAGAAAATTAAGACATGAATTAAATTGTATCTCTAGTGATTGAAGATTTATATTACAATCAATGTCTAGTCAATAACTTACATAAGGATTTAGCTCTTTTTAAAGCTGTCTAAATTTAGAATTACTGTGTCAAACAAGAAGTTATTTTAAATATCATCTTAGAGTCTTTTATGATCTTCCAATGTCTTAAGTAGCTCCAAACAAACCTCCCTTGAATTTTATCACTCCTCTTTTTATATAAAGAGACAGACTGCCTTTGACAGCTTCAGGTGAGTGTAAATGAAGTAATTTATAAGATACTTAATATTCCTTAGCATTACATTTTAAGAATATAGCCTTGGGCTTCCCTGGTGGCGCAGTGGTTGAGAGTCCGCCTGCCGATGCAGGGGACACGGGTTCGTGCCCCGGTCCGGGAAGATCCCACATGCCGCGGAGCGGCTGGGCCCGTGAGCCATGACCGTTGAGCCTGCGCGTCCGGAACCTGTGCTCCGCAACGGGAGAGGTCACAACAGTGAGAGGCCTGCATACTGCAAAAAAAAAAAAAAAAAAAAAAAAAAAAAGAATATAGCCTTAAAAATTCAATCTGTAAACCATGCAAACTTCCTTGTCATATTGAATAAAATCCCTATAACTTTAGCATGTAGTACAGTAAGTCAATGCATGATTTATATTATATTGTGAGAAGCTAGCATATTCAATGAAATGATCAAGATAATTGCATAAATGTATTTCTTATAATGTAAGTAGTAAATTTTATAGTACTTATAGGAGTCTGTTTACAAATTGTAATGAACTCCAAAATAAATTAAATAATGTTCATTCTTCTCATTTTTCATCTTCAAAGCAAAAGTTTGCTAAGAGGGTAAATATACATTTAGGCAGAAAACACACTTTCAACTTGAATAAAAGTGATAAACAGATAAAATAAATTTCAGAAATAAACGTGGGTTTTGTCATTGGAGGAATCCAAGATCTCTATTTTACATTTTTATAACCAATAATAATTTTACAATAAGAAGTCATTATTATCTATATAATAATAATCATTGAATCCTGGAAAGAGTTCTTTTAACCTCCAAAATGCTTATATAAATATAACTCTTGTAATATGAATTTAATTTTTCTGTACAACACTGCTTATTTTAAAATATAATTTTCTTCTTTAGGATTATTTGCCTTAACACCTATTTTTTGTGTGTGTGTGTATATACATATACATTATTCTACATATATAAAAATATATATAAGGTATAAAGAATAAAGTATCTATTCATTTTATTTATCGTATACACACATACACATATATATGTAAAATATATCACTCTACCTAAAAAAGTGAAGGCCATCTTGAAAGGGAATAAGACTACAAGCAGAGATGCAAGTTAAGAGGCTGCTTTACTAACCTAATGCAGTAGAAATGAAATTCTGGACTTAATAACTATTCTGGGGGGAAAATAAACAAATCCTGGTAAAGAAAGGATTAAGAAAGTGAGGAATGAAAGGGTGAAGAATGTGCTCCCATATTTCTGGCTAAGTCAGATTGTTGGATTATAAATAGTGACTGAAACATGTTAAGGTAGAGAAATTATGAAGAAAGTTCAGCAAAGACACTGAGACATCAGATGGCATAACTAATGCACTGCTTTATATTTTACCCACAAACACAAAATATATGTAGAACTCACACTATACTGATGAAGATAACATTCAAAACAACTAATTATTTGAAATCATATAGAAAAATGAACACATTTAAAAACATTACTTAAAAATTATTGACAACACTGTAGTATACTTTAAAGTTTGCTAAAAACTTAGGTATTATGTTAAGTGTTCTTACCACAAAAAAATAATAATAAAGTGCACAGGAGGAAATTGTTGGAGGTGATGGATTTTTTTTTTGCTTTGGATATGTTTATGGTATAGATTGTGGTGATAGTTTCACGAATATATACTTATCTCCAAACTCATCAAGTTATACGTTAAATATGGACAGCTTTCTTTATGCAATCATACCTCAATAAATTGGTTTAAAATAATTAGTGAGAGACTGCACAGTATTGGCTGGGCATATAGTGCTAGCTGTGCTCTTGTGTGATATTTAATTAAATTCTCAAATGGTAATTAATTTGAATTCTAAATTATCAACATTATTTTTCACATTTACGATAGCATTATAGAAAATGTTTTATCAGGATGGCAGATTGAAGAAATTCATATCCTTCCTATTAAAAATACATTTATGTTAGATATTAGATAATATGCAAAGTGTTTAGGGTCTACAATGGTTTTAATGACCATATCATTTTTTAAAATTTCTTTTAAAATCAGAAAAAAGAGAAAATAAATTTTAAATTAAAGAAAATATTTTAATATATAATATTAATACATTAATCTTTATATCAACATGATCTGAAAACATGATTTTTAATATTTTTATGGAGAAAGGGATGCCCAAAGGCCAAGCCTAGAAAGTAGTAATGTGGCCTGATCCAACTGACATAACTAGATCCCAAACAGCATACATTTAACTGCAAAAATGTAAATAAGTACTACTTAATGAAACTAAAAATTTGTAAAATCTTGAGACAAAAAGAAATAGAAGATATTGAGACTAGGGCCACCACGTTATCTGGGGCCCAGAGCGCTCTTCTAAGGTGAAGAGAGCTGAACATTGAAAGAAGACACACACATACATACAGAGAGAGAGAGAGAGAGAGAGAGAGAGAGAGAGAGAGAGAGGGATTAACACACAGGGAGAAGAAATGTCATCTCTATAAAGCCCCAGAAAAAATTAAAAACACCAAACACAAATCTTAGATTCAGAAGTAGTAGGAGTGGTATATAATCATGGAATAATCATTATGGTTAATTAGTAAATAAACAAACCAAACAAAAAAGCAGCACACCAGAAGATCTGGTCCCTTCCCAAATGCAGTGAAGATCGAAGATACAGGAACTCTGCATCCTGTACATCAACTTAAGGACTATTTTCTGTAACCCATGATGGCCTTAGACAACGAAGCAGTGCAGAGTCCAAAATTGATATGGAGCTCCAATAAGATAGTGAGAGAAATTAAAAATAAGACACAAAGTTACTGACAAAACTTCCTTCCTTTCCTTATTCATTTATTTAACAAATATTTTTTAAATGCCTACTATTTTCCAGGCTATTCTCTAAGTACTGGCGATTTAGCAATGAACACAACAGAGTTCCCATCTGCATGGGGCTTATATTCTCTTAGGGGTGACAAATAATAACTAAACAAACAAGAAATTACTCATTATGTAAGCAGTGATGTATGTTATGGGTCAAAATGTAGCAGCATACCAAAAATAGATTAGCAAAATATAGGAGTTTTTTTTTTTTTTTTTTCTATAGGGTGTTCATGAAGGCTTCCTGAGACAATTACACATGTATATATTAGGGAAAAATTCCAAATAAAGTAAAGAGAAAAAGCAAGTGCCTGAAGCAGGAATAGGCTCACTGTGTTAAAACTACAGACAGAAAGATTAGAGTAGCCAGAGCTGGGAGAACCGTGGGTGAGGCAGAATGTTTTCCAGGACACAAAACAGTATTTTAAACACACTGAAAAGATTTTTACTTTTGTATTTACTAAAATTAGAAGTCATTGGATGGTTTTCAGGAGAGGAGTAAAATGTTTGCAGTTAACTTTTAAAGTTTTGCTCTGCCTGCTTAGGAGAATAGACAGTAAGTAAGCAACAGTAGTAGTATGGAGAATAGTCAGGAGACTGTTCTAAGAACCCAGGCAAGAAATGAGGATGGTGAATTAGTTTTTTACTGCTGTGTAACAAGTTACCATGAACTTAGTAGGTGAAAACATCATAAATTTATTATCCCACAGTTTCTCTAGGTCAGGAGTCCAGGCCCAGGTTAGCAGGGTACACTGATCAGGGTCGCATCAAGCTGAAATCAAAAGTCATCCAGGACTAGGATTCCTCTAAGGTTCAACATCCTCTCCTAGTTACTGGTTATTGACAGAATTCATCTCTTTGCCATCCTGTGACTCACGTCCACATGCAACTCCTAGAGACCACCCTCAGGTCCTTGCCACATGGCTCCCTTTACCAACAACATTGATGATTTCAACATGAGAGATGTGGAAGAATATGGGGTAACAGTGAAAGCAGGAGAGATATGTTGATTTTCTAGAATGTTTCTTCTAGAAAATAATGAAAAAGTAATCGTTTAATATGTACCAAGGGCAACTATTAGATAGATTAACATATGAAATATAAATTTTAAACCACTAATGGAGAAAAATTAGACAAAATTCACAAAAGGTAGAGCAAATTGACAAGATTGCTCAGAAAAGAGAAAATGTAAAAGGAAATCTTTAAAATTAAATAAAAAATGCATGACGAAAATATTGCAAGTTTGAAAGAAATAGCACGCAAAAAAGTGAATATCTCCTATCCTCCTTCCAATATTCAGAGGTTTTTGGATTACATAAAAACTGATGAGCAATTTATTCTAGTTGAATGAGAATTAAGAATTAAGAAATAGGACTTACTATAAAATAGAAACCAGGATGGATAGCTCAAAAGATAAAACATCCCAACATATATTTCTGGAAAATCTGTTAATGTGAAAAAAAATAAATAAGGAAAATGGCACTGCATCACTGAAGGAGCTACATTAGGGGAGAGAACCAGTCTTTCTAAGGGGACTATGGAGTTTAAAAAGCCAAGTAAGACATGAAAGTGAGAAAGTGGGGCTCAGGCAGGTAATGGGTATCTACTGCAGTCGTGTCTTGCCATCACCCTTCTTCTGCACCCCCACAGTAGGTGAGCCTGCATTGCAATCTGGTTGATCTCCCAACTTCTCAGTTCGCCTTCCTTTTATTCCCTCACAGGTGCTTTTCCTCAATAAATTCCTTTGAATGTCTATTCCTGTCTTGGCCTTGACTTCGCAGAGGATAATCCCGAAGGTGGTGACAATTAAAAAGAACCAGAAGGAATGCCATATTCCAAAAGTGTAAGAGGTAAGGATGTTTTGAGTAGAGGAAACAGCATGTGCAAATGACATCCTGGCTAAAAGAGGAAGGCAGAAGTAAGAGGAAACAAGGTCTTCTGGTCAATAAGGACAGTTTAGATTTTTTTTTTTTCCTAAATGCAATAAGTCTTTGAAAGTACAGTAAGTCCCTCATGGTTTGACAAGATCATCACACCGAAGGAAAGAATGGACTAATTAACTCTTAAAGTATAGTACAGTGATGCAATTTTAATTTTTGGTAATATTTAGATATAGAATGAATGATCCATTAAGTGCAAAGTCCATACGTTTTAGCAAGTTTCTAAGTTCTTACAAACAACCTCCAGTTAAATACTGCTGCCAGGAACAGTAACTACTTCCAAAGGTACTGTGAGGAAAATGTCCTTGTTATTTGAGAAGCATCATGATGATTTTATTCTAATTTAATATTAACATTAGCCTAATTTAATAAAGTCATACGTAATCAACAATTTAGAATTTGGCTATATTTAATGGCATGAAGGAGTCAAATCAGTCTGAATGTACCCAGTGGGAAAGTTATGTACACAACATTCAATCATTAAAACAGCGATGTTGTGGACTCCATTCAAGTGAGTCTCAGACACAAAGAGACAGGATATATAGATATGTGATACGTAAGCAAGAAATGTTTTTAAATATTTAGAAGCAGAATTAAAGAAATAAATGTAACAATTCAGGAGATTATGTCTATGATACTTGAGACTCTGGATCTGGTTAAGATCCAAAAAAATCAAAACAACATCATAAATATTCTCCCAACGAATGACTTCTTAGATGAAAAATATAAATAGAAGGTAACACAACAGCTTATGTTTTCCAGGGACATTATTAGGCTTTATCTTTTGAGATATTTTTCACTTTCCACTTTCCTGAAGGCATGCCACAAACTGTACAACTTGAAGAGTCCAAGTTATAACCATCTGGGTTCTGGCTTCATAACTAGTTTCCCTACTTCTATTCTTGCTCCCTTGAAATCCATTCCTCATAGAAAATCAAAGAAAATTTATTTTTAAAATCTAAACCATATTAAATTCTGCTTGACAGGTTCCAAAAATGTCCCATTACACTTAAAAGAAAATAGAAGCACTTTACCTGTTTGTAAAACCAACATGATGTGGCTCCTGCCTAACTAACCAATCTACTGTTTTACTGGTTGTCTTTAATCACTCTACTCCAGATATATCGACTTTCTTTCGCCTGCTCAGAAGGATCACACTCTATTCTCATGACACTGTTTTCCTTTACCAGAACGCTCCCCTTAAAATCATTCAGGTCTCTGCTCAAAATGCCATATCCTGATATGGGCCTTATATATCAGTTACCTATTGCAAGATGCTGTATAATAAATCATTCAGTACTCAGGGGCTTAAAAAGTATTTATTTAGCTCATGTGTTTATAGATCACTTAAGTACATGAGACTCAGCTGAGTGGTTTTTCATTGCTTGTTTGGGCTCAGTCACATACTTGTATTGATAAGCTAAGTTTCATCTAGGCCTATAGGGATGACTAGGCCTATAGGGTTGTCTTTCATCTTCCAGGCTAGTCTAATCATACTTTCAGGGTGTGAGCTGAGGTTGAAAAACAGAAGTGAAAGCTTTTGCCTATGTCACATATGCTGAGATCCCATTAGCCAAAAAGTCAAATGGCCAAACTCAGAATCAAACTGTGATAGAATTAGACTCCACCAACCTAGGGAGTTGACCTGCAACACAACATATCAAAAGACATGGATATACGGCGAAATGAAGACTGCATCCCATCAATGAAGTTAATCTACGATAGTCTGACCTCTGGACACAATTATTCACATTACATTTACATGTAAAATACACTCATTCCTTACTAAGACCTACAACACAACATATCAAAAGACATGGATACACGGCGAAATGAAGACTGCATCCCACCAATGAAATAGTATGCCCTCTGGCCACAATTATTCACATTACATTTACATGCAAAATACGCTCATTCCTTACCAAGACCAACAACATTCCATTTGATCAGATCAACATAAAGTCCAAATGAGTCTCATCTTAATCTGGGGAACTATGAACCCAAAAGACATCTCTCCCCACCAAGCCCAAAGTATGCAGTGATGAAAGAGAGGCAGAATAACCACAACGAACACTTTCATTCTAAATAGATATGAATAATAAGAGGTACAGAGCCTGTCCTTAGCAGTTTTTAAATCCTGCCAGGTTAGAGTTGTCTAAGCGCCTGCTCTGGGCATGGGAAGTACCCCTTCAACAGACATTTGCTCTACTCCACAGCAGTAGGCTTCTCAGTCCATTTTCCTCCACTTCTCTTGACTTTACCTCCTTGGACATTGTTTTCCTCTACACTCCCTGGGTACTATCGGAAAATACTGCAGAATTTTCTCAGCCTGTTTCCTAATAAAAATTTGGAGGCCCAGAGATTTGCTTTATAATAATTTAAGCAAACTCAGTCCTGTTTAGCTTAGACTGTGAAAACTTTTTTCAATATTATTTCGGAAAAACGTTGTTTTATTACCCACTGATTATAATCAAACTCATACAATGAAAGCCATACTCATAATTACTTTCTTGCTCTACCTCCCTCTCTGGATTTATTTTCTACTATGTTGAGGTGAGGCTTCTGTGTGCTATGAACTAAAGCTTCTGAGAAGTTCTGAGAGAGCTGAAAGTGTCTAGAAGGCATTGCCTTACATTTTGAAAGGTCATGACAAAGGGTTTCACAACACTATGGTTGTGGGATCTGTATTTTGTGGCCCATATTTTATTTAGTGTATTATACTAGTCCAGGGTATTATTATCTTTCTAAGCTATCAAGTTCTGGCCCCTCTTATAAACTGCACCAGATTTTTTTCTTTTTGAGCACTTCTCTTTCTTGTACTATCTTATACTATTCAGTTAAAAGGAATCAGCTTCTGATAGCTGATCTGGAGAACTTCTTGTCCAAATCCAAAAATTTATTATGTACATTTTTCATCTGTTAAGTTATAGAAGGATATAATTTTATGAAATAGCTCATCACTACCTAGTACAGGTACTACTATCTGTGTGTTTTTACAATGCCAAACTTCTGTCACCAGATATATGAGTTTTTCCCCATATCAACCAATTATTCAACTCTCCAGACACCAACTGGGTGTCCTACAAGTTAATTCAATTCTGACACTAACTATCTGGACTTTGCGCACATCCCATAGGTTAAGGGCTTAGTCTGACAAGATCGCTCCCACTTCAGACAACAATATCAAGTCGGGCCACTCATACTTCTCATACCAACTGTAACAACTTGTTAGCATTCGCCTACTTTATTTCCTTAGTACGCACTGCAATTCTGAACTTACCTGGTTTTGGTTCTGGGTTTTTTTTATTGAAACTTCAGATCCAGGTGTTTCTTTATTTTCCTGGCTGGTATGTACTAATGAAAAACAGTATAAGAGAACTTCTGGAAGTTTGTTATTGCTCCCTGTATTGCCATTGTTGCCTGTTCCCTGGGTGTGTTCACTTTGTTAGAATTAGTTGTACGCTGCTGACTTTTGTACTTTTCCATAAGTATGCAGTACTTCTGGAAAAATGTTAACTACAGTTTCAATCTACAATCTCCCAGTAAGTTACCATTTCACACCTACAGTTTGCAAAAATTAAAAATGTGATATAGAGGACATCACCATCATGGCCAAATTAGGAACCTCCAGCCTCTGCCCCCCAGCATAGACCAACAATTAGACAGCTATCCACAAACAAAAATAACTCTGGGAGAGCACAGGAGTCCACTGAAGAAACTTCAGCAATACAATGGAAAAAAAAAACCTGAGAATAACCACATGAAAAAGGAAGGAAGACCAACTTCATCTTACCTGCATCATCCCATGCCTGCGGTCAACACTGCACAGCGCCAAGAAAGAACTTCTCAGCTCAAGAGAGTTCCTCTCTCAGGAACGGGAAAGCAGGATGAGTGGAGAGCTTCCATAGCCTTTTGGGACACTGCGTGAAGGACCCACTTCGGTCTCACCCTATCCAGAGACCTGCAATGATAAGACACAGAGACAGCTGTGAAAAAGGTAGAAAGGCAAGGGATACCACTAGCAGCCACACAGTGGGAGTGATGGCTGTTCTCCTGGGGTCCCTGCACAGGACCCCAGCAGCTTTCCCCACTGAAGAAACCAAGGGCCAGGGCAGCCCATAGAGATTCCACTGCTGAGGTTTTATCCCCACATGTCTTCCAGTTAGTAGACAGGAGCCACCTGAATCCCTCCCTGCTCCCTTTCCAATGTCCCTATCCCCTTCCAGAGCTGGAATCCATACCAGAAGCTAGCCCTAGCCTCTGTGACTGCATGAGTGCAAGATAACAGCCTAGACCTCTGAAGTTGACCTCCCCCTCACTGTGTGCACATTTGGGGTAGCCCTTCAGCTATAGAAGAGGTCAGTGAAACTGGGAGTTACTTTTTTGAAAAGATAAACAAAATTGGAAAGCCTTTAGCTAGACTTACCAAGAGAAAAAGAGAGAGCTATACAGTGTATCCAAAGGAAATGAAATGAGTGTCCTGAAGAGTTATATGTACTCCCATGTTCACTGCAGCAATATTCACAATAGCCAAGACACAGAAACAACCTAGGCTGTTCAAGGGTCAACTGAATAATAATAATAATAATCTGAATAATAATTTTCATACCTTCTTGAATGTATTACTAATTTCTAGGAAAAAATACTAAGAGTAAACTATATATACAATAATATCATTTAAAAGTGGTAGCTGTAACAGAAGAAAAAACATATTGCTATATAAAAATGTGCTTCCTACTACTACTACTAGTACTACTACTAAACTGTTTTCATATCTGTCTCTACCCAAAATAGAGAACTATGCAAAACATTTTCATATAGTTCAAAAAAGTCAAATTCAGAAAACAACTTCTGCCAGGCATGTGAGGAATCTGTCCCAGCTTGGGCAGTCAGACAAACTGTCCCAGGCCACCAAAGTGCTATTTGGCACACTATAGCATTAGTGGGGCCCGTATATCCTAAAACATTTAATGAAGCTTTCCAAATTGCCTAAGTCTCATCCAACTCAAGCACTGGATAAAAGAAGATTGGCTGCATTTCTGTTTGTGAGTTTCTTCCAAAGAATATTTTTCAACTGATACCAACATTTTTCTTGAAGGAAGAAAGTAAGGGCATACGCAGATCCTGTTGTTGAAAGAACTGGGAAAAAAATTCACATCTGATTCAAGTCCAATGACATGACAATTACTGCCTGCCTTAACAAGTACTGCTCATGTAGTGGTTTGGCTCAATAATTTCAAAAAATCATTAATTAAATTAAACAGATGTTAAAGACTTCTACAGTTAAAACAATGTGACTAAGATGACTGTTTATATTACATATTACACCAAAGCAATATAGTCCTCCAAATTATGATGTTTGGTAAATAATGCAGCATTTAATTAGCTTTGTTAGCTGTATCAGTGTATATTTAAAATCCACTTTAACTTAGATAATACAGTGGAACACTGCTCATCTTAAAACTCCATGTATATTTTATATAAGTGTTAGTATTCTATAAATTTTGCTTTAATTTATTAACATTATTTATTCTTCCCAGGTACTGTGTTTTTTTTAAATTAATTAATTAATTTATTTATTTTTGGTTGTGTTGGGTCTTTGTTGCTGCGAGTGGGCTTTCTCTAGTTGTGGCGAGCGGGGGCTACTCTTCGTTGCGGTGCACGGGATTCTCATTGTGGTGGCTTCTCTGGTGTGGAGCACGGGATCTAGGCACGCAGGCTTCAGTAGTTGCAGCACGCTGGCTCAGTAGTTGTGGCTCATGGGCTCTAGAGTACAGGCTCAGTAGTTGTGGCGCACAGTCTTAGTTGCTCTGCGGCATGTAGGATCGTCCCAGAGCAGGGCTCAAACCCGTGTCCCCTGCATTGGCAGGTGGATTCCTAACCATTGCGCCACCAGGGAAGCCCGCCAGGTACTGTTTCTTTAAATATCAATTTATGACCTAAGCAATTCACTCATGTGTCAGAACTGCTGCATGCATAGTGATGTAGCACTGGCCATAGCAGCAGGTCAGAGTGTGGTATCCATAGCCACACTTCTCATGACCATGTCTTTTGCCTTTACGATGGTGCTTTTAGGTCTGCTGGTTAATCCCAGAATCATTGTGCCTAGGCTCTCATGGCTTCAGTAATTAAATATTTCTTGATATGGCCATGCAGCTTTGCAGCATAATGAATTTTGGAGACAAAACTGCTGCCCAGGATTCAATGCAACAGCAAACAGTATCCACAGCTATGCAAAATGTATAGGTGATGTATTTTTGATAAACCAGAGCATCAGTGTCTTACCTTGGGACCTGTGGAGGAAGCATGTAACCTTACCTTCCTTGCAATTGCCTACCTAAAATTTTTTTTTCTCCAAAAATTTTCTTAAACCCCTTTAATTTGCCATGATTTATCCACACATAAATAGGGAGCACCTTGATTTATATTAATTTTTTTAGGGAGGAAGGAATTGACACCTAGGGTACATTAACACATATGTAAGAGTGCCAGATTTGGGCACACAGTACACCTCACTTCAGGTCCTGAGTGCGAAGCAGATGCAAAGCCTGAGGAATTGCACATCGCATGTATTGACTCCTCTCTGGCCTTCAGGGGTGGAAGGAGAACTTGTGAAAGGCAATGTGGAGGGCACCTATGATGTACGTTATTGAGACTGAATTGAGAATATGAATAAGTATGTTTTCAAAGGTAGATAATGTTTGTTAATTATAGAATAGTGATTGTCAAGTTAAAATACCAACTTGCTCTTTTCCAAATATCTTGTTCTCAGGTAAACAGGTTCTTCTATTCTATATAAATGTAATTATTGCTAAAGTAACAATAATAATACAATTTATTTAATAATTATAATTCTTGTTTCTTTAGTTTGATTATATTCAAAATTTTCTAAATTTCTGACTCCAGGCTTATTTTTAAGCCATCTAGGACAGATTCAAAACGCAGTAATTTTTATGCCTGTTGTGTAAGGTTTTTTTTAAAAAGTGTTTTTCATCTTGCATATAACTAACCTTTTTCATATAACTGGCAAAATACGATTTCAAGAACATGTGCATATGTTATTGGTTTCCACTTTAAATAGCAGTAATATATGGTAAAATATGTCATAAAAAGCCATTTGAAAGGTTTAAATTTAAATGTTTGCATGTATTTTAAAGAGATGCAGAAATTTAAGAAAAACTGCTCTAAAAGCATTTAAGTACTCTCTCAGGAAAAGTGTGAACTACCTCAAGAAGTATTTACATTTTACAGTATGAAAGAGGCCACTTGAAAGCCTTACTCAAGAGTCTATCATTTGCTTGGTCTTTTCCGAGGAGATGTTCCAGGCAGGCATATACATATTTGACATATACAGAAATAAATATTAGACATTTGTTTTTTGTGCCATTACTGAGCACAGTATTAAATGTGCTCATCATTACTGATAAAAATACTGTAATTACTAGACGTGTTCCAAAATTAATACTACATTATTAAATGAGATTTATGAATTAAAAAAAAAAACTCACTGAAAAACAGAATATTTCATAAGGCCAAAAACTCTCTTGCATTATGATAGATGATCACTGTTGCCTTTATGATGAACTTTTCATTACAGTTAAAAATAACTAAGGGGAGGGCTTCCCTGGTGGTGCAGTGGTTGAGAGTCCGCCTGCCAATGCAGGGGACACGGGTTCGTGCCCTGGTCCGGGAAGATCCCACATGCCACGGAGCGGCTGGGCCCGTGAGCCATGGCCGCTGAGCCTGCGCGTCCGGAGCCTGTGCTCCGCAACGGGAGACGCCACAACAGTGAGAGGCCCGTGTACAGCAAAAAATTTTAAAAAAATTAAAAGAAATAACGAAGGAAAATGTTACATTGTCAGATATTTTTCTTCATGGTGAAAAAACCAGAGAATTCAAATAATTGAATGCTTATAGTTGATTTGTTACAACAAAATTGGCCTCTAAAAATAAATTCACTATGAAAATTCTAAAAAAGTTTTATCTTTGGTGCCTCGTACAAGCCATGATAGAAAAACAGGGAAAAGTTTTACCCTCCTGTCTTAAACAACTAGAAAATCGGATTAAATATGTCAAACAATGATGTTCAGACATTGGATAACATGCAGCACATGTTTGCAAGCCCTGAAGCAAGGGAACTAAATGAGAAGAACCCAATGACTGTTTAGCTTAGAACCTGTAGCTAATTTCCAGCAAGTAGTAAAGAAGGGGAAACAAGGTCCAACTGCATTCCTGAGTTGCGGAGACACAGGTGAGAGTTCATGGAGGCTTAGGAAGCTAGAATGTATGGGGAATAAGACCAGAGAAGTGAGAGTTACATAGAAAGAGAGCAGAGGGTTCCCTTAGGTGTTTGGGAGAATACTGATCTTCACATGTGCAGAAGGAAAGCTGAACTTACAGAAACAGTAGAATGGTGGTTACAAGGGACTGGGGGATGGAGGAAATGAGGAGATTTTAGTCAAAGGGTACAAACTTTGAGATGAAAAAGTTCTAGTAAGTTTAATGTACATCATGGTGATTACAGTTAATAAATACTGTGTTATACTTGATAGATGGTAAAAGAGTAGACCTTAAATAGTCTCACCAAAAAAAAGGTAATTATGTGACCTGATGGAAGTGTTAACTAAAGCTATGGTGGTAATCATTTCACAAAATTTAAGTGCATCAAATTAACATGCTATAAGCCTTAAATTTACACATATGGTGATTATCTCAATAAAGTTACAAAAACAAATTACCCAACATCAGGGAAAGAACCATTAGAAAGCAGCAGGACAAATGCTTCTGAAGCTTAAAAAGGGCTAGAGATAATAAAGGTGTGCAAGTAGCCAGAGAGGGGAAAACCTCATAATTAATACACAGCATATTGGATAGAGTTCTCAGAAAGGGATCACCTAAATAGTGGGGCTAAAGTCATCTTAGCCTAAAGATTATTCCACACTTGCCCTAATAAAGCTTAAAGCAAGCATCAGAATGATCACCCTCATGCAAGTAACTTCACTGCATGCCAAAACAAGCCTACCACCATTTAATGAAATACATCAACATCCAGCAAATAGAAGAGTAAAATTTAGAATGTTCCATACCCAATTAAAACGTATCATGCAACGAAAAACAAGGGAAAATATAATAAAACTAATAACCAGGGGAAACATCAATTAACAGAAACAGCCCAAGAAATTACAGAGATGATAAACGTAGCAGACAAGGATATTCAATAACTATTACAAACATATTCAATGTACTCAAGAAGAGAGAGTAAACCTTAACATGATGAGGAGAGAAAAAAGAAAACGCAGAAAAAAATGCAAAGGTAACTTCTGGAGATAAGACATACAATATCTAATGTAAGAAATACAATGACTATGGTAATAGAGTGTTGGAAACTACAGCAAAAAAGAGGCGTGCCCTTTCAGACTGAACAGTGAAACTCTCCTAACTGAAGTAGAGAAAAAAGAGAGGTAATGAAAAAATGAACAAAACATGCAAAACCTATGGTACAGTATCAAGCAATTTAGAACATGTAAATTAACTCCATATAGGAGAAGAGATAAAGGGATCATAAAAATATACTGGAAGAAATAATAGGTGAAACATTTTAAAATTTGATAGAAAATTTGATAAAAAAAGGCTGGATACTAATGAAGGCAATTACCTCAAAGGGAGGCACAAATCCCCTTTGGAATTACAAGAGGCTCATGCTCTTCTGCACACAAGAACCCTTCCAAAAGATAAGATGGGAAAGGATGGTAGGCTTATCCTCATACTCTAGATGGTATAATAGGGAACACAAATAAATATAAGGTTGAGGGTTGGCCATTGGAAGGAATCTGGGTAAAGTGAAACTGCTGTGCATAAAAAGGTAAAATATATCAAGGTGATCTTTACAGACTGTGGGCAAGAAGACAGATTCTGAAACTGTGATCTAAGAGGATACATTATGAGAGAAGGTTTCCATGCTGACTTCAGGCAGAGTTTGGTCCTGCTCTTCATATAATAAAGGGCCTTAGAATATTTGAACTCTATATATCTTCCTCCAGATTTATATATTTTTGTTGTATCTAGAAATTTAAAATATTATTTATATATACTATTTTATGTATTTTTTTAGTCATTACAATTACTGTTTAAAAACTTTTTAATGTATTCTATCACTTTTCACTTTTTTTTTTTTATGATTCAAGCAAGTAGCTGCAGTATTACCTAAAACACATATATCTAAAACAAAATTTCTTAGAGTATATCCAAATCAAAAGAATTTTCTTCAACACAGAGACAATGTTAAAAGGTTTTTTTTTTTTTTTTTGGTTTGGTTGGAAATGATACATTTAAATTAATTTTTGTAAAAGTTGTGAGAATACTTTGAAAAACTCTCTCACACCTTTTACCCAAACTAAATGTTCACCTTTGCCCAATTGGCTTTATTGTCCTCTCTCTCCCACATGTGTGTGTACATGTGCGTAGGTAGCCTCTGGGACTCAGTTTACTTATCTGGAATTTTACCCTGTCAGATTCTGTACTGATGATGATTTCCTATTATTCTCTCAGTTCTTCAATTGTTTAATCCAGTATATTTAATTATTTTCAGTTGAAGGGTTGGTCCAAATTATTTTGCTTACATTATTGGAAATATAATTTTATAAGAATATTCTTTATTTTCCTTGGCATAACTGATCAACCCATTTACAAACAACTGTGCAATTAAGTAAATATAAAGAAAATCACAATCCAAATGATATTTAAGAGAATGGTAGTATCGTAGTATTGGTTGATAAGAGTAATTATGTCAGGTTCATAACACCGGGACAAATAAAATCTGAAATAGAAAGAAAAAAACAGGGCTTCCCTGGTGGCACAGTGGTTAAGCATCCACCTGCCAGGGCTTCCCTGGTGGCGCAGTGGTTGAGAGTCCGCCTGCCGATGCAGGGGACACGGGTTTGTGCCCCGGTCCGGGAAGATCCCACATGCTGTGGCGCGGCTGGGCCCCTGAGCCATGGCCACTGAGCCTGCGCGTCCGGAGCCTGTGCCCCGCAACGGGAGAGGCCACAACAGTGAGAGGCCCGCATACCGCAAAAAAAAAAAAAAAAAAAAAAAAGAGAATCCACCTGCCAATGCAGGGGACACGGGTTCGAACCCTGGTCGGGGAAGATCCCACATGCCACAGAGCAACTAAGCCCATGTGCCATAACTACTGAGCCTGCACTCTAGAGCCCGCGAGCCACAACAAGAGAAGCCACCGCAATGAGAAGCCCGCGCACCGCAACGAAGAGTAGCCCCTGCTCACTGCAACTGGAGGAAGCCTGCGTGCAGCAGCGAAGACCCAACGCAGCCAAAAATAAATAAATTTATTTTAAAAAAAGAAAAAACCAAAATATCTGATAAAAATATTAAATGGTAAGACAACAGATCACCTTTCCATAGTTATCTGAATTACCTGAAAAACAAGTTTATACTTTCCTCTTGTAATCACATTTTCCAGCAGATTTAATTATAGTGGGTTACCTTTCTTTTTCTCACAACTAAAGCTCTAGTCCAAAAAGCTACTAGAAAATTAGTCATAAAATTCCACCTTTTTCAAAAATTTAAGTTCATTCTCAATATGTTGGTGGATTATAAAATGATTATTAATTTTCTTAATAGCTACAGCTGTATTAATTTCTCTTAAGATCAAAACTAGGAAAGACGAAAACACTTTTTGGCTCAAGAAACATTGTTCTAAGAAGCACACAGGCCCCTCAGTTGTATGGAAATTGTAGATTGACTGTTCTCATTTCCCGTTGAAAAAATGTTTTCAAATATCACAAATGTATTTAAATATGCATTACTTGCATTTTCTCAAAAGTCCCTTTGATCTTAGTATGTGAGATAATTACATATTTTCATAACACAGAAACCAATAATAATCACTTAATATGGCCAAATTCTGAAATCTCATAGCACCAGCAGTTTTTTTTCTTGCAGACTAAGTCAAGATGTGACTCCTGGTTAATTCCTGAAGACCTCAATAAATTAGAAGCACTTTCTAGTATGAAAGGAGAGCTTAGTTACACACAGTTAATTAATGTCACTAATGCAGTTACTTTTTCCACCAAATGTTGAATCTTACATTAATTTGGTAGAGTTTAAATGTTCCCTATGTGAATTAACTTTTTTAACCTCACATTTAATTTTTCCACTGCAATAGATGCCATTTAATGGCATCGTGCATGTAATTGGTGTAATCTAGAGCTAATTTGTTTTCTTATAATTTCTGAATGGGACATTTGTTAATTGAATTCTAGTAACTTTCCTTCCCATCACCCCTTCCCATCAGGCCTCTATTTGTATCAAGGCAATTGTGCTAAAGCTGACACACACCCAGATCTAGAGCAAGGTGAAGCCAATCATTTCATGTTCCCCTTTTGCCACACCTTTTGGTTCAATGGTGGGCATGTGATATGAATCAGAGAAGTACTCTGAGTCTCAGGATTTGTTTTGTGTATGCTACGAGAAAGGTACTCTCATTTTGTCAAGCATGAAGGATGAGCTATTAACAGAAATATGAGAATCATGAATTTTTAGGATACAGCAGTAATTAACAGGTGGAGATTAGAAAAGGAAAAAAGTGTTCCTTCTATAACACCACTGATTTACTAATCAAAAGCAGCCTGCAGTCAGACTTTACTTCTCTAATTTTCAGTTGCATAAACAAGTTAACAATATTTTTTATTAAGAAAATACACATATATGAAAGTATCTAAAAATAAATTTATGGCACAATAAATAGTCACCTATGGAAATACTATCCAGGTCGAGAAATATAATGTGATCAACACCCTCAAAGCTCATGGATGCCCTCTGTCAATCTCTATCCTTTACTTTCTATACAGAAGCAAATGATATACTGGGTTTTTATATGAGTGAGTGGTTTTGCTTATTTCTGAACTGTAAATGCCTAAAGGCATACACTTTGCATTCATTAGTATTTAGCTTCTTTCTCTCAAAATTATGCTTATAAGATTTATCCATATTTAGCATTAATTCATTCATTTTCACTGCTGTATTCCATTTCTGACTGTAACAAACTTATGGCCCTTTATTACTATATATGTCACATATATATTATCTCCTTGTGATTTTGTGTCTATTTTTTCTTTCTCTTAATTCTTCTCATGAAAAACAGTGTTCATAGTTTGTTTTTTTTTTTTTTTTTTTGCGGTATGTGGGCCTCTCACTGTTGTGGCCTCTCCCATTGCGGAGCACAGGCTCCGGACACGCAGGCTCAGCGGCCATATCTCACAGGCCCAGCCACCCCGCGGCATGTGGGATCTTCCCGGACTGGGGCACGAACCCGTGTCCCCTGCATTGGCAGGCGGACTCTCAACTACTCCACCACCAGGGAAGCCCCACTGTGTTCATAGTTTTAAGGGAGTCTAATTTATCATTTTTTTTAATGGTTAGCTTTTTGGGTCTTGTGTAAGTAAACTTTTTTCTATGCTGAAGTCATATCTAACAATCATCTAACAAAGATGATATCTAACAATCATCTCTAAAGAGGTTCATTGCTTTATTTTTCTTATTTCATTCTCAGTCTTGCTAAAATTAATGTTTTCATATGTGGTGGGGTAGGAGTCATTGTTTTTGTTGTTTGCTTGCTTGCTTACTTTCACCTATATGTATATCCAACTGATTTAGCAACATTCACTGAAAAGTATCTCTCTTTTTGCGCTGATGTCCACCTTTGTTATTACATCCAATGTCTTCATATGCATGGGTCCATTTGTACTCAGTTTTATTCCATCCTTCATCTTGTCTCTTTTGAGCCAATATGACACTAACCTTTATTAACTTTAACAACCACAACTTATTATTATAAGTCTCAATAACCACTAGCGTAAACTTCCCAATTTTTCTTTTTTCCAAGTAACTTGACTATTAATAAACTTGTAAATTTCAACAAAATATTGCTGGATTTCTTCACATTCTATTACTTTGTCAAGGAAGTACCAGAATCTCCTACAGTTTGCTGTGTAGGTAAAGCAGACACTCACATTCAGCCTCAGCACAGAGGAATCTCTACGTAAGCACCTGTCATTTATCATGAATTTGGGGCAGTCACCTTTTCTTCACCCTGAGCTTCCTAATTATTGCTATAGTAACCCAGAGATTATAATAAAGAAATTTATAATCCATTCACATTTGGTTTCTCAGAATTGATTTTATATTGAGAAACAGAACTTGCATCCTTAGAATGTGGCAGAGCTGGCAAATAAATGCCAAAGTATAGAGTTAACACTTGTGAGCAACTGTCCAGAGAGGAAATTGGGACCAGCTCTTGTCAGAAACTGGTGAACAAATGTTTCTGTGTCCCCTTTAGGCCAAGGTACTTATGAAGGGCATCTGCTTTCCACGTACTTTCTTTTCCTCTCCACTGGCTGGATGCAGTGACACATGGACCAAGAGAATTCTGGAGCCACCATCTGGCAGGAGGCCTCCTCCCACCCAGGAGCACCTACCCAGAACCAAATCCAGATAACGGAATTTTATTGCTTATGAAATTAATTTTACTGTTCCATTCACTGACTCCCTGAGATGGATGTTTTGTTGACTAATTTTAGCCTTTCTGTTTCCTTTGTTAACACAAGCATTTAAGACCACAGATATTAGATTATTTTGCCCTTTTTCAAAGGTTATAGTATGTAATATTTTCATAACTTTTTAGTTTTAAACATTTTCTAATTCCCACTATGATTTTCTATTTGACTTTTGGGTTACGAAAATGGATAACCTACACTGTGTACCATTTCTTGTTATATTTTTTAACATATAATTTAATTGCATTATGGTAAGGGAGTATGTTTTATAGCATATAAATCCTAAACTTTGCTCAAATAATTTTCACAAATGTTTCATGTATTCTTCTTTAATTGTTGGTTTCAAAGTTTTGCATATATTAAGAGGTCAAAAAATTTAATTCCACTCTTCACATTTGCTGTATACCTCTGTTGTTTTTTAATTAGATTGACCTGATTAGTTAGAGATGTAATAAGATTTCTCATTGTGGCAATGCATTTGTCTATGGCTTTACATATAAAATAAGACTATGCTTTTATTTTTTTTCAAGTATACAATATATTGATATTAACTGTAGTCAAATGCTGTGCCTTAGATCTCTAGAACATATTTACCTGATAACTGAAAATCTGTACCCTTTTACCAACATCTCCCTATTTACCACATGTATGGCCCCTAGGAACCAACATTCTACTCTATATTTCTCTAAGGTTGACTTTTCTATAGATTCAATATATAAGTGATAACATGCAATATTTGTCTTTCTGTGTCTGGCTTATTTCACTTAACATAATGTCCTCCAAACTCATACAAACTGTTGCAAATGCAAGATTTCCTTCTTTTATAAGAAATAAGTTCTGGGGATCTAATGTACATCATGGTGAGTATAGTCAATATCATTGTATTATATACTGAAATTTGCTAAGAGAGTAGACCATAAGTGTTCTCATACACACAAAAATACCTATGTGAGGTGATAGATGGTGAATTATCTTGTGTTCATTGTTTCACAATGTATTCATATGTTAAATAATCACATTGTATATCTTAAAAAAACAAAACACTATGCTTTTAGTCATAGGTTTTTTTCCTTATGAACTGAATAATAATTAATTCACTAATTATTTAGGTTAGTTATTTTGTTTATGTCTTTTCTTTTTTTTTGGATGACTGACTTGATAATGATTTCTTCCAAAAGTGATTTGTATTTGCTTCTTTCAAGAACTCACCAGTGTAAGGTTATATTAAAAAACATACTTGGGAGATTGGAACCAAGATGGCGGAGTAGAAGGACGTGCTCTCACTCCCTCTTGCGAGAGCACCAGAATCACAACTACCTGCTGGACAATCATCGACAGGAGGACACTGGAACTCACCAGAAAAGATACCCAGGTCCAAGGACAAAGGAGAAGCCACACTGAGACGGTAGGAGGGGCGCAATCACAGTAAAATCAAGTCCCATAACTGCTGGGTGGGTGACTCACAGACTGGAGAACACTTATACCACAGAAGTCCACCCACTGGAGTGAAGGTTCTGGGCCCCACGTCAGGCTTCTCAAACTGGGGGTCTAGCAACGGGAGGAGGAATTCCTAGAGAATCAGACTTTGAAGGCTACTGGGATTTGATTGCAGGACTTCGACAGGACTTGGAGAAACAGAGACTCCACTCTTGAGGGCACACACAAAGTGATGTGTGCATCGGGACCCAGGGGAAAGAGCAGTGACCCCAGGGGACACTGAACCAGACCTACCTGCTAGTGTTGGAGGGTCTCCTGCAGAGGTGGGGTGTGGCTGTGGCTGACCATGGGGACAAGGACACTGGCAGCAGAAGTTCTGGGAAGTACTCCTTGGTTTGAGCCCCCCCCAGAGTCCACCATTAGCCCCACCAAAGCCCAGGTAGGTTCCAGTGTTGGGTTGCCTCAGGCCAAACAACCAACAGAGAGGGAACCCAGCCCCACTCATCAGCAGTCAAGCAGATTAAAGTTTTACTGAGCTCTGCCCACCAGAGCAACAATCAGCTCTACCCACCACCAGTCCCTCCCATCAGGAAACTTGCACAAGCCTCTTAGATAGCCTCATCCACCAGAGGGCAGGCAGCAGAAGCAAGAAGAACTACAGTCCTGCAGCCTGTGGAACAAAAACCACATTCACAGAAGATAGACAAGATGAAAAGGCAGAGGGCTATGTCCCAGATGAAGGAACAAGATAAAATCCCAGAAAAACAACTAAATGAAGTGGAGATAGGCAACCTTCCAGAAAAAGAATTCCGAATAATGATAGTGAAGATGATCCAGGACCTCGGAAAAAGAATGGAGGCAAAGATAGAGAAGATGCAAGAAATGTTTAACAAAGACCTAGAAGAATTAAAGAACAAGTAAACAGAGATGAACAATAACTGAAATGAAAGCTACGCTAGAAGGAAAAAATAGCAGAATAACTGAGGGAGAAGAATGGACAAGTGACCTGGAAGACAAAACGGTGGAATTCACTGCTGAGGAACAAAATAAAGAAAAAAGAATGAAAAGAAATGAAGACAGCCTAAGAGACCTTTGGGACAACATTAAATGCAAAAACATTTGCATTATAGGGGTCCCAGAAGGAGAAGAGAGAGCGAAACGACCAGAGAAAATATTTGAAGAGATTATAGTTGAAAACTTCCCTAACATGGGAAAGGAAATAGCCACCCAAGTCCAGGAAGCACAGAGAGTCCCATACAGGATAAACCCAAAGAGAAACACACAGAGACACGTAGTAATCAAATTAGCAAAAATTAAAGACAAAGAAATATTATTATAAGCAGCCAGGGAAAAACAACAAATAACATACAAGCGAACTCCCATAAGGTTAACAGCTGATTTCTCAGCAGAAATTCTACAAGCCAGAAAGGAGTGACATGATATAATTAAAGTGATGAAAGAGAAGAAACTATAACCAAGATTACTCTACCCAGCAAGGATCTCATTCAGATTCGAAGGAAAAATCAAAAGCTTCACAGACAAGCAAAAGCTAAGAGAATTCAGCACCACCAAACCAGCTCTACAACAAATGCTAAAGGAAATTCTATAAGTGGGAAACACAAGAGAAGAAAAGGACCTACAAAAACAAACCCAAAACAATTAAGAAAATTGTCATAGGAACACACATATTGATAATTACCCTAAATGTGAATGGATTAAATGCTCCAACCAAAAGACACAGGCTTGCTGAATGGATAGACAAACAAGACCCATATATATGTTGTCTACAAGAGACCCATTTCAGATCTAGGGACACATTCAGACTGAAAGTGAGGGGATGGAAAAACATATTCCATGCAAATGGAAATCAAAAGAAAGCTGGAGTAGCAATACTCATCAGATAAAATAGACGTTAAAATAAAGAACGTTACAGGAGACAAGGAAGGACACTACATAATGATCAGGGGATCAATCCAAGAAGAAGATATAACAATTATAAGTATATATGCACTGAACATAGGAGCACCTCAATACATAAGGCAACTGCTAACAGCTATAAAAGAGGAAATCAACAGTAACACGATAATAGTGGGGGACTTTAACACCTCACTTACACCAATGGACAGATCATCCAAAATGAAAATAAATAAGGACACAGAAGCTTTAAATGACACAATAAACCAGATTGATTTAATTGATATTTATAGGACATTCCATCCAAAAACAGCACATTACACTTTCTTCTCAAGTGCGCATGGAACATTCTCCTGGATAGATCACAACTTGGGTCACAAATCTAGCCTCAGTAAATTTAAGAAAACTGAAATCATATCAAGCATCTTTTCTCACAACAACGCTTTGAGATTAGAAATGAATTACAGGGGAAAAAATATAAAAAGCACAAACACATGGAGGCTAAACAATATGTGACTAAATAACCAAGGGATAACTGAAGAAATCAAAGGGGAAAGAAAAAAAACCTAGAGACAAATGACAATGAAAACATGATGATTCGAAACTTACGGGATGCAGCAAAAGCAGTTCTAAGAGGGACGTTTACAGCTATACAAGCCTACCTAGAGAAACAAGAAAAATCTCAAATAAACAATCTAAACTTACACCTAAATGAAATAGGGAAAGAAGAACAAACAAAACCCAAAGTTAGCAGTAGGAGAGAAATCATAAAGATCAGAGCAGAAATAAATGAAATAGAAACAAAGAAAACAATAGCAAAGATCAGTAAAACTAAAAGCTGCTTCTTTGAGAAGATAAACAAAATTGATAAATCATTAGCCAGACTCATCAAGAGAAAGAGGGAGAGGACTCAAGTCAATAAAATTAGAAATGAAAAAGTAGAAGTTACAACAGACATCGCAGGAATACAAAGTATTTAAGAGATTACTACAAGCACTGTATGCCAATAAAATGGACAACCTGGAAGAAATGGACAAATTCTTAGAAAGGAATAACCTCCCAAGACTGAAACAGGAAAGAACAGATAATATGAAGAGACCAATCACAAGTAATGAAATTGAAACTGTGATTAAAAATCTTCCAAAAAACAAAAGTCCAGGAGCAGATGGCTTCACAGGTGAATTCTATCAAACATTTAGAGAAGAGCTAACACCCATCCTTCTCAAACTCTTCCAAAAAATTGCAGAGGAAGGAACATTCCCAAACTCATTCTATGAGGCCACCATCACCCTGATACCAAAACCAGAAAAAGATACTACAAAAACAGAAAATTACAGACCAATATCACTGATGAATATAGATGCAAAAATCCTCAACAAAATATGAGCAAACAGAATCCAACAACACATTATAAGGATCATACACCATGATCAAGTGGGGTTTATCCCAGGGATGCAAGGATTCTTCAATATATGCAAATCAATCAATGTGATACACCATATTAACAAATTGAAGAAGAAAAACCATATGATCATCTCAATAGATACAGAAGAAGCTTTTGACAAAATTCAACACCGATGTACGATAAAAACTCTCCAGAAAGTGGGCCTAGAGGGAACCTACCTCAACATAATAAAGGCCATATATGACAAACCCACAGCAAACATCATTCTCAATGGTGAAAAACTGAAAGCATTTCCTCTAAGATCAGGAAGAAGACAAGGATATACACTCTCACCACTATTATTCAACATAGTTTTGGAAGTCCTAGCCACGGCAATCAGAGAAGAAAAAGAAATAAAAGGAATACAAATTGTAAAAGAAGTAAAACTGTCACTGTTTGCAGATGACATGATACTGTACATAGAGAATCCCTAATATGCCACCAGAAAACTCCTAGAGCTAATCAATGAATTTGGTAAAGTTGCAGGATACAAAATTAATGCACAGACATCTCTTGCATTCCTATACACTAACGATGAAATATCTGAAAGAGAAATTAAGGAAACACTCCCATTTACCACTGCAACAAAAAGGATAAAATACCTGGGAATACACCTACCTGGGGAGACAAAAGGCCTGTATGCAGAAAACTATAAGACACTGATGAAAGAAATTAAAGATGATACAAGCAGATGGAGAGATAGACCATGTTCTTGGATTGGAAGAATCAATAATGTGAAAATGACTCTACTACCCAAAGCAATCTACAGATTCAATGCAATTCCTATCAAATTACCAATGGCCTTTTTTACAGAACTAGAACAAAAAATCTTAAAATTTGTATGGAGACACAAAAGACCCCAAATAGCCAAAGCAGTCTTGAGGGAAAAAGATGGAGCTGGAGGAATCAGACTCCCTGACTTAAGAGTATACTATAAAGCTACAGTAATCAAGACAATATGGTACTGGCACAAAAACAGGAACATAGATCAATGGAACAAGATAGAAAGCTCAGAGATAAACCCATGCACCTATGGTCAACTAATCTATGACAAAGGAGGGGCAAGGATATACAATGGAGAAAAGACAGTCTCTTCATTTAGTGGTGCTAGGAAAACTGGACAGTTACACGTAAAAGAATGAAATTAGAACACTCCCTAACACCATACAGAAAAATAAACTCAAAATGGATTACACACCTAAATGTAAGACCGGACACTATAAAACTCTTAGAGGAAAACATAGGAAGAATACTCTTTGACGTAAATCACAGCAAGATCTTTTTTGATACACCTCCTAGAGTAATGGAAATAAAAACAAAAATAAAGAAATGGGACCTAATGAAACTTCAAAGCTTTTACACAGCAAAGGAAACTACAAACAAGATGAAAAGACAACCCTCAGAATGGGAGAAAATATTTGCAAACGAATCAATGGACAAAGGATTAATATCCAAAATATATAAACAGGTCATGCAGCTCAATATTAAAAAAACAAACAACCCATTCCAAAAATGGGCAGAAGACCTAAATAGACATTTCTCCAAAGAAGACATACAGATGGACAAGAAGTACATGAAAAGCTGCTCAACATCACTAATTATTAGAGAAATGCAAATCAAAACAACAACGAGGTACCACCTCACACCAGTTAGAATGGGCGTCATCAGAAAATCTACAAACAACAAATGCTGGAGAGGGTGTGGAGAAAAGGAACCCTCTTGCACTGTTGGTGGGAATGTAAATTGATACAGCCACTATGGAGAACAGTATGGAGGTTCCTTAAAAAACTAAAAATAGAACTACCATATAACCCAGCAATCCCACTACTGAGCATATACCCAGAGAAAACCATAATTCAAAAAGACACATGCACCCCAATGTTCATTGCAGCACTATTTACAATAGCCAGGTCATGGAAGCAACCTAAATGCTCATCGACAGACGAATGGATAAAGAAGATGTGGTACATTTATACAATGGAATATTACTCAGCCATCAAAAGGAACGAAATTGGGTCATTTGTTGAGACGTGGATGGATCTAGAGACTGTCATACAGAATGAAGTAAGTCAGAAAGAAAAAAACAAATATCGTATATTAATGCATGTATGTGGAACCTAGAAAAATGGTGCAGATGAACCGGTTTGCAGGGCAGAAGTTGAGACACAGACGTAGAGAAGAAACATATGGACACCAAGCAGGGAAAGCCGTGAGGGTGTGGGGATGGTGGTGTGATGAACTGGGCAATTGGGATTGACATGTATACAGTGATATGTATAAAATTGATGACTAATAAGAACCTGCTGTGTGTGTGTGTGTGTGTATATATATATATATATATATATATATATATATATATATATAAAATTCAAGTCAAAAAAAAAACTAAGCAAAAAAAAAAAAAACATACTTGGACTCTTTTTTTTTTTAGACCACATAAATTATAGGGATTTAGTGTAAGAACAGAGGTTTGTGTTGAAAATTTCTTGTGAGCGATTTTTTTTCATTTCCTTTTTCATTTCACAGTCAGTGCCAAAGATAGAATTCTAGTGATCCACTGAAGGTTGGGGGAGTAGAGATGAGGGGTTTGCATAAGGAGTTAATTCAAATTTATTAAGGAGGCATTCCCTGGAGTCCTTGAGTTTCAGGGTTTCCTCTTAGTTTTCCCACTGTGTATGGGTCCTGAGCTTTGTCTGCTAGCCCCCAAGGTTTGAGATACTGTGAAAAACTATTCATGAGTTCATTAAATTTGACAGATGCCTTCAAGGTGAATGTCAGCCTCATGGCTTATTTTGTATCTCTGAGTTATAGCCTTCATTTAGATTTTGGCCTTGGTATTCCTTACTGTTTTGCCAGTTCACAGATGCATTTTAAAAAGTCCTTTCTTAATATTTAATTTGGATTTATATTTGCTTTCAGTAGCAATTTTAACCACAGTGCTAGAAGTAGGAATACTACATCTGATATATCATAGTTTTGTGCAGATTATATCCTATCTTTTATCCATTTCATCTACCACAGCATCTGACTAATGACAAAAAATGTAATTTTTGCTAATGTTTTATTGGTATTTAAAATACCTTAATTTTACTGCATAATGACCATGTATATCATTAGCATGCTAGTCTCTGGAATATGACATAATTATCCTTATGGAAATATCAACCTGGTGAGAAAAACCTACCTTCTGTGCAGGCAAATATAATAAAAGAAATATTGGTTCATATCGATTTTAGATAGTGATTTAACTAGTGCATTAGCCATTTTAAAACTTCTGCCTTCTTTCAGGAAATATTTTAATGTAACCTATATATTGTATAAAGTACAAGATTAAAAATACACAAAAATAAGCATAGTAGAAATTCTAGTAAAATAAATTTCAAATCTTTATCATGGTCTATGAGCCCTATGTTCTCTCTCCCAGGCCATCTTTAAAACTGTATCCCCCTGAATGCTCTGCTGTCTTCAACCTGCAGATCCTGGCACCAGTCATGTTCTTTCCTAGCACAGAGACTTTGCACATACTGTCTCCACTACCTGAGAGCTTTCCACCCAGCTCTTCACATTGGCTCATTACACATTTTCTACTCAAACAGCAACCCCCCCCACCAGAGATGTCTTTCCAGATTATTCTCATTAAGGCAGGTATTTTTATCTGTTATCATTTTTCATCCTAGCCTAAGTAGCAATTAAGAGTAGCTGTAATTATGTTTTTTCAGTGCTTAGTCATTGTATGTCTCTCTCAAACAAGTGTTTTAATTTGTATCACTCTAATACCATACACTAGTGATGAACATAAAGGGTGCTCAATAAATACTAGTTGCAAATGAGCGCTGAATGCAACACTGTACTACGTTCACAAAATGACCTTCTCCTTGACACCTAACATGAAGAACAGAGAAACACATATAAAATAGAAATCTGTATCTACAGTAAATGGAAAAGGTTTAAATAAATATTATAAACACCCTAAATAACAGAGGATAATTTCTACTTGCCACAAAAACAAAAAAGATCATACCAGGGGCTTTAAAAAAATACTTCTTAGTTTGTGATAAGAGTGTGGTATGGCCAGGACTAATTGAAGGAAATTCCAAAGGGCCTCACTTCAATTGCCTAGTTTAAAGGGAAAAAAACCCCAAAGGACTTGATGGCCAAATGACAGGAGACTTAACATATCTTGGAAGAGAGGCAGCTACTGCAGATGGGGAGGAAATACTGGCTCAAACATTAACCCCTGGCCAACCAGATCTTTTATTTTCTCTCGCTCTGATTCTATTTTCTAAACAGTGAAGTTGAAATATTGAGATGTCATTGACGGACTGAAAAAGAGAAGGTTGTGAAGAGAAGAGCATACTACAATCTATTAAATACATTATAATTGTTCTTCATGCTTACTTGCCTTATTATGAAAGTGACTATCTCCCAAACTTGGGAGGCCCTTATCCTAGTGCAGGACATAATTACAACCTAAGGGAGCTGGAATGAAATACAGAAGTTGAAAACAATCAGGATGAGGAAGGAAGGAAGGGAGGAAGGAAGGAAGGAAGGAAGGAAGGGAGGGAGGGAGGGAGGGAGGGAGGGAGGGAGGGAGGGAGGAAGGGAGGGAGGGAAGGAGGGAGGAAGGCAGGAAGAAAAGAAAGAAAATGGATTAATGAGCTCCTTTATCACATGTACAAAACAATCAACTTCAAATACTAAGGGTTAAATCTATGCGAAATAAGGAAAGAAAAAAAAAAAGATATACCTACCTTACTGGGGGGTAAATAGCAGGCCTGGGAGAAAATAGTAGTGTCATAACAATCAAAGTAAAGATTTTACAAGAATTGAAGTTACATTACCCACAAAGATATATCAAAATATGATTTGGTCTACTTCAGGTGCTGAACGAGACAGTATAGACTTATTTTTCCCTGCTCTTCCCCCTCTTAATACAACTAAATACTTTGGAAAGTATTAAACTGACAATGATAAAAGGATTCTGAAAGCTGGCAGGCTGGTTGGGAACCAGGACATGAGAAAGTACAACATCGTGAGTTCCCTCGGTTTTCTTTTTATTTCCGATATATCTCTGGACCAGGTGATGGAGAAGCCTGTAATATCAAACCACCAACAGGCATAGCAAAACAATAATAAAACAAGCAAACCAACTAGAAAAGACTGTCTTCCCTGGTTAAGAGACCTAGAAAGCATAAGCCCAACAAAGACCTGTAGAGAGCCCCAACACTGACTCACCACCTGGCTGCTGCTGACGACCTAATCCACTGGTGGCAGTGGTAGCTGCAAAGACCGAATTCATTCCAGCTCTTCTCAAAATTCAGGGCATCCCTGGGCAATCTGACTTGCTGCAGCAGAGCTCACAGTGAAGACCTGGCTTTCCCAGGCCAAGTTTCATAACCCAGACCCAGTGGGTGGATCAATCTATCAGCAGCTCAAGCAACAAAGTCCTAGTGGGCCATCCCAGACCTGGCTCAACAACTGGGGTACCAGCAGGCAGACCAATTTGCTGACAGCAGCAGCAGCAGCAAAGTCCTACCACTTCCTGCCCTCTACACAGTGGCATTAAGGACACACAGACCCAGTGGCTTTGTCCACGTCCCTCCAAAAGTTGCTCAGTGACAGCAGGAGGCTCATGGAAGTTCCTTCCATCTCTGCAGATGGCACCAGTAGGACTAAGTAGGAGACCCTAGAGCACCAGACAAATGAAGAAGAGAATAGCACTGCAAGGGGAGGAGGAAACTAAACAATCATACAAACTCTATCCCATAAAACTGGCCAGAACCTATATGCTGAACCTAAACAAGGTAACTGCGTGCTAAAATAGATGATTCAGATAGGACCAAGATTCCCCTAACATCAAAACCAAAATGTCCAAACTGAAAACACTTGTCACATGAAGAGTCAGGAAAACTTCAGTTTGAATGAGAAAGACAGTAAACTGACACTAGTACCCAAAAGAAGATGATGTGAGTATTATTTGGTAAGGATTTAGAATCAGCTACCATATAAATCCCTCACAATTAATTGCACATTTTCTTGAACCTAAGTAAAAAGAAAATTGCACCAAAGGGAAAGAAGTTAGAAAGAGAAGAGTTTCTACTTTCAGGAAAATGGAGTACTTGCACTTTTTTTCTACTTCTAGGGTGAACCAGCTAGGGCTCATGTGACCAGAAGAACAACATGGTAGTTAAGTTCCAGAGTTTTCTTACTGCCTCTTACATCTCAGAATGGATGCCAGAGGACCCAGCAATCTGGAAATGCTAAGAGGTGAGGCAGCAAAAGACCCCCACAAATGCCTGTCCTCTATAGTCAGAAAACTAGAAGGAAAGCCTAGAAAGAAAACTTTCAGAAAAGCACATTCAAACCCCACGGAATAAAACTGTAGCCCCACCTCCATCCATGCCAGCAAAGGCTGAGCACCAAGTCCAAATGTCCACCCTCAAAAGGCTTAATGAGGGCTTCCCTGGTGGCGCAGTGGTTGAGAGTCCGCCTGCCGATGCAGGGGACACGAGTTCGTGCCCTGGTCCGGGAAGATCCCACATGCTGCAGAGTGGCTGGGCCCGTGAGCCATGGCCGCTGAGCCTGCGCGTCCGGAGCCTGTGCTCCGCAACGGGAGAGGCCACAACAGTGAGAGGCCCGTGTACCGCAAAAAAAAAAAAAAAAAAAAAAAAAAAAAAAAGGCTTAATGAGGCTCCAAACCCATCCTACTAGAACCAAGTCAGAAGAAAGCAAACTAAGGCAAAATTTTAACTTTCAGAGTCTTGCCACATGATACCCAAAATGTCAGGTTTCAATTAAAAATCATTCAACCTTCCAAGAACCAGGGAGACCTCAAACTGAATGAAAACAGTCAATCAAGAGATGCCAACAAAATGATGACAGAAATGTTAGAATTATGACACACATTTTAAAGCAGTCATCATAAACCTGCTTCAGTGATCATGCCAAATGAGAAAATAAAGACTCTCAGCAAAGAAACAGAAAATATAGAGAAGAAACCAATGGAAATTTTAGCCTTGAAAAATACAATAACCAAAAAAAAATTTTTTAAACCCTTAATGGATAGACACAGAAGCTGAATGGAAGGGCAGAGAAATCAGTGAAATTAAACATAGAAAAAATAAAAATTACTTAATCTGAACAACAAAGAGAAAATAGGATGTAAAAATGAATAGAACATTAGGAATGATGAGAATACAAAAAATATTAAATATCGTGTCATCAGAGTTGAAAAGAAGGATGGCTTAAAGCACTTTAAGAAATAATAGAATAACTCCCCAAACTTAGCTGAAACCCCATAAATCTATATCCCCAAAATTTCAGTGAACTCCCCAACCAAATGAACCTATAGAAATACAAAACAAGACACATTATAGTCAAATTTCTGAAAACTAAAAACAATCGGAATATCTGGAGAGCCGTGAGAGAGAAGAAAACATTGTACCTATAGGGAAAAAAAAAAAAATGGTAAAGGATTTCTCATAAGAAGTATTTCTGAAGGTCAGAAGGAAGTGGCAGAACATTTTTCAAGTGCTGGGGAAAGCAAACAAATAAACAAAATACCCCTCTAAACCCAGAATCCATACTGAGTGAAAATATCCTTCAGGAATGAAGAAAGAATCAACATATTCACAGATGAAGGAAAACTAAGAGAATTTATAATTTACCTACTTTCAAACAGAATGATTTGATTATTCCTCCAGATTAAATTACTGGGGTGGGGGAGAAAAATGTAAACCAAAAATACATATATATATTCAAACACAATAAAGTAACCTATATTAAATGTAAATATGACATACATACACATGCTTTTAGTCACTGTACAGAAATGATCCAGCCATGCTAAATTCAACTAATTATTGATATTTATAAAATAGTAACTTTCAAATATTTTATTTTGATATAATTATTTTCTATAGAAAAAAATAACTATTTCAACATGCTGACATAAATTATATTATTCTCTGCTGATTTTAGAAAGACTTTAATTCTACAAAAATCCTCAAATTTCCCAGGAGGGGCTATGCCTGACAATTTGTATTGATATAAACTCCATTTAACTTGACCTGAATCTTAAATTCAGAAAATAAAAAGAGCTAATCTAATGTTTCAATAAAAGCAAGTGTCATGAAAGTGGATTAATTCTGATGATTAAAGTATTTTATTTATCAATTGGCTGAGAGAATTGAATAGTCAACAGAATGCAGGCAATTTAAAGCTCAGTCAACTCTAAAAATGAGGGACCAATTTTAGGAATAATTGTGGTATTCAGTGTTAATGCTCATTCAGTCCTTGATCTCCCTGCTGAGGATGTGAAGCAGTTGCTGACCACTGTGATATGGTGGCTTATTATTATTATGTTTAGAATTACTCAATGACTTGCCATTGAATTGGTTGTAGTGACTTCTTTCTTAGAGCTTAATTGTCAAAAATGAATTACTAAAAGATTAATATTTAAACCACGAACCTCAAATAAAGACCATTATCTATACAACATTATTTGTATTTATTTATGCTACCTACTTTTGCATTACCTGTTTGTCCTATTTATAGTGCATTTTTATGTCTTTCTGTGTTTTTTTCTTATTGCAGGGAATATTTCCTAATTATTCTTTTTTTCCCTTCTCTACAAATATGGAACTTTTTTTTTTTTGCGGTATGCGGGCCTCTCACTGTTGTGGCCTCTCCCGTTGTGGAGCACAGGCTCCGGATACGCAGGCTCAGCGGCCATGGCTCACGGGCCCAGCCGCTCCATGGCACGTGGGATCCTCCTGGACCGGGGCACGAACCCATGTCCCCTGCATCGGCAGGCTGACTCTCAACCACTGCGCCACCAGGGAAGCCCTGGAATGTTTTTATACTTCAGTGATAACCCTATAAATTTTAGCTTTCATATTTAATCTATCAAAATATAAGATACAGGTCAGAGCCCAGATCAAGATAGCAGAGTAGGAAGATTCAGAGATCCCATGGACACACCAGAACTACAGCTACATGTAGAACAACTAACTTGGAGAAGAACCGGAAGACTATCAGAACAGATTTTCTACAATTAAGGATATAAAGAAAAAAAATGGTCATGAAGAACCTAGGGGTAGGATGGAATAAAGATGCAGACCTACTAGAGAATAGACCTGAGGACACGGGGAGGGGGAAGGGTAAGCTGGGACAAAGTAAGAGAGTGGCATGGACATATATACACTACCAAATGTAAAACAGATAGCTAGTGGGAAGCAGCCACATAGCACAGGGAGATCAGCTCGGTGCTCTGTGACCACCCAGAGGGGTAGGATAGGGAGGGTGGGAGGGAGATGCAAGAGGGAGGAGATATGGGGATATATGTATATGTACAGCTGACTCACATTGTTATACAGCAGAAACTAACACACCATTGTAAAGCAATTATACTCCAATAAAGATGTTAAAAAAAAAAAGGATATAAAGAAAAGGCCACATTGAGATGGACAGAAGCACAGATACAACCTAGTCAGAACCCACATCCCTGGTATGATGACCCACAAGCAAGAGCGGTATCACAACCACAGAAGTCCCCGTAAGGAGCAAGGGGTCTGAGCCCCACACGGAGCTCCCTAGCTTGATGGGTTTACACCAGGGAGACAAGCCCCCACAACATCTGGCTTTGAAAGCAGGGGCTTTCCATCCAGGAGAGCTGGAGGTCTGTGAGAAACTGAGACTCTGCCCTTGAAGGACTCATGCACAAACTCACCAGCTCCAAGTACCAATGCAGAGGCAGCATCTTGAAAAGTGCCTGAGTTATATGAGAAGTCCATTGACTAATTTTAAGTTTCATGCTAGAGGGGTAGGAATCTGGTGGAACTTTTTCTAGGGATAGAAGCACTGGTGGGGGTCATTTAAAAAAAATTCTTCCACCTAGCTGGCTAAGTGCTAATGGACACCAGTTCTGTCACTCTCCATCACCTTAGGTAACACTGTGCCCTGCCTCAGTATTCCCTTGAGGACCTGCTCTGCCTAGCCTAGCCTGCCCACCCTAGCTGGCCGTGTCATCCTACCCAGCAGGCAGTCCTGGCTGGCATCCACTCCCCTACAAACCAGCTTCAGCCTCCAGGGGGCCAGCCTCACGTCCCAGTGTGCTTCAACCACAACAGGAGGGCACATGCAACCCACAAAAAAGATACCCCTGGAGCACCTGGAACTGGTGACTGGGGGTATTGCACCACTGGGCCCCACAGGACACCTTCTACATAAGGCCACTCCTTTAAGACCAGGAGATGTAGCTGATATACCTAATACATAGAAACAAACACACAGAGAGTTAGACAAAATGAAGAGATAAAGGAATACCTTCAAAATGAAAAAAAAAAAAAAGACAAAACCTCAGAAGAAAGAACTAAAGAAAAAGGAGATAATAAGCAATTTACCATATAAAGAGTTCAAAGTAATAGTCATAAAGATGCTCATCAAACTCTGAAAATAATGGAGTAACTCTGTGGGAACTTACAAAAAGACAGAAAATATAAAAAAGAAGTAATCAAAACAAAAGAATACAGAAACTGAAATAAGAAATACATTAGAGGGAATCAATAAGAAATTAGAGGATACAGAAGAATGGATCAATGACCTGGAAGACAGGGGAGTGGAAATCACCCAATCAGAAAAGCAAAAAGCAAAAAGAACAAGAAAAATGAGTATCGTTTAAAAGACCTCTGGGACAACATCAAGCATACTAAGATTTAAATTACAGGGGTCTCAGAAGGAAAACAAAAAGAGAAAAGGACACAAAACCTATTTGAAGAAACAATGGTTGAAAATTTCCTTAACTTGGTGAAGGAGACATATATTCAAGTCCAGTAAGCACAGAGAGTCCCAAGCAAGATGAACCCAAAGAGACCCATAACAAGACACTTTATAATTAAAATGCTAAAAGTCAACGATAAAGAGAGAATCTTAAAAGCAGCAAGAGAAAACAACTAGTTACGAACAAGGGTACTACCATAATATTATCTGCTGATTTTCAGCAGAAAGTTTACAGTCCAGAAGGGACTGGCGGGATACATTCAAAGTGCTAAAAGAAAAAATATAAACAAAAACAAAAAACCTTACAACCAAGAATACTCTAACCAGCAAGGTTATAATTCAGAATGAAGGAGAGATAAACAATTTCCCAGACAAGCAAAGCTAAAGGAGTTCAGGATGACTATATTGATCTTACAAGAAATGTTAAAGGAACTTCTTTAATGCAAGAGAAAAGGTCATAACTAGAAACAAACAAACAAAAGTAATCACAAAAGAAAAAAAATCTCACTGGTAGGGAAAAACATATAGTAAAGGTAGCAGGTCACCAACCATAAAGCTAGTATGAAGGTCAAAAGACAAGAGTAGTGAAATCACCTATATCTAAAGTAATTAGAAAAGTGGTACACAAAATAAAAAGATGCAAAATATGTCAAAAACATAAAATGTGGGAGGGAGAGTAAAAATGTAGATATTTTAGGGCTTACTGGTGGCGCAGTGGTTGAGAGTCCGCCTGCCGATGCAGGGGACACGGGTTCGTGCCCCAGTTGGGGAAGATTCCACATGCCGCAGAGCGGCTGGGCCCGTAAGCCATGGCCACTCAGCCTGAGCGTCTGGAGCCTGTGTTCCGCGACGGGAGAGGCCACAACAGTGAGAGGCCCGCGTACCGCAAAAAAAAAAAAAAAAAAAAAAAAAAAAAAAAGTAGATATTTTAGAAGGTACTCTAACTTATTAGATGACTTCATATATAGTGTAAGAACTTAAAATATTTCATTTCTATTTTTGCCCTCTTGATAGTTTTACTAATGCTGTCAGTCATTTTAATTTTAAATAGAAATTTTCTTTTAATGAGTTTTAGATTATAAGAAAAAAATTTACATATTTAATTATGTACTTTCCATTTTCATCACTCCACATTCCTTTGTGTAGATACATATTCCATACAATATAATTTTCCTTCTGCCTGATGGATTTTGGTAAACGCTTCTTGCAGTGTAGATCTCTTGTGATCAATTCTTTTAGCTTTTCTATATCTGAAAACATCTTATGGATCCATGGGTTGATGTAAATATCTGTTTATTACTAAGCACTCACATGAATAGTTTCCTAACATTGAAGAGATTAGGAAATACAAATGCCACAGTTAAGCCTGCACATACAAAATAAATAGCTAAGGACTTGAATACTCCTTGGTAGAGCTATGGCCATGTATACGGGTCTATACAAGAATGAAGTGTGAAAAGAGAAAACATCTGAATCATAGGAAATCTAATCACCTATGAGTTAAATTTGATTATAGAAATAAAGTTCATTTTTTGTATACATGAATACAACAGTTTGAAGAAAATTATTATAGAACAATTTATCTACATACTTTCTTTAATTATATTGACAACATTAGCAAATATTAGACAACTGAAATTACTATGAGGCAGCACTATGTTGTGAAGCATGTATAAATTAGAAGGCATGTATAGGACATACACATATTAAATTTGTAAATATTTGCTTCCATGTAGAAGTTTTTAGCATATTACTTTATGTTTCTATATGTGAAATAATTCCTTTTTTATAGTAGACTTTTAACAATTTCTGAGGACCAGTTACATAATAATCAAGGGGAAACAGAAGTGAACAAGACTTTCTCATTACACATAATGCAGTCCAGCAGAAAACACAAGAAAATACACAGATTAATAAAGTGTATACCCTGATACTGCACTGTGAAAAAAGGAAATAAGCAGACAGGAAGATACGCAACAAGAAATAATAGTTAAACTCAGATCCCATGGATCACTGGGGAAAAACATGGTAGGAAGGACACGAACTTCTGGTAAAGGAAACAGCTTAAGACACAGACTTAACTGAGAGATGACAAGCCATATTTGAGGAATTAAAATAAATTTTCTTAGACTCAAATAAAAGAACTACAATTTTCAGAAATTTTGTGTGTATAGCACAATACTGTTATTTATTTGCAATAACTGAAAATTTTAAGTTGAATACACCTCTACCATACCAGTCTATTGGTTAAGGTTAAATACTGTTTCATATGCTCTGATCATGACCTCTTACATACTCACAGCAAAAAATGTTTTAGGTTACTATACAGTAAATGCAGTATTTCTTTGTCCTGGATGGGACACTGGGTGCTGACTATAACCTATACCATGCCCCTTCTGCATACTTTACAGAAAAACAAAAAACCAAAAAAACATTTCCTTCCTCACAGTCACACCCACAATAGTATGTATCTTTCATGAATGAAACATAAGTTGTACATGTTGGTTTACGTTTGGTGCCAAATTATCCAGTTTTTGTTTAAACAATGTTTAAAAACACCAGCACAGATTGGGAGAAAGAGCATTGAAGGGAGAGGCTATGTAAGAGCTTGAGTTTGGAATTTGGAACAAATTTTAGAAAATTGTTTTTTGGCATAAGAGCAATAAGAAGCTATAGAATGCCTTCAAAAAAAAGGAAGCCTATATGTATTCTATTTATTCAAAGGTACTTTAGGATATTATTTTCAGGCTTTTATCTTATTTTGCTTTCAAATTCCAGATTTGCTGTACACATTAATTATAGAAAATATTTACTTCAAAAAGAAGATTTTCTAGTATCTTTTTTAGTTAGCTGATAATAAATTAGAAGGTTAATTAACTCTGCTTTATACGATATTTTATTTTTCTCATGTTGTTGAGCCAGTTATTCTTTGGTGTTTGCTGGGACAAATACTGGAGCTGAAAATCTCAGAGCAGAATATGTCATAAGGGGCTCTTCTTTTCACACTCTAAAGAAATACAGATGCATTCTTAGCCACATGTACCAACATACATCACTACTGATTGTTATAATATTAAGAAGCACTATAGCAACAACAGCAATAATAATAAGCAATAATCATATAGTACTCCCTACATGTAAGGCATAGTCCTAATTGCTTCACATATTTTCAATGTATCCTCATGAAAATGCTCTCAGGGTAATATTATTACTATCTCCACTCTACAGTCCAGTAACTGGAGGCACAAAGAGGTTAAGTAGTAACTTAATCAAGACCACAGAGGTTATAAGTGGTGAAGACGGGATTCCAAGCCTGTTAGTTTAGCTTCAAAATCCACTTTATTACCTGTAATACAAAGAACCTGTAATAGATTTTACATCCTCTGATACAGGCAGCCACTCATATTTACTTCTTTTCCAAAAAAGAACAGAAATAATGTTGAGGGAAAGAAAAATCAAGAGATGATGGTGAAAAAAAGGAATGTGAGTAAAGAAAAAAGCTAATACTTCACACCACAAGTTACCAGATATGTAAACATGAACAAGTTACTTAATATCTGAGCATTTTCCTTTTTCTTCAATGATAATGCCTACCTTGAAAACCTTATATGCATCTTGAAATAATACCATCAAATATATAGTATGGCATCTGACACATTTTAGGTATGTGATAGGTCTCATGTGATAAGTCAACAGATAGTTTGTATGCCTATACGAGAGTAAACTGTCTCTATGAAAACTGTCTTTTCAAATAAAAGTACACCAAGGACACATGACAAAATCCACACATTTTTACATGGAAAAAAAAAGTATGTGTCTTTTTTTTGTTTATATTGTTGTTTCAAACTATTCTATCAGTGCAAGTTAGTGGACTGTAATGTAGTGCAGTGTGTAGTGCTACTTGCTGACCCAGGCTGATTGCTGGCCCATTAATTTGTGAATTTTATATAAACTCCGCTGATCAATCAAGTTTGGCAGGTTGTGTTTCTCTAAGGGTTAACAGGCGTGGTATGCATTTCCAGCCAGAAAGTCAAATTTAAGCTATGTACCAAGCAAAGATGGCATTCAATACTATTAGTCAGTACCTTTTCAGCCTACCCTTTATTAATATTTAATTTTGATGTCAAATAGACTAATTTAACGATATTAACTCATTCTAGGAATGGTTTCTTACTTTCCTTCTATCAAAGGCCCATGTGGATTGAGAGAGTTATGAGACCCAATAAAGATACCTCGTTTATTTGGCCAATGCTATGGCATATTTACAAAACAGGCTAATGAATATATGTCATATATCTAGAGAATGACCATCCTTGTATTCCTCTTATAATTAATCAGCTTATGATGTTAAGACTTCTTATAGATATTTTCCTATATTCTGAGAGGTGAGGTGAAACAAAATATTATTCAAAAATTGTTTTTATTCCATCTTGCACAAATATAGCCTACTCAGGGGAAGGTTAGAGAAAACTCTAGAAGAAAGACCAATTGCTTTCTCATTTGCCCATCATAACATATAGAATTAAAAACTACAGCAGTCTTTTCTCCATTGCATATTCTTGCCTCCTTTATCAAAAATAAGGTGACCATATGTGCATGGGTTTATCTCTGGGCTTTCTCTCCTGTTCCATTGATCTATATTTCTGTTTTTGTGCCAGTACCATACTGTCTTGATTACTGTAGCTTTGTAGTATAGTCTGAAGTCAAGGAGAAACAATAAATGCTAGAGAGGGTGTGGAGAAAAGGGAACCCTCTTGCACTGTTGGTGGGAATGTAAACTGATACAGCCACTATGGAGAACAGTATGGAGGTTCCCTAAAAAACTAAAAATAGAACTACCATACCACCCAGCAATCCCACTACTGGGCATATACCCTGAGAAAACCATAATTCAAAAAGAGTCATGTACCACAATGTTCACTGAAGCTCTATTTACAATAGCCAGGACATGGAAGAAACCTAAGTGTCCATCGACAGATGAATGAATAAAGAAGATGTGGCACATATATACAATGGAATATTACTCAGCCATAAAAAGAAATGAAATTGAGTTATTTGTAGTGAGGTGGCTGGACCTAGAGTCTGTCATACAGAGTGAAGTAAGTCAGAAAAAGAAAAACTAATACTGTATGCTAACACATATATATGGAATCTAAAAAAAAAAAAAAAAGGTTCTGAAGAACCTAGGGGCAGGATGGGAATAAAGACGCAGACCTACTAGAGAATGGACTTGAGGACACGGGGAGGGGGAAGGGCAAGCTGGGACAAAGTGAGAGAGTGGCATGGACATATATACACTACCAAATGTAAAATAGATAGCTAGTGGGAAGCAGCTACATAGCACAGGGAGATCAGCTTGGTGCTTTGTGACCACTTAGAGGGGTGGGATAGGGAGGGTGGGAGGGAAGGAGATGCAAGAGGGAAGAGATATGAGGATATATGTATATGTACAGCTGATTCACTTTGTCATACAGCAGAAACTAACACACCATTGTAAAGCAATTATACTCTAATAAAGATGTTAAAAAACAAAAAAAACTACAGCAGTACCAATCTAAATGCAATAACTGATACTAGAAAAGCAATTAGATCTCTCTCATTAGTTACATTCATCTCTTCATAATTAGATATTGTTCTGCTGTATCTTAGATCAACAATCTGCTTTCATGAAGTCGACTTCTAGACCAAAATCATCCTCCAGATTCTGATTAATTTCCCTGGAACCAACAGGCAGGTTTAAATTCATGATGACAATGTTCATTTACAATGGGAAGCCTGTACTCCAAAGTGTCAACGGTTAAGAGTTCTCAGTGAAGTCCTGCATTTGGGACATCTGAAACTGCCTTTATTTTCCTTTTAGAGAACTCCATATCTGGCTCTTAGTTTATAATGAGAACCTATCAGAAGCTACAAGGGAAGAACAGAAACCATCTGTTTGTAACAAGACCAAATGATTCGATTAGTTTATTACAATAACCAGGAATATTATAATCAACAGTGAGTCATACACATAATACTTATATAAAGGTTTAGTCAATTATTATCCTAAGTATCAGAACATACTATAAAGTAAAAGGCATTTACAACTCTATGGGGCCATGTTGTAAAGTGTGTGTTAAAACTGCCACTTTTTACAAGGTATCTTAAACTCCCCAAGTAAAACATTTTAGAACTTAATTTATTGAATGTTATTGCACTGTCTTTTCACCTGAACAGGAATATGTGGCTGTCCATCTTGGAAAATACATACTGCTAAGCTACATTCATTAACTACAATTTACCTGAATATAATTAAACCTTTTTGACATGACAGTTTTATTTTACATATTATGGGCTTAATAAAGTGCACATCTCCCACAGTAATGTTGGTCTATTTAAAACTATGGAGCACATCAAATATATATAACTATTTTTCCATACACTATTACTACTGAGTGTTGTGTCAGAGTGGGTTACAATGTGAATGAGTAAATATCTGTTGGTACTCAATGCTATCTAGGGAACTGCAACAATGATTTGCGTATAAAAGACAGCTTGATATTTGTATTATGCTGGATTTGGTGTCCACATTAGAACCCCATTTAGAGAAGACACTATTGAAAATGTCTTAGAGGGTACTGGGTTTTATATCATATTTAACAATAATTAACTGATGTGCAAAGATGATGTTCAACTATAGGATTACAATCGTTATCTATAGTGATAAAATCTAAACTGAAACAGCATCTAGAAGAAATTCTCATATTTTTAAAAGTAAGAAATATGATTTGATAGTATAGCAGAAACAGCACAAAATAGTTAACAAACTCTCCAGTCAGTGATAAGAAACTTCTACCACCCAGACAGAATATATATTCTACTTATATATATATATAGACATACACACACATATGTATATGTGTCTGAATTATTCATTCATATATCTTTGAAAGAGCAGATTATACTCATTTATATATATGCATATATATATTTAGTATATGGCAGATTTCATATTCTAAGGGCATTTGATTTCACTTTTATTAGTTATAAGCTTTATTTTATAATGATGTATGCCTTTATATGTATGTAACTAATCGATTCAAACTCTTAATGGAGCTATCGACTACACTGATATTGTAGAAAAATTTAGTATTGCACAGGTATTTTATATCACAGTGAAATAACCTTCCTAATCAGCGCCTTACAAAAAGCCATCACATTTTTTATAGACAAGGATATAAAAGTACAATCTAAACAGAAAATACATTAATTTCCTTAGGAGGTTTGCAAGTAATCAGGGGTTATTCATTTTTCAACTTAATTTACTAAAAGTTTGAATTTTAAAGTTAAAAATGATCTTGGGAATTATATTTAAGGTGCCATTATAGATAATCTCACTCATTGTTGATATTAAGAATATGTCAGATGACATTTTAAAATTTGTCCAATTAGTGTTAAGGGAGGTGACTAATCCCAAAAGATTTACAGCATTTCCCAAAATTCATAACATTTTTAAAATTAACATCACTCATTATAACATAATTTAATAAACATATATGCTTATATTTTCATGACTGTAAATATCTTGTGAAAATAATGATAAATTGGCACATACAGTCATTTCCTAATTTAAAAAGTTTAAATAGTTATGCTTTTTATTAGAAAATAACTCTAAGTCTTGTATGAGTTAAAATGTTTCATTTCCAAGATAGTTCTTATAATGAGAATAAAGGCATAAAGCTTTTGACTCAAATTAATAAGCTTATGATTCTCTCCCCTTTAGATTCACTGTGACCAACATTAATATATAAAACTTGGATCTTTAAAATATTTTCCTTATTTTCTACCATATATCAAGTGTCAATTAGCACATGTTAAGAATAGTATATAAAATATGTATTATAACATAAATAAAAGGTATTATGACAAATAAATATACATTAGTTGCTAGCCTCACATTTATTTTGTATTTTTTCTTCTTATCTTCTAATTATTCATTAACACAAACTACTTTTTTCTTTTCTTTCTTTTTTTTTTTTTTTTGAGAAATAAATTACTTTTAAAGAGCAGTTCACTTACCAATATCAGAGATTTAATTTCCCTGGGAATTTTGATTTTTTAAATTAGTGCTTATTAAACTCCATGAGCAATCAAAATAGGGCTTTTTAAAATGTTACAGTTAGTTAGATACAGTTAGTTACAGTTAGTTAGATAACAGTTAGTTATCTAACTTACTAATTTCTTCTAGATGTAGGCAAAGGAGTAGCAACAATTTTCTCAAATCTTGCAGATCCTCAGGCAAACTAGTGACTTTCAGGGTAAGAAGTTTATCAGATGGTGTTTCTCTTTATTACACACATGGCAGAATTTTATCACTTGAACAGTCAAATACGGCTTGAGCCAGGGCCCCAGCCAACATATATATGTTGTCGGCACATCAAGTTTTCTGCTCATTTAGACTTGGTTGGTCATGGGTGTATTTCTATGGAACTTCTATACATATATTATGTGAGGAAAAAATGAAAAATAAAGAGAACTACACCTAATAGCTTTTAGGTTTCTGGATTGTAAGAAAAAGGTCATCTGGAAAAAAGAGTAAATAACATCAAGCCAGAATTGATCATTTCCATTCTATCCATATTTCATCCTCATTCATACAAGTGTTATATAAGCTAGCCACATGCCTCCTTAGAATGCAAAGATCTCTGCATATCAAACCATGAAACCCCGGTTGCAACCCTCCAAATATTTGCATATATTCCTTTTTTAAAAAAATTTGCATGTATTTCTTTTTTCTTGATAGCCATTTTTGCTGTTTGAATCACATCTCTCTATACTGCACGTACTACATATTTTTATGATTTAACTTCCCCTGAGTGTCTTATATAAACTGGATCGATGAACCGAAGATTGGGTGCATTACTGTCAAGTACATTTCTCACCAAACTCTAAATTAATGATGGAAAAGATTATGTTATTTAGAGAAAGACACAGTTATGCAGATTTAATATTAGTTTATAAATAATGATATTAAGTACAATTATTTAAGTGAACACATAATGACAATAAATTAAATTTCTATTATAGCAAATGTTAAAATAAAACTTTTGAAATTAGTCTGGTGGCACCTTATCTGAAATTGGAAAGTCATAACACCATTTTTCTCCTTCCAACCCATATACACAATATCCCAATTTGAGTTTTTAGAACGTACACTGATACAACTGAGTAAGTTTTAGTTTACTTCAAACAGTTTGTTAGCTATGATGCTACAAACAAGTTCTTGACTACATCTGCACTTTTTAAACAAGTACACATTTCTATTGAAAGCAATGTGACATAATGAAAACAAGAGACTGGCAAAACTTCTTACTTGAAAGCCCATACCTTTGAGTATTAATTATCATGTGAACTTAGATGTATAGATTAATTCTATTAAAGGAGCAAATGTTATTGAATTTATGAATGCAAAGTCATACAGAAGGAAGTCCTTGCTGAAATTTTCCATGCACCAGAATAAATTTATTTACTTTCAAGATTAAGAGGAACTTACCTTTAAGGATCTAGAAATAAGTGGTGCCCTATAAAAAAGGAAGAAAGGCAAAGGAAATGAATTTAAAGACTGAGAGATACTCAGAAAAAGTAAGTATCAAATGATGCAGTTACACAGAAAGAGAGAGAGACAGAGACAGGGAGAGAAACCAAGAGACCATGGATTTGTCTATCTCTTTAAATAAAAGTTCTAATGTATGAAGGAGTTTATGGAGGATATACCTTGAAAGCCAATCTGAAAGAGACAAAAGACTGGAAGTATAAAAAATTACTTGTTATTAGCACTTTAAAATTTATAAAGTTATTCTTAATATTCACACGTTGGTTTCCACATTTGAACATTTTTGACAACTGAATAACCACTGAAAACAACTATATAAATTTTACCATAACTATGTGATATAACACATACATTTAGAAAAAATTAATGATCGTAACACCCAACTACATTGACTGAGTTGAAACTAATAATAGAACACATGTTATAAACTCTTTACCAAGGTAAGTATTTCATCCCAAAGTAGCTATGAAATACATTCAAGAACCTGTAAAAGCCTTAGCATGCCTAATGGCTAGAGAGAAATATCTGGTCATCAGAAGTGAACTAACGGGTATTTTATTTCAGAATCTAACATGCTCGAAGCAAAATTCTTGCCAGCTTTGTCCTCTTTAAGTTTAATGGTTACTTGTAACTGGAAGCAAGCACTGCTGATTAGTGAAACTCAACAAAATTAACACCTAGCCTTTCAACCTCCTGTATTATTATTATTATTATTATTTTACTTCCATATCTAGCTAACTGCCTGGTAGAAAAAAATATTGCAAAGACATTTCTTGAAAAGAAGATTTAGTCTCTAAATACTTAAGGAAGTTTCTCTACTTTCAAAAAAAGGTTCTTCTTTTCTTTACACAATAAATAAATGCTATTTCAATCAGGACAAAATAGAGAACTGATTTGAAATAGTCAACAGGGATGATCGTTTATATGCACAATTTCATTGCAATTGTTCTCCTATGAAATACATGTAAAATTTTAAAACAAATACTTCCACATGCATACAAGTGCTTGCTGATGAGAAAACAATGTATAAAAATTGCATTAGGGGATGAATTTCTTCAAGTTTTACAAAGTTGTCCATATATTACCAGCATGTTAATGGGTAAAAAGTATTTAAAAAGCCAAAGCCTCAGCTACTGCAGCAGAGAGAATGTTTATTAGTTTTATTTTTAAAAGATCAAGGTATTGTTTTCTATCCAGTAGAGATATGTTTTCATTACTGAAGATAATCAGTAACCCTCTGCATATTTTCAATGTAACAAGTGTAACATATTCTATAGGCTAAACCTAGATCACAAAGCAAACAATAAGAGTAGAAGGAAGAGGTGGAAAAGAAGGAAGAGGAGGAGAAACAAAAATGAAGAGAACACTTAAAAAGTAAGAATTGATAAAGAACATTGATTATCAGAATCATGAGTTTTTAAATCAGCATAATTCTTTACATCATTGTGAAGTTTGTACCTAAAACACATTTCATTTACTGCATAATCATTAACAACATATTTCCTACAACTATTAATAGGAACTCTGAAAAAAAATTAGAGTATCCCTTTATGCAATGATTTATACAAGAGCAAATGAGTTGCTCAGTATAGAAAAAAGACAATTTATACACTGAAATTTTACTATATATATGTAAAACTTTATAACATAATTATGACTAAAATAACTATATAGAAAACTATAGTTGTTATTCTACTACAGGACTCTAGTAATTCTCAAACAAAGAGTGAAAACAAATGCTTTTTAAGAATTTATTTTAATTAATAGATATATGGAGTGTTTAGGTTTGAAACAATGGTGATATTCAGAATTTTTACCTCAAACAAGTCATACTACCTACGCTTCACCATGCAATTACAAATGCTCTTGAAAGTAATTAAAGCATGAAAAAGTTCAGCAAAGAATAGAAGTTATGAAAAACCAAATAAAACTACAGAAGTAAAAACCACAATAACCAAATAATTTAAACCTCACTGTACAGACCCAATAGTATGTTGGAAACAGTAGGAAAGAATCAGTAAACCCAAAGCAGACCCAAAAAAATGATCCAACCTGAGTAAGAAAGAGAAAACAGAGAGGAAAAAAACACAGTCTTAAAAAGAGTATATAAGGTAATATAAAATGCCTAACATTTATATCATCAGAGTCCTAGGAGGAAAAGAAAAAGTGTGGGGCTTAGAATAGTCAAAGACGTAATGGCTAAAAAGTTCACAAATACTATAAAGTCATGAGACAACATGGCAAATAGAGCAAACCCCAAAAAGGAAAAGATCCAAAATCCACACAATGGAAAAAAAAAAAAAAGAAAAAACTCCAAATATTTAGAAATAAATCAGTCACACATATTGGAAATTGTGTCAAGATGTTTGCTAATAAGTCCAATGACAGAAAGTCACTGATTACACATTAGTAAGCTACTCTAAAGGGAAGAAAAGAAATAAAAACAAAAGAGTATTCTAAGATAGCAAATTGTTTTACATTTGCAATAGCGACAAAAGATTCCTCCCACAATTCAATTTAAAGATATGCCAGAAAAATATACTTAGGTACAGGTGACTTTATTGTTGGATTATTATGTTTTCAAGATCTTTAGAGAATTGTTTTGTTCTTGAACATATATTGGTCTAATTCAATTCATGATATTTCCGAATATGTATCTGTCTATGCTTCAAGGCTTGGGAATAGTGTTAGTTATTATTGCAATAAAAGCAATATTCATGTTCGGATAAAATTTCTGATTTAAATTCCTTTGACACAGATGGGGATTTGTTGGAAGAGGATTTTTATTTTACTTCCCTTTCAATTATATATATCAAATAGTGTAATAGAATCTCATGTTAAAATATTGGGAAATTGTTCAACTTCAAATATCTTGCTATTTAGGTTCAATATTTGTTACAAGGGCAAAATAGCTTGATAAATCACTTTTTAGAATAAAGGAATTTGTCATCATTTTTGTAGGCTTTTTAGCTTCATATTTATTATTTAGAGGAGCTTGACCATCCCTAGTTGAAGGAATCAAAACTCTTTCAATTAATTTAAAGATGAAAAACATTCGTGAAATGCTATAGCTGATTTTAGACAATTCTCATGCTAACTATGATACGTCTTTATATTTTTTCTATAAATGTCTTAGGAAAAGGAGTATATAGCACTTCCTCAATCTTCAGCTATGACATTATGTTCCTACTTTTATTTTTGCTTTATCTACTCCTTATAACTAAATTTTCTCAATGTAATTCTCAATATTGAAAAGAAAACCAAGATTTAAAAGCTATCAGCTTTATTGATCTTATATAATAATTACATATATCATCACTGGAAGATACTAATACCATGCTGAAGAATATTTCAAAATATCTGTCTACTATCGTCTAAAAATAAATTTGTTATAGTCAATTTTGAGTGATTATTGAATTCACCATAATTTATATTAACAATAAATTTGTATTTAAATATTTGTCAAATTGTATTTTTCAAATATATTTAATATGTTCTTGATGCTAATGCAATATAATTATTTATATGTAGATGAAAATATCAGTGATAAATTATTCCTAAGTACACGTTTCTTAACTATTTTCTAGACAAGTTTCTAGTCAGATTACATAGATTACACATTGCCACTTCAGCATTTACATGAAGAAAGAGGCAGTTTTACACTATCAATGGCTATAAAATGACCTGTTATATTTATAGGTAACACTCCTGTTTAATGAAGTATGGGCAGGAGACTCTGCCAATTTGTCAAATAAACCCATTTTGTGATGACATGTGGGGTACTGACCCAAGGGAAAAATAGATTATTGTGGGTTAAGCCATAGGCCTTAGAGTCAATACAGGCTCATCACCAGCTCTGAGGTCTTGAGTAAATCACACAAAACTTTCAACCTCAATTTCATAATGATTTTTAAAAAGGGTAACAGTGGGCTTCCCTGGTGGCGCAGCGGTTGAGAGTCCGCCTGCCGATGCAGGGGGCATGGGTTCGTGCCCCGGTCCAGGAAGATCCCACATGCCACGGAGCGGCTGGGCCCATGAGCCATGGCCGCTGAGCCTGCACGTCCGGAGCCTGTGCTCTGCAACGGGAGAGGCCACAACAGTGAGAGGCCCAGGTATCGGAAAAAAAAAAAAAAAAAAAGGGTAACAGTACTTACCTAATGATGGTATAATAATATACAAAACAATTTTTATAATGTGTTGTTTTTATCTAGTGCCTGACATATAAAATGCAATTAATAATAGGTAGGTACAAACAGCACCACCAGACACAACAGATTAAAATAACATCTAATTTTGTGGGTGATGGGATTAAAATGATAAAGTTTTTTTTTAAGTGGAGGTATATGAACCATTAATTCCTCAAACTGGCATCAATCAGCATCACTGTGGGATTTGCAAAATACAGACTTCTATGTCTCAACCCAAGAGAATCTAAATTCATAATCCTGAAATTTACAATTTTAAGAAGCTCTCTGGTTTATGCTGACATGAAAATATTTGGGGGACTTTCTGAAATGGAGGATCATTAAAAAGTTTTTTTCTTACAGTGACATGAGTTGGATTGCCTACTAAATTTTCTCAATGATCTCATATTATTTATTCTGGAAAATTAGAGAATAAATACTTTAACTTTTCCTTAAGAAAAGGTTTACACTTAACTTTCACTTACTCAGTTTCATAACTTAGTTTAGGTTTAACAAAGAGGGGAAGACGGAATGGACGGTGTGCTGAGCATTTAAAGTGCTTTAACTGCATCAACTAGACCTTTTTATGTCAGGGAGCCTAAGGACCAAATTGAAGTCTACAGTTTGCACACTAGTAATAAGTATGACAGTTAATAAGCATAACAAGAATATGGAGTTACACTGGAAAAGGAAAGGGAAGCCTCAAATTTTAGCCTTTGAGTGATTTTCACATGCAGACATCTGGGAACACTGTAGCATGTAGCTCTCTAGGAGATTAAATAAAGACTGAACAAGGCAATTGCTTTCCAGAGAATTTTATCTTACTTTTAGAGAAGGACTGACAAATGCAAAATTGGAGATTCATCTTGTGATTCCAACAGTCTAGTAATATGGTTTCCATCTTTGGCTATGTGTTAAAATTACATGTGGTGCTTTAAAAAAATTACCTGGTCCCAGATGGCTTCACAGGTAAATTCTATCAAACATTGAGAGAAGAGCTAACACCTATCCTTCTCAAACTCTTTCGAAAAATTGCAGAGGAAGGCGCACTCCCAAACTCATTCTATGAGGCCACCACGAGCCTGATACCCAAACCAGACAAAGATGTCACAAAGAAAGAAAACTGCAGGCCAATATCACTGATGAACATAGACGCAAAAATCCTCAACAAAATACTAGCAAACAGAATCCAACAACATATTAAAAGGATCATACACCATGATCAAGTGGGATTTATCCCAAGGATGCAAGGATTCTTCAATACATGTAAATCAATCAATGTGATACAACATATAAACAAACTGAAGAATAAAAACCATATGATCATCTCAGTAGATGCAGAAAAAGATTCTGACAAAATTCAACACCCATTCATAATAAAAACTCTCCAGAAAGTGGGCACAGAGGGAACCTACCTCAACATAATAAAGGCTATGGGCTTCCCTGGTGGCACAGTGGTTGACAGTCTGCCTGCCGATGCAGGGGACACGGGTTCGTGCCCTGGTCTGGGAAGATCCCACATGCTGCGGAGCAGCTGGGCCCATGAGCCATGGCCGCTGAGCCTGCGTGTCCGGAGCCTGTGCTCCGCAATGGGAGAGGCCACAACAGTGAGAGGCCCGCGTACCGCAAAAAAAATAAATAAATAAATGCCATATATGACAAACCCACAGCAAACATCATTCTCGATGTTGAAAAACTGAAAGCATTTCCTCTAAGATCAGGAAAAAGACAAGGATGCCCACTCTTGCCACTGTTATTCAACATAGTTTTGGAAATCCTAGCCACAGCAATCAGAGAAGAAAAAGAAATAAAAGGAATACAAATTGGAAAAGAAGTAAAACTGTCACCGTTTGCAAATGACATGATACTATACATAGATAATCCTAAAGATGCTACCATAAAACTACTAGAGCTAATCAGTGAATTTGATAAAGTTGCAGGATACAAAATTAATGCATAGAAATCTCTTGCATTCATATACACTAACAACAAAAGATCAGAAGGAGAAATTAAGGAAATAATCCCATTCACCATTGCAACAAAAAGATAAAAAAACCTAGGAATAAACCTACCTAAGGAGGTGAAAGACCTGTACTCTGAAAACTATGACACTGATAAAAGAAATCAAGATGACACAAACAGATGGAGTGATATACCATGTTCTTGGATTGGAAAACTCAAACTCTGAGAATGACTATACTACCCAAAGCAATCAACAGATTCAATGCATTCCCTATCAAATTACCAATGGCAGTTTTTACAGAACTAGAACAAAAAATCTTAAAATTTGTATGGACAAAAGACCCTGAATAACCAAAGCAATTTTGAGGGAAAAACAATGGAGCTGGAGGAATCGGACTCCCTGACCTCAGACTATACTACAAAGCTACAGTAATCAAGATAATATGGTACTGGCACAAAAACAGAAATATAGATCAATGGAACAGGATAGAAAGCCCAGAGATAAACCGACACATCCATGGTCAACTAATCTATGACAAAGGAAGCAAGAATATATAATGGAGAAAAGACAGCCTCTTCAACAAGTGGTTCTGGGAAAACTGGACAGCTACATGTAAAAGAATGAAATTAGAATACTCCCTAACACCATACAGAAAAATAAACTCAAAATGGATTAAAGACCTAAATGTAAGACTGAACACTATAAAACTCTCAGAGGAAAACATGGGAAGAACACTCTTTGACATAAATCACAGCAAGATCCTTTTTGACCCACCTCCTAGAGTAATGGAAATAAAAAATAAATAAATGGGACCTAATGAAACTTAAAAGCTTTTACAAAGCAAAGGAAACTATAAACAAGATGAAAAGACAACCCTCAGAATGGGAGAAAATATTTGCAAACGAATCAACAGACAAAGGATTAATCTCCAAAATACACAGACAGCTCATGCAGCTCAATATTAAAAAAACAAACAACCCAATAAAAAAATGGGCAGAAGACCTAAATAGACATTTCTACAAAGAAGACATACACATGGCCAAGAGGCACATGATCAGTGGCTGCAAGGAATTTGAACTCTATTCAATACTCTGTAGTAACCTATATTGGAAAAGAGTCTAAAAAAGAGTGGATATATGTATAACTGATTCACTTTTCTATACAGCAGAAACACAACACTGTAAATCAACTATACTCCAATAAAAACTAATCCAAAAAAAAAACAGACTAGGCTCTGAAAACAGAGCTTTTGATGTCCATTCCACTATGCAGCTTACTTGTATGATCTTACACAAAGGTCAGGAATATTGAATGCTCACATGAAACACTGGGGTGTGGATACTCATAAACTAGGGGAATTGAGTCTCTGGTTTTAAATGCGGAGGGTAGCAATCCTGGATGATGAGACTTCCTACCGCCACAGACCTCTTCATCTGGGAACTCTCTGCAATTTCCGTAAGTTTATTTGCTATTAACAAGATTTTGTTAGACTCCTCCCTTTTGTTTTATATAAACAAATATTGCTTTTTAAATAAAAATTCTCTTTTCCATCTCTGCACATATGTATTTTAAGTTCTTGGTTAGATTAGTATATAAAATGAATTTCCTATAGAAAGATCAGAGATTAACTCTCTGACTGATGACTATATTGGTTATCTTTTTAGCACTGGATTTCTTCATGAGCTTTGGCATTTGAGGCTGAAAGTTCATTTTGATGGGAAGTATTTTCTTTGATAGGTGAGAGATTGTTTCTTCCTTTCCTTTGTTTTTTCTCTCTTCCTCTTGGTTCAATTCTCACTGTCTAGTGATTTTTTTTCTGTGCCCACTGAAGCATCAGCTTTTTTTTTTTTTTTTTTACTTCTTTTTTTTTGAAGCATCAGCTTTTAAATCTCCCTTTAGCATTATTTCCCAGGAGTGGTATTGAGGATGTGTCACATCTCGTCATGGAATTCAGTGGGTTTGTGACTCATCCCTGAAAGCCATATCGTATTGTTACCTATCTCCTGCTTTCCCTTGCTTGAGATAAAGACACATCCCATTTGGCATGTGAACAGATGGATACATTCTTTCCTGCATCCCTCACCTTTCATGAGCTCTTCCAGATGTCTATCTTAACTAAGTCTACCTGGTATCGCATAACCATATGTGTTAAAAAACTTTTGCTTAATCCTTTTATACCTTAGGAACCACACTCCCACCCTTCATTTGTTATTCTGAATTTGGAAAACGTCAAACACATGGCTTCAACCCAGCTCATTGTTAAGTATTTCTGTTCCATTTCTGGCTCCCAGATACATTCCTCTTTTATTACTATGCCTTTTTCAGTTTTCATAAAATTTATACTTTACTCCTTTGAGTTCAAAAATATGTAAGTTTTCAAGCATGAACTAGTGCACTAACTTGACAAATTAATCTATATAATGGTTTCCAGAATTATTTTTCTATTTCTTATGTTTTCTATAGAGAGAAGCCTTTTTGGAGAGCTAACATATTCCTTCCTCTCTTCTGTCTGCTTGGGATAGGTTATTCTGACACCAAAGAGGAGCTTGCTGTAAAGAAGCAAATACAAATATTTTCTTAGCTTAGTGTCATCATTTTCATATGACAATGTATACAGAATAGGACTATAGACAATGTATACAGAGTACTACAAGAAAGAAAATTATAGAGCAGTATGTCTCATGAATATGCATGCAACAATCCTCAACTAAATATTTATAAGTCAAATACAACAACATATAAAAAGAATTATATACCACAACCACAGGAGATTTATTCTAAGTATGTAAGTTTGTCCAACATTCAAAATCAATTAATGTAACCCTTCCCATTCACAGGCTAAAGAAGAAAAGTCATATGATCATGTCAATAGATGCAAGAAAACCTTTTATAAAACCCAACATGCATTTATGATAAAAACTCAGCAAACTATGAATAGAGGGGAATTTCCTCAACTTGATATAGAACATCTACAAAAATCCTACAATTCACATTATACTTAATTGTGAGACATTAGAAGCTTTCCCTCTAAGATCAGTAACAAAACAAAGACATCCATTTTCACCGCTCCAATTCAACGTCATACTGGAACTCCTAGTCAGTGCAATCAGATTTTTTAAAAGGAAATAAAAAGTATACAGATTGGGAAGGAAGAAATAAAATCTCTCTTTGTAGATGACATACTTGCCTATGTAGAAAATCTCAAAAAATCAACAACAAAAATTCCTACAAGTAGTGACTGTAACAAGACTGCAGAATAAAAGTTTAATATACTGAAGCCAATTGCTTTCCTACATACCAGGAATGAACAATCGGAATTTGATATTAAAGCCACAAAGCCATTTATAGCAGCACTAAAAAACTGCCAAAACACATTGGTATAAATCCAGTAAAATATTCACAACATATATATGAAAAAAACTATAAAATTCTGTTGACAGATATCAAAGAAGACCCAAATAAATGTAGAGATATCCCTTGTTCATGGTTAATAAGAGTCAGTATTGTCAAGTGGTCAGTTCTTCCCAAACTGATCCACAGATTCAATGCAATCCCTATAAAACTGTCAGCAAGTTACTTTGTGGATATTGATAAAGTAATTCTAAAGTTTATATGGAAAGCCAAAAGACCCAGAATATCAGACACAATAGTGAAGAGGGAGAAAAAAGTCAGGACTGACATTACTTTATCTCAAGACTTACTATAAAGCTGTAATAATCAAGACAGTGTTGCATTGGCAAAAGAGCAGACAAAAAGGTCAATGGAAAAGAATAGAAAGCCCAGAAAGAGACCTACACAAATATAGTGAACTAAGATTTGACAAAGGATAAAAGCAACTGAATGGAAAATAGGTTATTTTTTCAACAAATGGCAATGAAACAAGTGAAAATCCATGTGCAAAAAAGTGAATATAATCATGTAACTAATAAATTATCAGCAGGTGCCTACTGAATATGAAAAAAAAGTATTTAGACATTTACTTGACACCTTCATAAAATTAACTAAAAATGTATCATAGAACTATACATAAAATACAAATCTATAAAATTTCTCTAAGATACCATAGGAGGATGTCTAAGTGACTTTGGATTTAGCAATGAATTTTAGACACAAAACTGAAAGATACAACCCACGAAAGACAAAATTGATAGGATAGAGCTTATTAAAGTTAAAACTTGCTACAAGAAAGACTGTTAAGAGAGAGAAAACAAAAGAGAAACCATGGACTGGGAGAAATATTTGCAAAACACATACCTGATAAAAGACCTGTATCCTTTATAAAGTTATTGTTTTTAAAATAAACGAAGAATCCTTAAAACTCAACAATAAGAAAACCAAACGAAAACCAAAACAAGACAAAAGACTGAACACAACTCTCATCAAAAAGGATGATGGGAAATAGCATGCAAAAAGGTGCTCAACAACATGTGTCTTTAGCAAATGGCAAATTAAAACATGATAGTGCTACAGACCTATCAGAATGGCTAAAATCTAAAACAAACACAACCAAATGCTCACGAGGATGTGGAGCAACAGGAACTCTCGTTCATTCCCTTCTGGGAATGCAAAATGGTACAGCTACTTTGGTACATAGTTACAGCAGTTTCTTACAAAGCTATAGCTAAACACTGTCATACAATAGGATTCAGCAATCATACTCACAGATATTTATCCAAATGATTGAAAACTTATATCCACCCAAACATTTGTACATGAATGTCTATAGCAACTTTATTCATAATGGCCCAAAACTAAAAGCAACCAAGATGTCCTTCAATAGTGAATGGTTAAATTTTGGTACTTTCACACAATGGAATCTCATTAAACCATGAAAAGAAATAAGTTATTGAGCCAGGAAAAGATATAAAGGAACCGTAAATGTATGAATTCTAAGCTAAGGAAGGAAGCTAGTCTGAAAAGTGTACGTATCATATGATTCTAATTATGGACAATCTGGAAAGGCAAAACTATACAGATAGTAAAAATATCAGTGGTTGCCACGGGTTCAGTGGGAGGGAGGTAAGAATGAATAGATGGAACACAGGGCAGTTTTAAGATAGTGAAAGTATTCTGTCTGATACTGCAACGATGGATACATGACATTATTCCTTTGTCCAATCCAATAATGGCACCACACTAACAATGCAGGCTGTTAATAAGAGGGGTAATTGTGGAGGTGCGGGAAGGGTGGTAAAGGAAGAAGAGGTATATGGAAACTCTCTGTACTTTCTGCTCAATTTAAACTTGAAACTGCTCTAAAAGAAAATGGTCTATTAATAAAGAAAAATCCTATCAAAACCCAGACACAATCACAAGTTGAACATCTGAATCAGGATATTACAAATTAGTATGATATTCACCTGTAAAACTTGATTTAAATTTATTACATAAATGTTAAAATTGCTTAATATGCCTTTTCTCCAACAAAATACCTGCTTCAGAAAATTACATAATAAATGTACTTATAAATGGCTAATTTAGATATAAGAGGAAAAAAACACATCTTATTAATAGAAAACCATTTTCCCCTGCCCTGATTAAAATAATTATTTGAGGATTACTGGTTTAACTGCTTGCCATCTTTTAGTTTCTCCAGGAGTGCCCATGCCTAGGTCTAATTCACTCTGTAGTTGGATGTGCAAATTCTTTTAAAATTCAGAGACACAAATTCTATCCAATTTTTCATCTTCCATGACAGAGAATAGCTTGAACAGTGTGATGAGCAGTCTTCCTTCCATATGTTGTTTTTTTTTTTTAAATTAATTAATTAATTTATTTTCGGCTGTGTTGGGTCTTCATTGTTGCATGCAGGCTTCCTTTAGTTGTGGTGAGTGGGGGCTTCTCTTGCTGTGCGCGGGCTTCAGTAGTTGTGGCTCACGGGCTTCAGTAGTTGTGGTGCACGGGCTTAGTTGCTCCACAGCATCTTCCTGGACCAGGGTTCAAACCCATGTCCCCTGCATTGACAGGCGGATTCTTAACCACTGTGCCACCAGGGAAGCCCCATATGTTCTGTTTAAATCTTGCCAATTTCAATGTTGTAAAAGGTGCGAATAAAAATCTATATGATTCTGGAGTAAAGGGAAATTACTTTCACATTTGGTGGTCAATAAAATGGTGTAATAAAAAGTTTAATTTAAAATGAGTCTTAAATAAAATTATTTGTAAAATAGGCAAAAAGGGAGCAGAGAAGTCATAGCAGATGCAAGGAGTTCAGTGGAGGCAAACCAAAAGGCAATAATTAGAAAATTATGCTGTGGAAGTTTACAAAGATTGATCACTTTGCAGAATGGTGAATTATTCAGATTGGGGAAAAGCTATGTATAAGGAAAAGCTATGCTTAGAGTTTCTTTTAAAAATGAGAGTCAAAGTAGGTAACAATGTTATCTTCTACATGATGAAGCAAAAATAAAGAGTAGGTATAGACAATAAGGGTGGGGTGGCAATTAAAATACTTAAGACATAATTTGAGGGGTTGGTAGTTTGGGTCTTGAAGATAAAGATTCATATGCTTTTGTTTTTAAACAAATTCCATTTGAGAAGACTGCAGGGGGACAAACTAGAAATGCCCAGCAGTTGGTGGATTCTAGAAATCAAAAGAAACCTCAGATTGCTGATAAAATTTGGGAAATTTACAAAGAAATGTTATATTTGAGTGAATGAGATCATCAGAGTTTGTACTGAATTAAACAATGGCTAAATGCTGATAGATTGGAGATGAAAATGTGGATATTCTTCTTGCTTAGTGAAATAAAATGAACTGATATAGCTCTGACAGCCTGATGCTGCATACCTGAAACCCTAAACCAAACAGACTGAATTGCTCTGAAAAATTTAGTTAGGTTATGGGCTTATTAACAAATGTATGGCTCAGTTCTTCTTTTTGTTTTTATTTTTGAATCTTAAATCACACCTTGTTAGTTGGTATGTTTTAATTTATCGTTTGAGTATACAGGGTTTCATTGATGAATGTGTCATACAGATGATATACTAGCAACATTACAATCAGAATTACATTTGAAAGTTAATTCACGTGTATCTGTGATTCAGTCTGTAATAATTGCTCTAAGTTATTACTAGTCTAAAAAAAACTTTCCATTAGAAACTTTGTATATATATTTTTTAAATTTGCTTAAAATCTTTTGAAATTCTCTATGTCTGTGTTATTCCAAACTTGGCATAAAATATTATCTCTAATTACTTGGTCAGCCAAAGTACATTACCCCTATAAAATATGAATAACCCAATATTTTGTAAAATAACATTTATTAAACAGAAGGAGACTGTTCAACCATGACATGTTTTCTTTAATTATTTAGGTACTTAATTTTTTAAAGTGAAGAACTTTCCAATCTGGTTCACATCAATTAATGTATCAATTACTACACAGATCTAAGAGTCCCAAGGCTTTGTTTTGTTTGTATGCTTTGGCTTCCATTTGGCAGTTGCATTTTGTACACCATAAAATCTATGATGAATATTCAATGCCAGTTCAAATTAGGTAAATTCAAACTGCACTTGCATAATTATGATCACTTTGTTAGTAATTTTGCCAACTTTTGTCCCATAAAATGCTATCTGTAGCCTATCCAGAAATTAAAATTATATAGACTACATATGTACGTATATACATACGTATATATAAGTATATATATTGTATATCTGTGTAAGACAAACTAACATTTCTATCCTGAGAAAAATAATACTTTTACAACTCCAAGGTTTAACTTACATGTTTGGTGCTGAGATGTTTGTACAAAGCAGTGTCAACTTAACTTACATCATAAATTTCACTCAAAAGTTTTCTATATTTGATGATTTATCATGTAATGCAAACATCCTTGCTCATATGTCATATACTCAATGAGATTTACTTTGACTACCCTATTTAAAATTACCTTCCATACCCTCATACAATGGTCTATTACTTTTCATATAGCTCTTATTACTTTTTATTATCCATCCAATGTAATTTATAGTGCCAGAAAAGCAGATTTTTTTGGCCTATTTTGTTCAAGTCCAAGAGCCTAGAACAGTGACTGGCATATAACAGACACATAAAAGTATTTTTGAATAAATGGATGAATGAATGGCTAAACTAAATTTGCTCACACTTACTCAAAGATTTTCATGTGTATATCAATTCCTAAAGACAAATAAACTACATTTCAATTCACTTAAAAACATGTATCTCTTCAAAAGATAAAATAAATCAAGGCATTATTACACATATAATTATTGTAAGAATAATTATATTTGGTAATGTAATTTTGCTAAAATTAATGTTTTTCAAAAAGAAAGAGCATCCTGATTGGTGGTAGATATCAATGGACATGATCATTCCTGGTACCCAGGAAACTCACCACCCAATTGTTCCTTGGATCCCGAGGTCCCTTGCCAGTGAAGTACATAGTTATGTCTGTTGTTCTAGAACATTTCAGATATTTTACAAGCTTTATGAAACTTTTTCATGAAGTACTGATGGGTTTGGGTATACTGTATTATGAAACTCTATAATATACCTACTTGTATAAGAAAAACTAGGTTTTAGCCTGGATATCTATGGCAAAAGATAACTGATTACAATGAATGTTCATAATTCTCTGTACACAGAGTACATGACTCTCTATAACATATCTCTATGCTTAATAATACATATTCGGTGTTTCAGGTCTGGAAATTAAGTACTAGAGGCATCTCTGATTACTGCTAGAGAATATTCCAGCCTTTTCTTTTGATTTGGAAACAATATACTTTATCTCTAAAGTCCTTAATGCAATTGATCAGTTCAAACTGAGTTTTTACTGGTATATCTATTTTTTAAAAAATCTTATTTCATTTATTTTTATACAGCAGGTTCTTATTAGCTATCTATTTTATACATATCAGTGTACATATGTCAATCCCAATCTCCCAATTCATCCCACTACCACCACCACCTCCTGCCACTTTCCCCCCTTGGTGTCCATACGTTTGTTCCTTACATCTGTACCTCTATTTCTGCCCTGCAAACCGGTTCATCTGTACCATTTTTCTAGGTTCAACATATATGTGTTAATATACAATATTTGCTTTTCTCTTTCTGACTTACTTTACTCTGTATGACAGTCTCTAGATCCGTCCACGTCTCTAGAAATGACCCAATTTCGTTCCTTTTCATGGCTGAATAATATTCCATTGTATATATGTACCACATCTTTATCCATTAGTCTGTTGATGGGCATTTAGGTTGCTTCCATGTCCTGGCTATAGTAAATACTGCTACGATGAACATTGGGGTGCCTGTGTCTTTTTGAATTATGGTTTTCTCTGGGTAAATGCCCAGTAGTGGGATTACTGGGTCATATGGTAATTCTATTTTTAGTTTTTAAAGGAACCTCCATACTGTTCTCCATAGTGGCTGTATCAATTGACATTCCCACTAGCAGTGCAAGAGGGTTTCCTTTTCTCCACACTCTGTCCAGCACTTGTTTGTAGATTTTCTAATGATGCCCATTCTAACTGGTGTGAGGTGATACCTCATGGTAGTTTTGACTTGCATTTCTCTAATAATTAGTGATGTTGAGCAGCTTTTCATGTGCTTCTTGGCCATCTGTATGTCTTTAGAGTAATGTCTACTTAGGTCTTCTGCCCATTTTTTGATTGGGTTGTTTCTTTTTTTAATATTGAGCTGCATGAGCTGTTTATATATTATGGAGATTAAACCTCTGTCTGCTTATTCGTTTGCAAATATTTTCTCCCATTCCGAGGATTGTCTTTTCATCTTGTTTGTAGTTTCCTGAGCTGTGCAAAAAAAGCCTTTTAAGTTCATTAGGTCCCATTTCTTTATTTTTGTTTTTATTTCCATTACTCTAGGTGGGGGATCAAAACAGATCTTGCTGTGATTTATATCAAACAGTGTTCTTCCTATGTTTTCCTCTAAGAGTTTTATAGTGTCCAGTCTTACATTTAGGTGTCTAACCATTTTGAGTTTATTTTTCTGTATGGTGTTAGGAAGTGTTCTAATTTCATTCTTTTACATGTAGCTGTCCAGTTTTCCCAGCGCCACTTATTGAAGAGACTGTCTTTTCTCCATTGTATATTCTTGCCTCCTTTGTCATAAATTAGTTGACCATTGGTGCATGGGTTTATCTCTGGCCTTTCTATCCTGTTCTGTTGATCTATATCTCTGTTTTGTGCCAGTACCATATTGTTTTCATTACTCTAGCTTTGTAGTATAGTCTGAAGTCAGGGAGTCTGATTCCTCCAACTCCGTTTTTGTCCCTCAAGACTGCTTTGGATATTCAGGGTCTTTTGTGTCTCCATACAAATTTTAAGATTTCTTTGTTCTGGTTCTGTAAAAAATGCCACTGGTAATTTGATAGGGATTGCACTGAATCTGCAGATTGGGTAGTATAGTCATTTTCACAGTATTGATTCTTCCAATCCAAGAACATGGTACATCTCTCCATCTGTTTGTGTCATCTTTGATTTCTTTCATCAGTGTCTTACAGTTTTCTGAGTACAGGTCTTTTACCTCCTTATGTAGGTTTATTCCCATGTATTTTATTCTTTTTGTTGCAATGGTGAATGGGATTGTTTCCTTAATATCTCTTTCAGATTTTTCATCATTAGTGTATAAGAATGCAAGAGATTTCTATGCATTAATGTTGTATCCTGCAACTTTACCAAATTCATTGATTAGCTCTAGTAGTTTTCTGATGGCATCTTTAGGATTCTCTACGTATAGTAGCATATCATCTGCAAACAGTGACAGTTTTACTACTTTTTTCCAATTTGTATTCTTTTATTTCTTTTTCTCTCATTGCCATGGCTAGGACTTCCAAAACTATGTTGAATAATAGTGGTGAGGGTGGACATCCTTGTCTTGTTCCTGATCTTAGAGGAAATGCTTTCACTTTTACACTATTGAGAATGATGTTTGCTTGTCATATATGGCCTTTATTATGTTGAGGTAAGTTCCCTCTATGCCCACTTTCTGGAGAGTTCTTTTTATCATAAATTGGTGTTGAAGTTTGTTAAAAGCTTTTTCTGCATCTATTGTGATGATCATATGGTTTTTATTCTTCAATTTGTTAATACAGTGTATCACTTTGATTGATTTGTGTATACTGAAGAATCCTTGCATCCCTGAGATAAATCCCACTTGATCATGGTGTATGTCCTTGTAATGTGTTGTTGGATTCTTTTTGCTAGTATTTTGTTGAGGATTTTTGTGTCTATATTCAAATATATATGCACCCAACAGAGGAGCACCTCAGTACATAAGGCAACTGCTAACAGCTATAAAAGAGGAAATCGACAGTAATACAGTAATAGTGGGGGACTTTAACACCTCACTTATACCAATGGACAGATCATCCAGACAGAAAATTAATAAGGAAACACAAGCTCTAAATGACACAATAGACCAGATAGATTTAATTGATATTTATAGGACATTCCACCCCAAAACAGCAGATTACATTTTCTTCTCAAGTGCACATGGAACATTCTCCAGGGTAGATCACATCTTGGGTCACAAATCAAGCCTTGGTAAATTTAAGAAAACTGAAATCATATCAAGCATCTTTTCTGACTACAACACTATGAGATTTGAAATCAAATACAGGGAAAAAACGTAAAAAACACAAACACATGGAGGCTAAACAATACATTACTAAATAACCAAGAGATTACTGAAGAAATCAAAGAGGAAATCAAAAAATACCTAGAGATAAATGACAATGAAAATACAATGATCCAAAACCTATGGGACGTATCAAAATCAGTTCTAAGAGGGAAGTTTATAGAAATACAATCCTACTTCAAGAAACAAGAAAAATCTCAAATAAACAATCTAACCTTACACCTAAAGGGACTAGAGAGAGAAGAACAAACAAAACCCAAAGTTAGTAGAAGGAAGAAATCATAAAGATCAGAGCAGAAACAAATGAAATAGAAACAAAGAAAGCAATAACATAGACCAATAAAACTAAAAGCTAGTTCTTTGAGAAAATAAAGAAAATTGATAAACCTTTAGCAAAACTCATCAAGGAAAAGAGGGAGAAGACTCAAATCAATAAAATTAAAAATGAAAAAGGAGAAGTTACAACAGACACCACAGAAATAGAAAGCATCATAAAATACTACTACAAGCAACTGTATGCCAATAAAATGGGCAACCTGGAAGAAATGGACAAATTCTTAGAAAGGTATAACCTTCCAAGAATGAACCAGGAAGAAACAGAAAATACGAACAGACCAATCACAAGTAATGAAATCGAAACTGTGATTAAACATCTTCCAACAAAGAAAAGTCCAGGAGCAGATGGCTTCACAGGTGAATTCTATCAAACATTTAGAGAAGAGCTAACACCCATCCTTCTCAAACTCTTCCAAAAATTGCAGAGGAAGGAACACTCCCAAACTCATTCTATGAGTCCACCATCACACTGATACCAAAACCAGACAAAGATACTACAAAAAATTACAAACCAATATCAATGATAAATATGGATGCAAAAATCCTCAACAAAATACTAGCAAACAGAATCCAACAACACGTTACTGATATGTCTTGTTTAAATATGTCTCTAAGATGAATCAGACTTCCCCGTGAATTTCTCTCAAGGCTACTGCTAATTGTAGTTAAGCTAATTTCTAAGTTGAGCTAGGTTTTAGAAAAGATCAACGTGTATGTATTTCTGTGTACATGTAGTGTAATTCTACTAGAATTGCAGATGTAAGAAATATTAGCACTGAGCAGAAGTCTCTAAACAAATACTAAATCCACTTCAAATGCTTCTCACAAGTCATGCTGGGAGGCTCCACAGGGATTCAAGGAAACTCAGGCATTTTTACAGGAATGAATTTTATAATCACATTAACAGTGGGGGACTGCTGGTATCTTTATTTACAAGAACAAATAACTGTTGCACCTGTCTAACCGTTTGGGGTTGTGACAGATAAGGGATCTTGCTGATACATTTTCTCTCCCACTGCTCCAGCATGAGAATTCTGAAAATGTGACTTCTCCACTGTCACCAGTAGCTTCTATCACAGTGGCAGTAGCAACAAAGGAGGAAAAAATTCCTTTTTCTGAAATTGTTCCAACTTGTGCAGGTAAAAAAGCTCTTTGATTGAATCATCCTTACAAGACAGGGAAGATGAAGCATATACTCAAAGCTAGAAAAGTTTTAGCTACTACAGGTTAACAACACTAAAAGTAAGCTCTGTTGGAATATGTGTAAATGGTGTTTAAGGTGTTTTATAGTAATTGATACCAAAATCATATAAACATACGATGGATGATAAATTATCTCCCTGTATATCCCAATAAAGGAATGAAGCTACTTCTTATGGCTATTTCATATAATTAAAAATCATACAGAAACATTCTGGTTGCTTGAAGACTGTGACCAAATTGTTCTCATAAGTGCATATAAATTCACTGTGTGAGAGTAGCCTAGGACTACTGTGATTCAGTTAGTACTAGGGAATGAGGTACTGTATGTTGTTATGTAAGTCCACAGGTGCGTCTTGCAATGGCATCCATGTTAACTAATTAAGAATGTTTTTGAGAATTTTTATGTACCTAAATGATTCTGTTACTTACATGTGCAAGCAAAATCTACAAACTGTCATTCACATTCATCACTTTCAGTTTTTAAATTAAATTTTGTTTTAGAAAGTTTAAAGAGTATAAAATAATATATCTATTATGAGGCAAACCATGTATATATCTTTATACTGTTATTGGTAGTAAATGTTAATTCAATTAATGTATGTTTCCTTGGTGCCAGGCACTGTGTTTAGCACTGAGAATACAGACACAAATGATAAAAGCATGATTCCTGCACTCATGGAGCTTACTTTAAAATGGAAAAGAGAAATAATACATCCTTGATACATGCATGTAAATTACTGAAGATTACGACAAATCCTATGAAGGGAATGATCAGGCATGAGTGAGAGAAAGTATGGAGAGTATTTTTTATATAGGTCAGAAATGTCCTTTCTGAAGAAGTGAGGTCTCTGTTAAGATCTGAAGAGTAGGTAATGCAATGGACTGAAGGTGTGTGTCCCCCCCCAAATTCACATGTAATTCCCAATGTGTGTCCCCCCCAAATTCATATGTAATCCCCAATGTGATGGTATTAGGAGGTAGGGACTTTGAAAGGTAATTAGGTCATGAAGGTGGAGCCCTGGATAGGATTAGTGCCTTATTAAGGGGACCCCAGAGAGTCCTCGTACTCTTTTCTGCCATGTGAGATCAATCCACAAGAAGGATAGCAATTCTAAAGGTACATGTACCAAAAAAACAGAACTGCAAAATGTGTGAATGAAAAACCATAGAACAAAAGAGAAATGGACTAATCCACAATTATGGTTGAAGACATTAACTCCTCTCCCTCAACAACTGAGATAACTACCAAGAAAATCAGGAATTTTATAGGAACAGATCAATAATATCAGCCAACACAATCTAACTGACATTTATAGAATATTCTACGCAAGAAGAATATTTTTTTTTCAATATTCAAGTAACATTCACCAAGATGGGCCAAATATTGGGCCATAAATAACACTCCACAAATTCATAAAATTTGAAATCATACGGAATGTGTTCTCCAGCCACAATAAAATCAAACTAGAAATAAATAACAGAAACATAACAGGAAAATCTCCAAACACTTGGAAACAAAACAACACATTTCTAATCTAGGAAAAAAAAGGAAATTTCAAGAGAAAGTTTTAAAAATATATCGAATTGAATGAAAATGGCATACATATTTCAACATTTGTGGGACACAGGTAATGCAGTGCTGACAGAGAAATTTGTAACACTAATACATGCATAAGGAAAAGTCTCAAATTAATAATCTAAACTTCTACCTCAAAACCCTAAAAAAATAAGAACAAATTAAAAGCATTGTAGATACAAGACTTTTGTCATACATGTTACCTTTAAATATATTCTCCCAGTTCACTTAGCGTACTATTTTATTAATTTATTTATTTATTTTTGCTGTGTTGGGTCTTCGTTTCTGTGCGAGGGCTTTCTCTAGTTGTGGCAAGCGGGGGCCACTCTTCATCGCGATGTGTGGGCCTCCCACTGTCGCAGCCTCTCTTGTTGCGGAGCACAGGCTCCAGATGCACAGGCTCAGTAGTTGTGGCTCACGGGCCTAGTTGCTCTGCGGCATGCGGGATTCTCCCAGACCAGGGCTCGAACCCGTGTCCCCTGCATTAGCAGGCAGATTCTCAACCACTGTGCCACCAGGGAAGCCCAAGTGTACTATTTTAAAGAGTTTTAAATTTTGATAATCTCCATTAGCAATGAATGTAAAATCCTGGCACTAATCTCATTTACAAAAAAAAAAAAAAAGATCCTGGAATTCCACCCTAGGTGGAATTTACAGGAGCAGTGAATGATCCAAGAAGAGTATCAATTCGTTCATTTCAGTGCTACCAGTACACATTGAGATGAAGTCAAAAGAAGAAAAATGAAAGCAATCAAAGAGTCCTTCTGATGATTAAGATTGAATCGAAAAGGTCTGCTTATGAGTGAGCTTCTCATGGCATACAGACTGACATCTAATAGACTGTCACCTGTAAGCTCATTACCATTTAGAAAGCTAAGACAGTTTGGGGCTTGGGGAGCAAAATGGAGGTAAATATGATGCATTCCTAGTAATTAATCTGACTGCTATGAAAAAAGATCACAGATACAATGCTATATTGTTATTCAGCTCAATGTAGTGTTTGTTTTTTGCTACCTATACTTTCAGTGCACAAAAGGTTTCAAATTTCTGTAGCATTAACTTGTGTTTAGAGTAGAACTGGTTTGCAAAAACTTTTCTATCTGCTCTCCCTTTAGCTTTAGGTCTTCTCTTTGCATGGGTGTCAGTGAACACCTCTCCCACACTTTGGTACCACTCACAGCTGCTTCCACTCTGATGGGTGTTGGTTAATTCTCTAATTAAGCTTCCGTCTCGGGATCACAGTTTTCCCTGGAATTTGGAGTGTGACCTCTCAGAGCTCTTGAGGATCCCCCAATTGTAATTCTGGGCTCACATGGTGATCTGCCCCTTCCTCAGGAATAGAGGGTTTTTTCCCAGCTCCCTTTCCCAAGTATGATGTGTTAAACTTATGATGTTGTAAGTGTTAAAAATCTCATCCTCTTAGTGTCCAAAGTAATTAAATATTTTAAACACTATTCTTTATGTCCATTAACAGCTGACATTTTATTATAACACTCCTTCTCTCTATATTTAGTCCTAAAGCTGTACTTTATTATAAAAACACACATTTTTACACCTAGTTTATATTTTCCAGTTTTGTTGTATTTAATGTTTTAGAGGACTTTTAATTGTTTTTTGAAATTGGCATGTAGTATAATAATCATGAGGTTACTGTTAGAATAAAAATCTCATAATTGTTCTACATAATCATTACTAATGTTATATTCTTGAGAAACCATCTATCCTAAAAAATAAATGAATCTGACATTTTTGTGTCTGTTGGACAGAGTTCAACGAGATCCTTAAATAGACAAAGATACAAAATTAATGGGGAAATACTTAACTTACATGATGTAGAAATAAACAATTGCCTAAGAGAAATATTTAAATGGGCAAAACTGTAGCATATATATATATTTTCTCATTCGAAAATTCTTTGTGGGCTTCCCTGGTGGCGCAGTGGTTAAGAGTCCGCCTGCCGATGCAGGGGACATGGGTTCGTGCCCCGGTCCGGGAAGATCCCACATGCCGCGGAGCAGCTGGGCCCGTGAGCCATGGCCGCTGAGCCTGCGCATCCGGAGCCTGTGCTCCGCAACGGGAGAGGCCACAACAGTGAGAGGCCCGCGTACCGCAAAAAAAAAAAAAAAAAAATTATTTGGAAAAATTAACTCTTCCTAGACTGAATAAAAATCAATTTACCATTAAGAATTTACCCTTTTTTATAATGAAATATTGCCATTTCCAGCAACATGGATGGACCTAGAGATTATCATACAAAGTAGGTCAAAGACATATACAAACCATATGATATCACTTATATGTGGAATCTGAAAATATAATACAAATGAACTTATTTACAAAGCAGAAACAGATTTACAGACAAAGAAAACAAACTTATGGTTACCATAAGGGAAAGGGGGGAGGGATAAATCAGCAGTATGGGATTGACAGATACACACTACTGGATATAAAATAAACAAGGATTTACTGTATAGCACAGGGAACTATATTCCATATCTTGTAATAACCTATAATGGAAAAAAATCTAAAAAATAATATATAAATATGTATAGCTGAATCACTTTGCTGTACACATGAAACTAACACAGTATTGAAAATCAACTATACTTCCATTTAAAAAAAAAACAACAAAGAGAACCAACATTTATATGCAGCCCCAGAGCCTAACACAGCACCTGGTAAGAATTCAATGAAAGCTGTGATTGAAAAAAAAAAAAAGAATTTGTATTTTTTTGAGATGGCTCACTTAAAATTCTAAATGGAAATAAAGAAAAGATACACATTTTTCCTGAGGTATGAATATATTTGTAATCATTACAGTATTACAGTGAATGAAATTGCTAATGGATAATATCTCAATTTCCAACAACTTACGTTTATCACAAATAGCCTTTTCACCTCCAGAGTGTGTTTACAGACACACACACACACACACACACACACACACACACACACACACAATGGGGGGAAGGAGAGAGAGAGGAAAGAGAGATGGGGTGGGAGGAAGAAAGATAAAAAATAATTTAATTAACAGGGTAATTGAGTAATTAGCTCATTTTTAATTTAAGATCTCTTAAAGTATTGGAGGCTTTGTGATTTCAAACTTTTGCTTTAAGCCAAGCACTATATTCTTAAGGGAAAAATTAGGAAGAACTATTATGTGGATAACTGTATAATATCATTAACAGCCATCGTTATCACATGATATATGAATCAAAAGTATAATACTCTTTATGGGGCTGCTAATAGTTGCCTTTGGAAAAATGATGATCATATTTATAAGAATGCATCACATTTACCTATTTCTTTCTTTCTCACCAAATCCCAAACTGTGTCAGCTTCCTACATGGTAATGCACTGCAGCAGACAGCCTGTTAGAGGTCAGTCTATGTGCCATCAGAGCTCACTCTTTGGCTGGCTTTGTAGATTCAATCTGTAATGTTCAGGATGAGCTTTTTACCATCTTCATTTTCCTTAAATATTTTTAAAATTCTTTTTTCCCCCATATCCTTTGTGTGTACTGGTTGCATGGAAATGAACTGGTTAAGCTTCTTCTTGCATCACTGCTCATTCTATAAATTCTACCTGGTGTGGAAGTCCAGAACATTTGCTGTAAATGGAACTGCTTTCAGGATTTTGCAGTAGATGAACAGGACTTCACATACTGTGCTCTGAGAAGGAATACTACCAAGTATTTTTAAAGTTTTACAAAACATATTTAACACTATTAATTGTTGAGAATTACAATCTCATGAAAAAAAATGCAATTCTTGATTATATTGACATTTATTTTTATATTGGGGTGATGTTGTGTGTGTTTCTGTGTGTATGTATCTGTAACTTCTGATTTTTTCCTGAAATGAATGTGAGGAGAACAATTTAATAGCAGCAATATGAATGTACCCTCTAGGTCTGTAGAGGAACTAATTTAGAAGAAAAGTTTAACATATTATTGGCATTTTCTCCAGTAGCATATTGATATTAGGATACATTTCAGATTTTTTATCATGGCATTCAACTGTAGCTATTCAAGTAATGTTCTCTTGCATCTCCTTAGAACATACTCTCCCTTCTGCCTAAAGAAAGCACTTCTATCTATCTCTATGTGGCATGGTATAATGCAGAGTTTCTCACCTTTGGCATTATTGGCATTTTGGTATGGATAATTCTTTGCTGTGGGGACTGGCCTGTCCATTGTAGAATGTTTAGTAGCATTCCTGGCCACTATTCACCAGATGCCAGTAGCATCTCTCTCCCGGTTGTGACAACCAAATGTCTCCAGACATGGCCAAATGTACTCTGAGGGATAAAATCAACCAGTTAAGAATCCCTAGTGTAATGAAAAGAAGTCAGCCCTTGGTGTAAGTTAAAAGTAGATTTAAATCTCTATTTTGCTATGGATGCAGCTTGGGAAAATTACTTAACTTCTCTAGGCATCATTTAACAAATACTTCACATATTTGCTGCAAGGGTTAAAGGACAACATACAATAGACATATATTAGCTTGTCCATTGTCTGCAACATAGTGGTACTCTCCAATCCTTTCAACAGTTGGCTGCCGGCCACTTTTCTTAAGGGATCAATTCAAGGACACTCATATTTAGTAGCCTTGTTTTTACTCCAGACCTTTTAGCACAGCACGTCACATTCTTTACATATTCTTCAGTTGTTCTTTGTCTGGGCTGCCACAGTTCCTAAGTCCTAATCTATCAAGTCCTAATGATTCTATCATATCATTTCCCTCACTGACTACATGTGAATTGTTGGTTTACTTTCCTGTATATGGATCTACGGGATGACTTCCTCGATGGTAGTAAAGATTCTTATTCATCTCTATTTCTGCTTTCTGGCTCAGAGCTTGATTTGCAATACATGGAAGTGTATTACATGAAGAGAGGGAAGCAGTATTCTCAGGATGTGTTTCACAGAACCCCGCTGAGCAACCCCTGTGAGGGCTGTTATTCATCAGCACCTCGACATCAGACATTCTGCTGTTATTTTCTGTATTTACACTTTCAGAAAACAATAGGTTCCAAAGCAAAATAAAATAAGAGCAATGGCAACAGAAACAAGATCAGATGCGTAATTTTGTTTACAAGTGTGTTGAAGCTACAGTTTTGTCACTTACACTCCATGATTATGTTTAGAATTCTTGCTTTTTCTGAATTGTTTAGTCCCAGCCATACTCTTTGAAACAATTTCATTACTATTAACAGTTACACTATGTTTGTTTATTGTTTTGTTTTGAATTTATATCAGTGTTGCCAGGAATGTTAGAATTTCTAAGTATTGAAATGAATGTGATGGAAAGTGTGGAAAAGAAAAACCTAAGTCAGAAAATGGTGAAAGGCAGAGAAAGCATCGAGAGAAACAAGTCAAAGATGAAAAAGAACTGAAAAAGTAAGTATCCATTGTTCCAGTACCATTTGTTGAAAATACTTTCTCTCTGCCATCGAATTTCTATTTCGTCTTTTTCTCCAATCAATTTTTCATATGTGTGGATCTATTTCTGAATTCCAATTTGTTTTACTTTATCCATATCTATCCTAACTCCATTACCATACTGCCCTATTATATTGTTAAAGTATACATCAAGATCAGTTAGTGTATGTCCTCCAAATATGCATTTTATTTACAAAATTGTTTTGACTACTCTGGGTCCTTTGTATTTCCATTAAAATTGTAAAAATGCTTGTTAATTCTAGGAAAAAAATCTTTTTGTGATTATAATTCATATTATATTGAATTAATAAATTACAGTGGACCCTTGAACAACATGGGTTTGAACTTCATAGATCCACTTATATGCAGATTTTTTTCAATAAACATGTACTACACAATCTAAGGTTGGTTGAATCTGTGAACGTGGAGCCACGAATACAGAGAGCTGACTGTAAAATTATATGCAGATCTTCGACCGAGTGGGGGGCTGGCACCCAAAACCTCCACGTTGTTCACAAGTCAACTATAAACTTATGAGAAATAATACCTTAAAATGATTAAGTCTTCCAATACATGAGCAGTTTATCTCTCCACTTATTTAAATTTTGCTTAAATTTTGGTTCTGGATCTAGATGGTGGAGTAGAAGGATCCTAACATCACCTCCCAGGGACACACCAGAACTACAGCTATACGTAGGACAACCATTTCTGAGAATGACCTGAAGACTAGCAGATTTTCTATAACTAAGGAATAAAGAAAGGCCACGTTGAGATGGGTTGGAGGGGCACAGATGTGGTCTAGTCAGAACCCACATCCCTGGTGCGACAAGCAACAAGTGGTAGGGAAATCCCAACCTGTGGGGCTTACAACCAGGAGCTGAGAGCTGTGGGAAACCAAGACTCTGCTCTTAAAGGGTTCATGCACAAACTCACTCATGAGCTACCACGTAACTTGGCATATTTTAGGTACACTATAATTGATTTTTCAAATGTACGAATGGTTGTGTCCATACATACCAAGGTCTCTACAAGATAGGGAAGCAGACCGGTGAGGCCTAATATGGAAACTAGGCAGAAATACAGAATGATTCTTAAAGGGGAATAGAGCTCATCTCTGTTGCAACTAAGGATGGATCTTTGAATATCCCAGCACTGGACCACTGTAAACCAGCTCAAAAAGAACAATGTTTAGACTGATTTAGTGAGTTTAAGCAAGAGCAGGCACATTATATTAATTTATTCTTTCTGCTTTTTTTTTTTTTTTAAGAATTGACATTCTGGCGCAGAGTAAGGGCTGTGGAGTGAGGGAGTTAAGCAATTTCATGGGATTGGTTAAAAAAAAAGACATTCTCAGTTAATGTAATATCACTAACTCCCATTTTTTTTTTACAGTAAAACTCCTTCTAATTTTTCATCAACTAGCTAAAATGCAAATGTATTTGCCACTATTACCCAGTTGACTTCAGCATTTTATACATTTTTTTATGACTATAAAGATATTTCAGAATTTTAGCTTTGCTTAGCTTTCTGAACGGAACTCTTCCCAGTCCCCTAGACACAGTGCAGCTTGTAAGTGTACAATTTATCTCCTCCTCTTAAGGCAGCATATGCTTGTTCAGCTTTCTCCCACTTACTTATTATGTTTTCAGTGTAGTCTGGTTTCTGTGCTCCTTCATTCTATATTCTACCATAGCACTTTACAAGGTAATCACCCAGAAAATAATGGAGAACATTTTTCTATCTGCCACTCAATTTGAGTCCTTGAAATGGTGGACTCCACTTTCATTTTTGTGTGCAGTAGAATGCCAGTTACCACAATCAACCATGCATATACAAGCATTTTCAACTAAAGACCGCGAGGTTATTAGCAATACTCTCAATAATAATGGGTCTTAAAAATGGAAATACTTTCAATATTTTAGTTGTTTGTTATGTTTCTTTTTAAAATAGTACAGCAGGCTTGCCCAGAAAACATTCAAAATATATGTATATGATTGCTTTGTTTCACTGAATATGAACATTTTCTCCAACTGAGAAAGGCTTAAACAAGATGTTCTAACATTATCAAACTGGTGCTCATGAACACAATGAAAGGATGACTGGTTCAAGAAAAAAATGTGCCATATGGAAGATCTTTATTATCCAAATCTATAACAAAAAATACAAATATAATTTCACACATCTTGGCTTTCCATAAATGAAGTGGTTTGATTTTGCTTATGTTTTCCAGCTTCAGATAAAATACAGTAATTAGAAATCAAGGTTAAAAATAACAACAACCAGACTTGCAACCCCAAAACCTGACGTCCGGTACATTAGAAGATGGTACTTTCTATGATGAAAAATAAGGTAGGAAAAAGGATAGGAAATATTGAAGTGTCACTAAGATATTATTTAGAGTACAGAAACTATCACTGAGAAGCTGACACTGCAGCAAAAATTGAAAGTATAATAGGGAGCAAACCATGAAGAAATTGGAAAAAAAAAAAAAGTATTCCAGGCAGAGGGAAGAAACAGTGCAAATTCCCTGAGTGGGGAGTTTACTAGGAATTTTTAAGGAGAAATTGCAATGAACAAAGGATGGCTAGAACTAAATAGTAGGTAGGTTCAAGGAGTTATGGGAAGCCAAATAGTGTAACATCTTATAGTCCTTTACAAGAAGAAATGAGATGGGAAGTGATGGCAGGATTTGATAAGAAAGAGTAACCATGATCTGGATTAAAGTATTAATATAAGAACACTCAGGATGTTGTGTTAAAAAGAGACAGAAATGAGGTCACGGTAGAGGCAGAGAGATCAACAATTTACATTTATATGTTTTCCTTAAATTTAGACAGTATATTGGAAAATATGATGACAGCTGACCTTTAATTTTAACTTTGTTAATTTTCATTTGATTACCAGAAATGCATCAGACCTACATGTGAAATGGTTGTATGCAACATATTTCTTACTTTCATAGTCCTAAAATTTGCATTCACACAACTATTAAAAGGAGATGAGAATCTATGGAATTGATTCAAAATTAAGACAAAACTTCAAAGGATGGCAGAAGAAGCCTGTCGACCATCAAACTACACTTAATAATGTCTGTATATACAGATATACCAAAAATAAATAACAAGAAGAAAATTACAAGCCTGTGAATCTAAACTTGATACCAGTGTATGTTAAAGGCTCAAACTCTTTTCAAATTTAGTAGAGTTATACAAAGTAACTGTTAAATGTTAACTTGTATCGGAATTGTAGAGCTGAAAGGGCCTTACTTAAAATATAAGGGTCAAAGTATGATGATAATTTTAACTTGGAACAAGTTCAGTGAATGTCAATATTTAACTAAAAAGATAGGAATAAATATTGTTTAATTGAATGGTTATCTGATATTAGAAGAAAGCTAACCCTTACAATCAACCTGGTCTCATGAAACAACTGATAAATGGATCTGCACCCTAAAATCAAACATGACATGATGGATGCTAACTGAGAACACAATGAAACCACAAAGATTTATTAAGGCCTCTGCCAGTGATATCTGTCTACTCATAATGAATTATGAAACCATGATCTGTGTGTAGGAGGATGTGCATGGTGTGTGTGAGTGATTAATAAATTGGGGGAAAATAGGTGTTCCCAATAATTTGTGGAATTGATAATCAAACATTTTATTCAGTGCTTAAAATCTCATCCCTGAATTGCATATGTGAAGGAAGCAAGAGTCAAATATGCTAAATAACTTATCAAAGGCCAAATGATTAATAACAAATAGGGTTTAGCACCTCAGTAAATATTAATAGGTATTATGGTCATCCTAGTTCACTAGGCTATTGTTCCTGGATAACGATGATTTAGCGTAAGTTTGATTAAATAGTTGTTTACAATGAGCTGAGTAAAAATGCATAATTGATATAATAATTAAGAGATAATTTCTTTTCAATTATTTAAGAACAAAGACATGGCTCAAAAGTTGATATTCATTTGAAGAAAAAATGATACCTCGATTTTGGATTAAGCCATTCATTGCTAAATAGGAAACTCGTTTAATATGCACATCCAGCAATTATATAAATTCTTTTTTGATAACCTACATATGAAGTAATGTCAAAGACAGTATTTTACTTTTTCAACATCAATTTTATTTAAAACTGAGTCTTAATTCCTAAGCTGTTCAAGACAGTAAAGAGTTTCCGGCTGAGCATTATCATCTCATTTCTAATACTGCCGTCCCTCTTTGGCAATCGCATCGTTTTCTGTGTTCCCTTATCTATTGAAAAAATTCATTTACTTGATTCATTTAAGATAAGTAAAATTATAGTTCACACACAAACAAAAACAACAAAAAGTAATTACTTGCATTGTTTCTTTTTTTTAAAAAATCCATCTGATTATAAACAGGTTCCTACTGAAAAAATAATATCAAATTTTCAGAACAAAAGCACAACCAGGAGAAAGGTCAGAACAACTTTTTTTTATTACTACCTCATTATGCTGACTTTGGCCAGAGTCCCATACAGCTAGTTTAATGAAGGGATAATGATAGCTCATCCTTTCCCATTTTTTGCCCAGTCAACTCAGTATTGTTCAAAAGTGCCTCTAACTCTCTTTTGGAAATTCACGTTGCAAAGAGTTCCTTTTTTAAGCACAGCATGCAATTTACTGTGATTTTGTTAACTATATGACTTCAGCATGTTACAAAACACCCTTAGTATGATAAGATTGATAACAGAACCTACTTAATAAAATTGCTATGAATTTTAAATTAATTAAAGCATGCAAAACATGTGTCTGGCACATTGTAGAGCTCAATAAATCTCCTTTATTTGCTTTATTAATGCTAATAATGACAGTTCTTAGAATACTGTTTTAAATGATTTATAGGTTAATGTGTTAGATGTTAGAGTGGATAAGGAGATGAATTAGAATGGGTTCCCACCTGAAAGATGTTTATATTCTAAGAGTAAATATTCCCATACAAATGACTTAGACCCTGAAAAAAATCAGTCAAGTTATTTTGAGGGATTTTTTGGTCCATTTAGTAAAATGTGTCACTATTTCAGTTAGTGTATCCACAGTGCTCTGAATATGTTGATTCAGCTTCCTTAGGACTATTCCATGTAACAACTCTAGTTAACCATTTTAGTGTCAGTAATGTTACATAAAAATAATAGCCTCATTTGCCAAGGAAAATACTCCATATGCTTTTTTACATGTTCATGTTTCTACTGTTACTTTTCTTACCTGTGCCCTTCATTCATGAGGTTATTTGCAAGTGTGAACCCCAATAAATGCCAAGCTACATACAAATAAGATTTTTAGTGAACTTCCAATAATACATAAAATAATGAAATCATTAAAGACATAGGAATAAAAGTCAAGTAATAAATTATGGATGATGGGAATAGATGAATGAGGTAGGCAGGATATATTACAATAATGCACAGTCAGATAAAAATAGAAAGAGTGATATAGATAACCGATCACCGTGATTGTGCAGCGCTGGTCTGCAAATGCCAAATGAGTCAGGCCAGGCCAGGCCAGGAATACTCAGACTTGCTAAGAAAAATGTTGACACCAGCCCCAAATTTAAACCCCAGAATCTACCATAACCTATAGAAATCATATCGCAATGAAAAGGCCTGAAGGTAGGAGAAATCAGGCATTAGCAAACATAAAAACAAAACATATACCAACACAATAAATGAAGAATGACTTTTAAAAATTGTTTTTCAGTCAAACAGCATTTCGATGTGTTTGTCAAGATGAAAAACCATAAAATGTTACCTCGTTATCATGAAAGGAATTAATCTGATGGATAGGCTGGTTTAGTATTATCCATCTGGATACAAAAAAGACTCTGCCAATATCAACAATTCTGATTTTAATATTGTTATTGACCTGTTCATTCTGACAGTAACTGGCCAACATGCTCCATTGTTTCTAAAAACCACTCTTATTATGAAAGAAAGACCACATCATTGTGACTGAGAGCTTGCTAATTCTTTGGCTTATTGTAGAAACAGGACATATTTCAATTTATCTAAAAAAATACCTATAAATTGAAATGAAAAGTGTTTAGGGAACACTCATGTTTTTCTCCATTCGTTTGCTCTGTCAAATTCCCATAACTTCCAACTATTTTTTGTTGTTGTTTACATTGTATCCAATTCCTTTGTTTGCAAACATAATGCTCATAATATATGAATAACCCATAAAGGTGCAGATCTTCTGAGTTCTTTCTTCTTCCCCACTCTTCCTGCTCATTCCACTTTCCCTCTTCTCCTTCCTCTTCTGTACTTTCTCTCTCCTCTTTCTCCCCGTCTTTCTTTTATTCTCTCTCTCTCTCTTTCTCTCTCTGAAGCAAGAAATCATGTATGGTATTTTTTAGGCAATAGTAAGAATTTAAAAATTATTTTTGCGATAGGTAACATATTAGTTTATTAGCAGTGGTTATAGGACTTGATGTATTGTTTCAAAGATAATTCAAACAGATGAGTAGAGAAAGGACTATGAGAAGTGCAGGATGAGGGGCAGAGAGACCAATTTAAAGGCTGTAGCAAGTAGTCCAGGCCAGAAACCATGGGATGTACGGATGAGTTTGCAAAGTCTAATTTTTTTAGAAAAGTAACACTGTCAAGTTGCTGTAAGATGCTCCCAGCAAACAAAGACATCTGATTTATATAACATCCCTATTTCTAAGAAAGAAAATTTTGATTCCTTCTAAATTTTATCCAACGACTAGATCGGCCACCTGTAGCAGTACAAAATAAATCCCCATCACCTTCTATCTATTTAACAATGACATTTTCCCACATTCTTCACCTTTTAATCTTATTTTCAAATAATACTTCAGTCATATTTAAGAAGATGTAAAACATGAGTGCCTTATCAAAAAGAATACCCCTTGGGAGTTCCCTGGTGGTCTAGTGATCAGGATTCTGGGCTTTCACTGCTGTGACCCTGATTCAATCCCTGATTAGAGAAATGAGATCCCGCAAGCCACGTGGCATGGCAAAAAAAAAAAAAAAAAAAAAAAATTGTACCACATTAGAAACTCCCAGTGTAACCTTCTCCATCAAGACACACTTTTGTCCTCCCAAGTTTACTACCATCCTGACATTAGTGATAATTATATCTTTGCTTTTTTTTTTTTAGAGCTTAACATCATATCCATTACATGCATGCCTAATCAATATATCAATATAGTGTTCACTTTGGCCGGTTTTTAAAATTTACATAGAATCACATTGTGCCTTGGATATTTAACTCAAGATTTTATTTCTAAGAATTGTGCATCTGATTGTGTATGGTTGTACTTCACCTATTTCCATTACTTTGTGGTAATCCACTGCATGTTGCTACCACAATTCGGTTTTATATTTATCATTTAGTCTTTATGAATAATGCTGTTCTAAACATTTTTTAATACATCTGGTGCATAATTTAAGATACATTCCACAGAGTAGAATTGCTGGGGTTTAGGGGATTAGCATCTTGAAATTTATGACGGCAAACTGTTAAACAAAATGATTACACCATTAACAATTTCATAGCAGTACAGAAATAATCCCACTGCATTGTATGTGTGCCATAATTTGGTCATGTTAGATTTTGTAATTTTTTGCAAATCTGGAGGGAATAAAATTATAACCTATTTGTCTTCAACTTGAATTTCTGCCATTTTATAAAAACAGAAAATTTGGATAAATATTAGAAAAATTCCTCTTCAAAAACGGCTGCCAATTCTTATTCAACCAGACTACATATGAGAGCACCCATTTGTGTCAGCCTTCAAATACAAACATATTGATTGTATATTTTGGCAATATGAAAGGATAAAAATTATATCTGATTCTTGCTTTCCTATGCATTAACATGACAGTAAAAGTGACAAATTTTTATGTCTAATGAACATTAATGTATATTATATAAAATATGTTATAATTTTACCAATATCTATTGTATTATTTATTTTTCATTCATCTGGAGTACTAAGTAGATATTAATCCCATCAGGGGTTTTTTTGTTTGTTTTTTGAAGATCTTTATCAAATATTTTTCTCAAGTTATTGTTTATCTTTGGCCTTTTGGTAGAGTGGCTAGACAGAAGGGACAATTTTAACTTAGAGATAATAAAAAGATCCAGTACCTATTAAATGTAGAATATAATATTTTGGATGGGTTTTAAAAACATAAAGATACTTTATTAACAAACATTCTTCTATGTTTTCTTTGGATACTTTTATGACCCTAAAACATTAAGAGAAGATAAAGCTACAACCGTATTTTTCCACTTCCTTGTGAACTGTAAATGGAGCTCCATCACCAAAAATATGCAGATGGCATTTTCATTTTTATTAAAAATTTTTTCCTACCAGTTTTATTAAGATATAATTGACATGTAGCACTGCATAAGTTTAAGGTGTCCAGCATAGTGATCTTACATATATCATGCAATGATGACCACAGTAAGTTTAGTGACCATCTCTCATCTCATACAGACACAAAATAAAAGAAAAAGAAAAAAATTTTTTCCTTGTGATGAGAACTCTTAGGATTTACTATTTTAACAGCTTTCATATATAAAATACAGCAGTGTTAATCATAATTATGTTGTACATTACATCCCTAGTACTTATTTATCTTATAACAGGAAGTTTGTGTATCTTAACTACCTTCATTCAATTCCTCCTACCACAACCCCTACCTCTGGTAACCACAAATCTGATCTAGGAGTTTGTTCATTTTTGAAGTAGAATTGACCTACAACACTGCGCTAGTTCCTGGCATACAACATAGTGATTCAATATTTCTATGCCTTTCTAATGATCACCATGATAAGTCTAGTTACCATCTGTCATTGTACAAAGATATTACATTATTATTGACTATATTCCTCCCATTGTATATTTCATACAAGTGACTCACTAATTTTGTAACTAGAAGTTTGCCTTTGAATATTCCTCACTTGTTTCTCTCCTCTCCCCACCACACTCCCCTCTGGCAACCATTTGTTTTATCTCCTTATCTGTAAATCTGTTTCTGTTTTGTTATGTTTGTTCATTGTTTTGTTTTCTAGATTCCACATATAATTGAAATTATACAGTATTTGTCTTTCTCTGTCTGACTTATTTCACTTAGCATAATACCTTCTAGGTCCATCCATGTTGCTTTGAATGGCAACATTTCATTCTTTTTTATGACTGAGTAGTATTCCATTGTGTGTGTATTTATATCTATATCTATCTATATCTATATCCATATCTATATCTATATACCATCTTCTTTATCCATTCATGGGCACTTAGGTTGCTTTCATATCTTGGCTACTGTGAATAATGCTTTAGTGAACACAGAGGTACCTATATCTTTTTGAATTAGTGGTTTTGTTTTCTTCAGGTAAATAGTCAGGAGTGGAATTGCTGGATTGTATGGTACTTCTCTATAATTTTTTCAGGAACATACATACTGTTTTTCATAGTGGTTGCACCAATTTACACTCCTACCAACAGTGCGCACAGGTCCCATTTTCTCCACCTCCTCGCCAGCACTTGTTGTTTATTCTCTTTTTGATAACAAACATTTTGATAAGTGTGAGGTGATATCTCACTGCAGTTTTGATTTGCATTACCCTGATGATTAGTGATGTTGAGCATCTTTTCATGTGCCTGTTGGCTAGCTGTATGTCTTCTTTGGAAAAATGTCTATTTGGTTCCTCTGCTCATTTTAAATTATGTTGTTTGATGTTGAGTTGTATGAGTTCTTTGTACGTTTTGGATATTAACTCCTTATCAGGTACATGGCTTGCAAACATCTTCTCCCATTCAGTTAGCTAAATTTTCATTTTGTTGATGGTTTCCATCACTGTGCAAAACTTTTTAGTTTGATGTAGTTCCATTCATTTCTTTTACTTCTGTTGCCTTTGCTTGAGGAGACATATCCAAAAAAATATTGCTAAGACCAATGTCAAGGAGCTTACTGCCTATGTTTTCGTCTAAGAGTTTTATGGTTTTGAGTCTTACATTTAACTCTTTAATCCACTTTGAATTTGTTTTTTACATGGTATAAGAAAATGGTCCAGTTTGACTCTTTTGCACATAGTGGTCCAGTTTTCCCAACATCACTTACTGAAGAGGCTGTCTTTTAACCACTGTATATCCTTGCCTCCTTTGTCATAGATTAATTGCTCATATAAGCATGGGTTCATTTCAGGGCTCTCTATTCTGTTCCATTGATTTATGTGTCTGTTTTTGTGCCAACACCATACTGTTTTGATGACTGTAGCTTTGTAGTATAGTTTGAAATCAAAGAGGTTGAGACCTCCAGCTTTGTTCTTCTTTCTCAAGATTGTTTTGCCTACTGGGGGTCTTCTGTGCTTCCATACAAATTTTAGAATGATTTGTTCCAGTTCTATGGAAACTACCATTGGTATAATTGAATCTGTAGATTGCCTTGGGTAGTATGGTCATTTTAACATATTAATTTTTCCAGTCCATAAATACAGTATATCTTTCCATTTATTAGTGTCATCTTCAATTTCTTTCATCAGTGTCTCATAGTTTTTTGAGTACAGGTCTTTCACTTCCTTAGTTAGATTTATTCATAAGTATTTTATTCTTTTTGATGCAGTTGTAAACAGGACTGTTTTTTCAATTATCCTTTCTGATAGTCTGTTGTTAGTGTATAGAAATGCAACAGACTTCTGCATACTTAGTTGGTATCCTGCAAATTTACTGAATTCATTGATGAATTCGAATTGTCTTTTGGTGGTATCCTAAGGATTTTCTATATATAGTATCATGCCATGTGCAAAAAGAAGTTTTACTCTTTCCTTTTCAACTTGGGATCTCTTTATTTCTTTTTCTTGTATAATTGCTGTGGCTAGGATTTCCAATACCTATGTTGAATAAAACTGAAGAGAGTTTCAGAGTTTCATACAATAGTATATATAACAGGTAATATATATGATTATGTTTTCATTGTGGGAAAACATGGTTCATATAATCCAGCTTCAACTTACTGCAACTTCACATACTATAACTTTAAGAGGGCCTATATTCCTTATTCATTAGAAGTCTATTCTCACCTTTAACAATCTGGGAATCTTAACACTGGCAATGGTCTTGAATAATGAGAGAAATATAAACATTTCCAGCAGCACAACAAAACTAAAACTTTAAACATACATTGTTGTGAGAAAAAGAACATTTACTTTTGAAGCACTTTCTTTTAGTTTTCCAACTAGTCTTTGTTATAATTTGGATATGTATGGACCCTGAGTGGCCTCTTAAAGATATAAGGTATAAAATATGCATCTATCCACAAATGTAGATTTGAGTTCTTAGGGGATCAGTAATGGGTTGTTCATATTGTTTTGCTGGAGCATTTTTGAGGGGTTGGGAAGGAAAGTGTAATTAAATTCCCTGAGCTTCATAAGTAATGTTCTTCATTCAAATATAATCATGATGGTTTTAGTTCTAAATTTTCATCTACTCTAAGACTGTGTCCAAATTGTTTAATAAAACCAACAAAATGTAGCATAAGACAAAGTACCTTTTATTCTTCCTTCATGGAATTATGCAACCAAAGAGCAAATGATAGATGGACAGATGTTCATATTATATGTATGTATAATATATATAAGGTTAAATGCATATTATATGGATATGGATATATTCCTGGTGAGGCTGTTTTAAAAGGCATTTATAATGTTTTCTTAATTAAAAATACATTAATGAGTTTGGTTCTGTGTGCCAGGTATTTCTTTATAGTCTTGAATAATTTCTGAAAAGCAGATGGCTGATTAAGACTAGACGTCACCTATGAACATGTAAAGTTTATATTTACTAACTACAACTGCCACATCCTATAAAAGAGAGAGAGTGGAATTTCAGGCATTGTGAAATATGATGCATACTTGATTTGATGGGATTTTAAATTATTTCCTTTCCTACTGGGTGTTTAATTATAGTATATCAAAATGAGGTTTCTACTTAAAATATGATTTTAGAATTTTCTGTCTTTAATTTTAAGTGGGATTTAACGTGATGTACTAGAATTTGTTTATTTAGCAGATTTACATAATTTAATGAAAACACATTTTACGGTCTACATTAACTTATTTCAGTATATTTACATATGCTAAATTTTGCAAATATTAAGATATTTACAGTTAGTGAGAATATATTTTATTGATAAAAGAAGACAGTTGGGTTATTAAGGAAATGCCCTTGTATTTTGTAAACTGGGAAATTTGCATTTTTATTTTTTTCAGAATGTTTTAAAAAGATGTTGAATTTTTAAATTGAGCCTTTCAAGTTCTCAAAATTGTACAGTTCATGACTTATCCTTTCAGGTCAAATTCAAAGAAGTTAATTCTATTTAGCCCTCTGGAATAACACTACATTAATTAGCAGTGTCCTAATTAAGGCTGCTGCTGTGAAGGGCAAGATAATTAAGTTACAGCAGCTGCTCTCTTTTTACCATAAGTGAAGATATATCATTTAGGTCTGCTCTGGTTTAGATGTGAAATAAAACAGTGATAATGCTTCATATATTCTTCCAACTATTTTTATTTTGACTTTAGCTTTCTTATTTTATAGGATAACTAGATATGGAAAAAATGTACATGCTCAAAAAGAATAAAAGAGCAAAAAATGGGATTAACTTTCTAGTAAATTCAGTAGCACTCAAAATGGAACCATTTTCTATTTTTTTTTCTGATTTAAGGTATACATGTATATACTTTCACTTGGCGAATTTGCATTATAAACATTACGATAATGTGTATAAATTAACTGGTTTCAGATGACCAACTTTCATATCATTTCAGGAAATTTTAAGTTTCTTCCTCAGAAAGTTCTTACTATTTGGTGAACTATTTTTAACATGCTGAAGTTTGATTTAAGTTTACCTCAAGTTGTACGCAGTAAATCCCCAAGACTTGTAAATTATTTTCCTTTCTGCAATACCACCATTTGTTTTCACGCAAATCTCTTGTCAACTTATATTAGCTTCCTGTCCCTGCCAATAAGTTTTCAAAGCTATATGGTTTTCTTATGGTTCCTGCAAAATCCTGCCTGCCTATCATTAAATTTCCAAATGCATATTTTTGGGGGGATGAAACTATTTTTTTAAATCTAGAATTCTGCAAACTAAGGTCACATTTATAAACAAACAACAAATAAACATAAAAATTAATTCAAAGGAGAAATATTGAAAACTAGAGAGGCAGGTCATAGGTTGGCTGTTCTACTGTGAAATAATAATTTATTTCTTCTTGGTAACTGAACATTGTCATTGCTCTGGGACAGATAAATCAGAATTTTCCCCTTAAAACAATTTTGGATATGTTTTAATACAGGGGTCCCCAACCCCAGGTCGCGGAATTGTATGGGTCCATGGCCTGTAAGGAACTGGGCCGCACACCAGGAGGTGAGTGGCGGGCAACCTAGTGAAGCTTCATCTGCCGCTCCCCATTGCTCCCCATCGCTTGCATTACTGCCTGAAACATACCTGCCTCCCATCTGTGGAGAAACTGTCTTGCACGAAACTGGTCCCTGGTGCCTAAAAGGTTGGGAACTGCTGCTTTAATATTCAAGCAGATCATTGCAGTACAAGTATTAGCTTGGTATCTATATATTTGAAAAAGTTAGATAAACCTAAGTAACATAACCAGGTAAAGTAAGATTAAAAGCTACATATATTCATAAAGTACCTGCCAAAGTGAATTAGCCAAAAATACAGCAATGATAAATTATACATGTGTTCTCCATTTCTTGTAATATGACAGGCAAGCTATCTGTCAGGATAGCATATAAAAGTGCAGAGAAAATGTGATAAAACATATTTCTAAAAGCCTGAAAAATTGTATGAACAAATTCTAACTGAAGATGTAAACACAATTGATAAAATAAGTAATAAAGTAATAAAGCTTCTGCTTGAGAATGTTTGGTTACCTTGGTAATGTTTTGTGTGATAAAATTAAATTACTATAAATTATTTCAAGACAACTAGAATTATAAAGATCTACATTTTCAGAAAATATGAATGAAATAGTGATAAAAAGGGGAAGAGAAGGCTTAATACACTTTGAATCAATAATTCAGATGGAGAGGGAAAGGAGAAAGATAAATTTAAAGAAAAATAGCTAAAAATTTTTACAAAAGATAAAATGCACTAATCACAGGGGAAAAAGCAAACAAAGTTTAAAAGCCACACCTAAACGTATTTTAAAATTGAAGAATATAGTACGAAGAGAAAATATTAGCAGCAGTCAGGGTAAAAAAAAATTTAAGTATCACAAGAACATATCAAATACAATATAGGAAGATATGATATCTTTAATGTAGTGAGAATAAAACCCATTGATACTTTATCATAAGTTAATGTATCTAGTATTCCTATCTGATGGTGGGTTATACAGATTGATATGACTTTGAGAAAAGAGTGCATATACCTTTTTACTACATCAAACAGATTATATGTAAATTTTGAGAGCCATTAAAGAATATCTAAATAAATAGAAAGCATACCATGTTATCAGATTGAAGTAACCAATAATGTAATAATTTCAGTGATTTAAAAATCCATTTTTAGATTCCATTAACACCAGCTAACATCACCAATCCCTGTGCGTTGTGAAACACGACAAACTCTGTTTTTAAGGATATACAACAAAACTGTAATTTGTTGATTGTGATATTTGAATAAAGATATATATATATACACACACACACACACACATATATACACCACATGATCCAACATAATCACTCTGCTGTCTTATTTGCAATAGAATCTTTGCCTAATCCTAAATCACGAAATTTTTTTTTTTTTTTTTTGCAGTACGCGGGCCTCTCACTGTTGTGGCCTCTCCCGCTGTGGAGCACAGGCTCCGGACGCGCAGGCCCAGTGGCCACGGCTCACGGGCCCAGCCGCTCCGCGGCATGTGGGATCTTCCCGGACCGGGGCACGAACCCGTGTCCCCTGCATCGGCAGGGGGACTCTCAACAACTGCGCCACCAGAGAAGCCCTCCTATGTTTTCTTGTGGAAGTTTTGTTTCACATTTATGTCCATGGTCTACTTTGATTTAATTTTGTGTATAGCTCACAGTATGAAACAGGTGCACTTCTTTTTTATTATATTTTTTAATTTATTAATTTATTATTTATTTATATATATTTTTTGGCTGTATTGGGTCTTCGTTTCTGTGCGAGGGCTTTCACTAGTTGTGTCGAGTGGGGGCCACTCTTCATCTTGGTGCGCGGGCCTCTCACTATCGCAGCCTCTCTTGTTGTGGAGCACAGGCTCCAGACGTGCAGGCTCAGTTGTTGTGGCTCACGGGCCTAGTTGCTCCGCGGCACATGGGATCTTCCCAGACCAGGGCTCGAACCCGTGTCCCCTGCATTGGCAGGCAGATTCTCAACCACTGTGCCACCAGGGAAGCCTCACATCTTTCATATAGATGTTCAACAGTTCCAGCATTGTACTGAAATTTAATCTTTCACCATTAAAATTCCTTTCACCTCTTGGAAATCAATTAACTATATCTGCGCCAATCTATTGATTGGTGTTTTCTTCTGTACCATTGATCTATTTATCACCATCGATGCCACTACTCTCACTCCCTTGATTACTATAGCTTTATAAAACATCTCGAAAGTAAGTCACTTGTTACTTTTTGTTAGTGCTATTTTGTTTCTGTTTCTTTGAATTGTCCCAAATTTTGGCATGATCTTGTCAAATTCTACAAAAAAATCCTGTGAAAATTTTGCTAGTTATTTCTTTGACTCTTAAAAAGAGATTGAAGAGAATTTTATTTTTAACAGTATGGAGTCTTTCAGTCCATGAAGAGAAAAATCTTTTTATTTATTTGGTTCTTTAAAATTTTAACCACAATGTTTTATAAGGTTTCAGTCTGCTTGCATATATTTTGCCATATTCATCCCTAAATATTTCATATTTACATTTATTTAAAATGGTATTTTTACAATTTCATTTTACTGTATAGTTTTAGTATATAGCAATATATTTGATATTTACATATTGATCAAAACATAAAAAAATTGGACTTTCATCAAAATTGAAACTTCTGTCCTTCAAAGGCACTATGAAGAAACTGAAAAGACAACCTACAGAATGAGATAAAATATTTGCAAATCATATATCTGACAAAGGAATTGTATACGTACTATATAAAGATGTCCTATGACTGAATCATAAAAAGACAAATAACCTAACTAAAAATAGCAATATGTGAATAGATTTTTCTCCAAAAATCTATATATAGAAGATATACAAATGGCCAACAAGCTCATGTAAAGAAGTTCAACATCATTAGTGATCAGTGTAACACAATTCAAAACCACAATGAGGTACAACTTCACACCTACTAGGATGGTCATCATAAAAAAGTATCACTGAAGATGTGGAGAAATCAGAATCTTCACACACTGATGGTGGGAATATAAAATGCAACAGTAACTTTTGGAACACAGGCTGGCAGCTCCTCAAAATGTCAAACATAGAGTTAACTTTTGACCCAGCAATTCCACTCCTGGGAACATACTCAAGAGAAATAAAAACATTATTTCCACGCAAAAAGTTGTACACAAATGATCACAGCTGCATAATTCATAATATTCAAAAGCTGGAAACAACCTAAATGCCCATTAACTGATAAATGGATGAACATAGTATATCTATACACTAGAATATTATTCATCCATAAAAATGAAGGAAGTACTGATACATGCTAAGACATGGATGAGCCTACATAACATTATGCTAAGGGAAAGAAAACAAAAGACCAGATATTACATAATCCCATCCAAAGGAAATATACAGGATAGGCAAATCTATAGAGACAGAAAGTAGACTGGTGATTATTTACGTCTGGGGTGGGAACTGTGGTTAAGTGATGATAGCTAAAGGGTCCAGGGTTTCTTTTTGAGGTGATGAAAGCATCTTCAATCAATTGTGGTGATGGTTGCACAAATCTGTAAGTATACTAAAAAACTTGTATTGTAGACTTTAAATGGGCGAATTGTACAACATGTGAACTGTATTTCAACAAAGCAGTTACAAAAAAAAAAAAAATCACATCTTAAGAAAAGCCAGAAAATACTCTCCTTTACTTTCCATTATTTTGTTATGTACAGACATATTTTTTTCAGGAATGTGCCTTTAAAAGTTTTGCAAAATAATTTGCTTTCAAATTCTCAGATCAAGGCATATGAATCACTTACTCTTTCAAACTTATTTGTTACAGGGTTTTTTTAGGTTAAATATCACGTATAATGCTTAAACAAGGTATTTCAAAGTTCTTTTTATAACAAGAGGCTCTTAATGAAACATTGCACATACTACTGTCAATAAAAATACATATGTAAAATATTTTTTGTTTTTCTTACAATACAAAGAAAGAAGACAGCTATTGTTTTAGGTTAAGTAAACCATAACCAGTAATTTTTTAAAATTTTTTGATTAAAATAAAGATCTTTAAATTGTAGATATGTTCACCAATGTAAACTAAGTTTTGTAAAATATTAAAATGTGCTATAAATCAATGTTTATGTTTCCAGGCTTTGAATTCAGTCAAATGTTGATTTGTAATATGGCACTGCCAGGTACCAGCAATATGATTTTATCACTTAGGTGCTCCATCTTCCAGCTTCCTCAGGGAAAATGGACTAACAATATCTCCTCATTACAGAAACACATTTAGGATAATTCATATTACATACTGGATCCTCAACTTCATTTTCTATTATTATTATTATTATTAAGCATGCATTAAAACACAGAGTATGATTGCCCCCAAATCTGTACATTTTGATAAAAACTTAGCCTTCCTGAGGGTTAATGCCACTTTTGGAAATCAAACAACTAAAATTCATTCATTAATATTTTTGTTCACTATAGAGGCTCCTTTTCAAAAGACTTAATCTCAGCTAATCTGGGTAATTATTAGTTTGAATAATAACATATGAAACAACTGTTATTTATAAATACAATTTAAGAAATATATTTTACATTTCCACTTGGTGCTTTTAATTATAAGTGACTTTCACAATGTACAAGTGTCACAAAGCACTTGACATGTTTGGTTCCTTAATATGTTTGCGTTGTAGGGCCAGTCAGCATCAAGAGAGAATTGACAGTTAATATATCACAGGACTTCTCTCTCCAAATACTCCTTAGGAAAACACTTTGCTATGCATATACTGAAGAGAAACAATTATTCACATACTCTGCTTCATTATTTTTCTTCCTGGAGGCTGAAAGCTCTGTGTTTGTGTCTTTTTTGGTGGTACAATCATTTCTTTGTTATTAAAACACTTCATCCTCATTAGTATTTTCGCCCTGAAGGAGAAAATACCTGCTCAAATCAGGTAATTTTGCTTTAATGTTGAATAGAGTTTTGATGGAGGGAGAGCTCCAACTATTTCCTAAAATTAAATTTGGAGTCGGATGTGTTTAGTTTTTGCAATGTTTTCCCTTAGTACCAGTGAAACAAGTAATACTTGGCTGGACAGACATTACAAGTAACAAGAAGTCAATTCATTGATTTTAACGATGATGCTCCGCAGTGTCTCATGCTGCACAACAGTCTCTACACCAGCAAAACGTATAGTCAAATTTATAACTGAGCTGAAACCTAAGTGTACAGGCAGGATTTTACAGTGCCAAACTCAGTAACAGATCTCAATGGGGCTGGTCAGAATGAAGGACAAGCTACAATTACAGTGAAAAGTTTGTATGCTTATAAAGTGGAGCACTAGGTAGATATATGATAGATACACAGATAGATAGACACTAATTAATAAGCTGTCTTAAACATTTTCACTTTTAAGAACATCACAGGCAGAGGAATTTAACTCAGGAAGGAAACCAATTATCTGGCTGGAAACTTGTCCAAACAGGAATATCCAAGGGTGACAAGAATGACAAGAATGACTACATTACTTGTGACATCACTACTGTATCAGATAAATAACAATTATAACCATTCAAGAATATGATGATCTAATCCTCCATATGTGAATATCCTTAATCCCTGAGATAATAAAAGTAAATAATACTTAAAAATAACCAAAATAAATCTATACAATATTAGCTATAGATGGAGAACTGAGGAAAAGTATATATTTATATATACTACACATATATCACATATATCAGTACCCCCAGGGGGTTTTGTTACAGGACCCCTGCAGACACCAAAATCCACAGGTGCTCAAGTCCCTTATATAAAATGGCATACTATTTGCATACAACCTATGCACATCCTCCCATATACTTTAAATCATCTCTAGATTACTTAAAATACCTAATACAATGTTAATACTTGCAAATAGTTGTAAATAAATGAAAATGCTATGTAAATAGTTGCTAGAGTGCAGCAAATTCAAGTTTTGCTTTTTGGAACTTTCTGGAATTAAAAAATTTTCTTTTTCCATTACAGCTTGCTTGAATCCAAGGATGCAGAACCTATGGATACAGAGCTAACTGTATATATATTTTGCTAATAACAAGAAGGAACAAAACTTTGAGTAGCTAAGAGAAAGATATGCTACTAATTTTACTAAAAGAAAAAACAAAGAGCATGGGCATATTAAGTGATTTATATTGTATTATTAATAAATCCAAAGATACAAATGCATAGTCAAAATTTGGCTTCAAGTTCTGCCAGGCTTTGTGATAGAAACATACTGATATTTGTACAAGTGTAAAGGTATTGGCCAGAGAATGGTTAAGAACTGAGAAGGATGACATATAAGCAGCCCTATAGACTTGAATTTTCAATGTATAAGAGTAATTAGCTATAGTAATTCAGGGCACAAATCCTAAATCATGCTGCATCAGTTTGGATTTCAGCTCTGCCCCTTATTAACATAGTAACAAGTGATTTAATTTTCTGTCTCAGTTTCCTCAAGTTCAAAGTGGCCCTAGTAATAATAGCACCTACCTCATGATGGCGTTTGAGAATTAAGTAAGTTAGTATTGTAAAGCACATAGAAAGATGGCCAAGATGTATGAACACTGGCTAGGACCTAAGAAAACCTTAGAACAATGGCTAGAACCTAAGGTATGTGCTTGTTGTGTGTGGTTGTTACTGTTGAGAGAACTTGCAGGAATGATCTGAAGTATAGAAAGCTGTGGTCAAAGAGTGGGATGACTGAATAAGTGATCTCAGAAATAAAGCAATTACTTGTTGCTGACAAGACACTTGAAAGGGTTCATGAAATAATGTATAAAATGATCTTGCTGTTAAGGTAATTAAAGCTTTAAATGTTGAGATTTTTGGCTATATCATATCAATATTTTTATATTAATGACATGATATGGAGTTAGAAAATAACACTTTTAGTTGGTTATTAAAGCTTTTAATGGAAGCAGTTCCTACATGATAACACATATGTATAAGAGGGTGATTAAGTGGGATAACATGTGACCCAAAAGAATAATGGTTTTATATGAAGGTGGAAGAGTAATGATATAGAAGTGCAATGGAAGGAGACCATCCCAAACTCATGCCATCAAGAGAAAGGAACTCTAGATGCTAAGAAGACTGCAGACCAAGGGGCACCTCAAGAGTAGAAAAGAAGGACTTCCTGGTGGTCCAGTGGTTAGGACTCTGTGCTTCCACTGCAGGGGGCACGGGTTCCATCCCTGGTCAGGGAACTACGGTCCTGCCGTGCAGTGCCGCCAAAAAGAAAAAAAAAAAAAAGAGTAGAAAAGAGTTTCAGTTAATATGTGAATGAAAATGTAGATGCAATTGAGTTTGTTAACATTGTAGAAGAATTTTCAAATGTCAAATAGAAATATTGGGGAGGACATGGAAGAGAACCACAGAGGAACTCAGGATAATAAGAACACAGCATACTCTGAAAAGTAATTATATTGGATTGAACTGGTTTGTGTGGTGGTGTAATTTTAGTTTGCCAAATTGATGCAAGTCTTGCAAGTCCTCAGATGGAAGAGGGTTTTTGACATTTGAATGTTGCCTCAATAGTTACACTACCTAGAGAGTGTTTTTCTTTATTTTTGGAATCCGGGGTGGGGGGATTCCTGTGTATCCTGAATTGGAAGGCTCATAAGAGATTTCAGAACTCGATTATACCAGAATGGTAGAAAATGTTGGTGTAATAAACTGAATGGCTAGAAAAGTGACCAAAGGCAATAATATTCTCATAGGAAAGAAATTTTATCATGAGTTAAATGGGTCCTGTATTCCTGAACATTTGCTTATATTCCCTTAATCACATTTTTCTAAATAGCCAGGTAAGCATGTAATTATTTATGCTTGTTTGCATTTTCATCAGTGTCCCTTTCTTGGATAGGTTTGAAGGAGAAAATAATGGTTATTATTACTAACACCTGCTATCATAAATAGAATCATTTTTTTCCTGTACAAGTGTGCTCATTAGTTCTGATAGGTGAATATAGTAACATACCTTAAAATGTATCACAACACGTCAGAAAATTTTACTGATAAAATATTTTTGAATTATTAACAAATCCTTATCATATAGGAAAAGTACATCACTAAACCAATACAAGTAAATTGAAGAGTCAGGATATAAACATTAAATTACAAATTCCTATTGTTTTCCAATGACTTTATTGTTTTTTTGCTGCTGTTAATTAAGTTTTAGGAGGAAAGGCCATTCTTCCAAAAGCTTCCATGTAGAGATTATTTCAAGTAAGTGTTTTCTTCTATGACATTACTTAGTATATTACAGGCAATATTAGTGACATTCAAATGCTAAGTTTGTCTCCAACAGAAACATTAAAATCATTGTATTTTTCTTATAAAGTCAACTTTGATTCAGTCATTTTAATGACAAATCTAAACCATGGCCACTATGTTCTGGGAACACATTGTAATCTGATTTTGAAAAAGAACTATCTTGTTATATGTAGAAAATAAATTAAATAAACCTGGGTACCTACTTCCATTTTAGGAAGAAGATCTCCATTAAAAACATAAGAGAAATATAATTGAGAGAGCTGTTCTTTGTGATAGATACTTTTAATGTCCAAATCCTTATTAATGATAGTACTTAACTATGATACTCTGCATTGAAGACAATACAAAAGTTGAATTGTTTACTTGAGAGACCAATACCTACTAATGACATGAGTTGCCAGTAATATGTAACATCATCTTAGATAAAAACATACTATATTTCCTCTGGAGAATTATGTGCTTCATGTTAAAGAGCTACATGCTAGTATAAAAATATATAATATTACTGCTGCTGTTATTTGTTTTCCCCGCAGGCAAGATCATTTATTTTTGATTATTTCAAGAAAGCTTCCCGGACCCCAGGCTGGCAGCTCGGGTGCGCCCGGCCCCCAGGCTCCTCCCAGGACACGCCCCAACACCGCCCACCCCAGGCACACGTGCCCACTCGGTACTGTTGTTTTTTTAGTGTTCAAATTACTGGTACTAGTATTGTAAATTAGCTTCAGAGTCTCTAAGTAAACAACAGAGGACTTCCTCTCTTTGTTTTTGTGCATTTTTTTTCTAGAAAAGTATATGGAAAGTCACAGGGAAAAATGACATAAATAAAATCTTCCAAACAAAACAGAAAAAAATAAACACCACGGCTATTCCCAAAAAACGGAATAATTCCAATTTAAATAAATTTCAGGCAAGACTGGGCACTTCTAATAAGCAATGAAAACACGTCAGTCAGTCCAAATATAAACAATAAATTACTCAATTGCAAAGACATGATATAGAGGCACTACTAAATGGAAACATTAAAAAATTTTTAAAATCTCAGTTGATATACCAGGTGGAGAATTAAGATTTAATTAAGAATTAAGAGTTCTCAAAGAAATGAAAATTTAAGGAAAATTAGGAAATGATATTCATTTCCTAATTTTTTTCAAAATAGCAGTATACAAGAGGATGCATTTATTGCAAAAGAATATTACATTAGATTAAACCCAGCATTAAAACACTGGTTATTAAAGGCATCAAAGAAGGCATGTTATATATCAATTATTAGTAGTAAACACAAATGGCCCATCGAAATTATATATCACTCTTCGATCCAGGCACTATCACATGATCAGTTATCTTTCTGCTTTACTTCTTCATTTTTAATGTTTGATATATAAAGTACATACAAATAAATATATAAACATACATATACACATTATGTATATATGTATAACTATACATTTGCTTTATATTTTGAGTTTTTTAATCCTCTTCTGACATTATTTATAAAATTAATAATTTTTGAGTATTTTAATCAGAATTTGGAGGATATTGAGTTTCCCTCTAAAGCTCTATGCTAGGAATACAGGGTCTTGATAATCCAGGAATAAATAATATTCTGAATCCCTAGTTTGCATTTTATTATATATTTAAAATAACTACCCTTTAAGTGTATGTAATCCCCATTTTAAGCATGTATCATGATTTCAATAGGTGATATGTGGTATCTCTGTGATCATTTGTCTGCTTAATTACTGATGCTGGTCATGTAAGAAAACCCAGGACCATAGATTTCTATTCTAAATGGTGAGTTGAAAACAAGTTACATCTATTTATTATGAATCATTAAATGACAATAAAATCCATTATTTGTTTTTACCTTCAAGGCCAAAAACGATGAGATAGAGGACAGTAAATTTATTTTGAAATTACAAGCAGAGACGTAAATAGAAAATGTCTAAGTGTTTCAATTACACCTAAAATTGTAACTATCAATGCAGGAAGCCCAGAAGTAAACTGATGCACTTGGAAGAAGTTCAAAAAGTCTCAGAAATTGGATGATAACAGATACCTCTGAAGTGGGAATGGTGGGTAGACAAAAAGAGAAAAATAATAATGCATGAGGTGCTATCACTTATTGAAAATAGAGGAATTATCTGAATTTATATATATTACAAATTGCTAATATCAGCTATCATTTTGTGCTTGCATGTGTTTGTGCATTTCTTTTTCTATACAGAAGACTGCATAATCTTTTTCTGCAAAACCTTATCATTTCAAGAGAAAAGGCTTGGAAAAAACACATGATTGCATGCCCTAGATAGTGCCATAAAGTAAGTAAAAGACAAAGGAATTAGAAGAGAAGGAATCAAAACACCAATATTTGTAGATAATATAACCATCAACGTGGAAATGCTAAGACATTTCTATGGCATTTCTGATAGACAAGTTATCAGAATTAACTGAATTCAACATGATTGCCAGATACAAATATACATGTTAAAAAATTAAGAATAAGCACAGATTAAACTACAGAAAAATTACAGTTCAAAGCAGTGGCTTCAACTATAAAATATACAGGAATCAAACTGGAAGAATGCACATGGTCTTTATGCATATAATGACATAAAATAATATTTGGACAGAGAAATATCCCATGCCTATCAATAGAAAGATATAACAAAAAAAAAGATTATTAAATTCTCCCCCAAAATCTAGGAATTCACTAAGATCCCAATCAAAATTCTCACTTCATTTTTAAGGAACTCTTCAAATGTATTCTATGCTTCACACTGGAGTATATACAGATAAATAAACTCTGAAACAGAAATGTACAGACAACTGTGCATACTAGGTATTTTAAAATACTAGAATTCTATGAGATTAGATATGACTACTGTCATTACACCCATAAAATGACGGAACTAAAAGTATACATATTAAACTGTGTTATTAAGAATGTGAGAAAACAAGAATTTTTATGCATTATAGGTAGTAGTGCAACCTATTTGGTGTTTTACGGAAAACAGACAGTAGTTAGTGGAAATAAATATCTGTATGACCCATGAACCAAACAATCCACTGTTGAATATAGATCTCAAAGAAATTATCACAAACATTTGTAGTAGCACATATTCAAGGATGTTCATTACGCGTTGTTCTTAATGAGGAGAGGAGTATAGCCAACCTGGGTGTTATCATGAAAGAACTAATAAGTAAGATATGTGATGGCCTACCAAAGACAACATGCTGAGAATCGAGGAGTATTCTTAACTCTGAAACTGAGTATTCTTAATTTAACTCTGAAAATTTATGAAGTCTACTTCATTAACAACATCACAGTAATAGGGATTAAAATATTCATATTTTAAATATTCATATTATTTGAATTCATTATTATTCAAATAATAATGTCTTTTTAAAGTAGTTATCTCTAAGGACAAATAAAATTTAATTTATGTGTACTCTAATAGGTATATGCCTATTTATTGTCCCATTTGAAGATGTTGCATTCCAGGAATCTAAAACTAAACTTAGACCAGTAACATACAGTTTCACTGGTATTGGCAGGCAAAGCTCTTTGCATTTATAATGATCTTAAAAATGGTCTGGCCAAGTGACTTATCATCATGCTGATCATCTACACAATATGCCACTGCATTAATTTATTTCTTGATATAATTTATTTATATTTAAATTTGCATACAAAATAAATATGAAGAAAATGATTTCTTCATGGATATTTAGAATATCATTCTTGAAAATAAGTTACATTTTTACATATGACTGACACAAATATCAACAATAGTCTTATTGTAAAGTTCATTTTCCGAGAACAGTGACAGAAATCAAACTATAACAGGCATATTTGCTCCTGTAGGAAAGTAACACAAAGTGATTAGAAGATAATCAAAATGTTATCAAAAAAATATTATTCTACCAAATTTTTCTGAAGGAACAGAAATCTGTAAAAGATAAGTTCCTTGGCAAAATAGGAAAAAACAAGTGGGCTCAGGTAGTTCTACAACTGAAGAGTTAAAGGTCTAAGTCCTTAAGGACATAAGTGATCCCTAGTCAATTAAAATTTAATTTGTCCAATCCTTTCCTACCTTCAGTTGGAGCTTTAATGTGTGTTAGGACTGTTTAAGCCATTGTTTATCCATGTCTTTAATGAGTGACACTGGATTTAGCTTATTCACAAGTCACTAAGTGACTGTCAAAAGAACTTCACCTGGAATGGGCTGCAGATTTATTTTATTGGTTTTAGATTAGGTCTGAATTGCGTTTAGTTTTTGTTACTTAGCTAAAGATCTCTAAGTGCAAAATCTATTTATTTTGTGTTGCACAAATACCACTTTATATGCTACACATAAAATTAGTAAAGGACAGATCTTTTCACAATAATAAAATAAAGGTCATATTATCACTACTATTTCTAAAGTTAAATTTTTTTTTTTTTTTTTTGGTACGCGGGCCTCTCACTGTTGTGGCCTCTCCCGTTGCGGAGCACAGGCTCCGGACGCGCAGGCTCAGCGGCCATGACTCATGGGCTCAGCCGCTCCGCGGCATGTGGGATCTTCCCGGACAGGGGCACGAACCCATGTCCCCTGCATCGGCAGGCGGACTCTCAACCACTGCACCACCAGGGAAGCCCTAAAGTTACATTTTTAACTATTTCAAATTGGGTTAAAAAGGAGAGTAGTGTTGACAACTGTGCTGGAATAAACCAAAATCGGCAAACAAATTTCAACAATAATTGATAATGGTAAAGTAAAATTTTGCTATCGTATATAATCATAATATTTATTTATATATATTTGCCATAACATGTGAAAATATTAGAAAAATATAAAGCTCAATTTTTAGACAGTTTTAAATTCCATGACCTTAATAAATTAATGTATTTTTTGACGTTTAGAAATATGCATAAGTAGCTTTCCCTCTGGTGCCATAGAGGGGCTAGGTGTATAACATATTTACAATAAATATTCTTGTGTAAATTTCATTATTTTAAACTTAAGTACTCTACCTCCTTTGGCAGGGTATGTAACTGAGTACTTGTTGATCTTATGTAATAACTGAATACACAACGGAGCACAGAAGAGAAAAATACTATTTACTAGTAGTTAGTTATTTATTTATAGAGCTTCCTTAACTTTTCAGAGATAAACTGTAAGTGATGATTCTACTGTTTGAGATGGAGATGAAATCCAAACACTCCAGTTTGTTTAATTAATTGTAATAGTCCTCAATGACCTGCTATATGGCATTACATTTTTCTTCAACTTCTTTTCACTAACTGAATAGTCTGACAACTTATCAATTTTTAATATTTACTAAAATATTTTATATGTTTTCAAATCCAAATGAAATAGAGAAATAAATCAATTGTACATCATTTTAAAGTAAAAATATTCTCACATTGATGTGCCACGGAAGATGGCATACCCCAAATTCCATGGGGACAGAAGCTGCTTGCAACCTGTCCAATCTTACCCTATGTAACTCTTCCTCTGGCTGTTCATTTGCATCCTTTATAATAAATCAGTAATAGTAAGTTATAAAAAAAAGAAGTCAAAATATTCTCTTGAAGAAGTCAACAAGACAGAATTTCTTTAGCTTGATAAACATTATCTACTAGAAACCAGCACTAAGTATTTGTATAATGCTAAAATTATATATATATTTATGTACATATAAGAAACAATTGAGAGCTAAATAAAAAAGTGCCACTATATCAGTAAAAAATAAATTTTAAAAAGGGTTAAGTAAATTGTAGAATAATATAATGTACAAAATACATTTTATAACTACATATAACTATACATTTAACAAAAAAACTGCCTTGCTAGTGATTCAGAAATGTCCCATAAATAATAACAGAGTAGTTAATATATTGATATATGGTTGATATCATATCAATATGATTGATACAATTTGAAAAGATTAATACTACTTTGTTTATTTCATGGGAACTTAAATAGTTAAATAGTTACTGCTCATTTTGACATGAATTTTCTTTTTTAGTGAAAGTGAAATGTGCATTCCATAATGTACTGTTATCATCACGATATATTAAGAACTAACATTTACTGCATTTTAACTCCAAGACAGCTCTTCTTCTATTTGCTAAGTATTATTTTTATGGTAAATATCTGAAGTAGGTATCATTTATTATCTGTCATGTATTAGCTGTCATTGTAAAAAGGAAATTTAGACTCAAAGAACCTAAATAATTTGTCCAAGACTTTACATATAGTAAGGGGTGAAGCCAGGCTTCAAACTCAGGTATTCTGTCTTATCAAATTTAGATCTCTATAGAAAACCTCTCCTCTGTAACCCAAACTTATATTTCTGACTACCTATTTGATATCACCCCATAGATAGCCCAACAAAAGACTAATTTTGGCATGCTCCTTATAAAATCATAATCTCTTCTCACATCATTTAAAATCCTACACTTTTCCAGAGTTTTCTATCTCAGGCAAGTACACCACCAAATCCCCCATAAGCAATCCATTATAAAGTATTGTCAGAGTCATTTAATAAATATTACTTTACTGCATCCTTTCTTTGCATATAAATCAACACTTTTCTCTTCTGAATTTTAGTTATCCCTTGCCTGAATTACTGTAAACCCTTCCTAACTGGACTCCTACACCTCTCTGGACCTCTCCAGTATATACTCAGTAATTAAGAGAGAGAACCATATTATCAGACTCAAGATCGCAAAACTAAAAGTGTTTTAAGTAACACATGAAGTTCTGTTGTTTTCTGCATTTTCCTATGGTATTTGAAATATGTCTCAATTTTATAAAATTTTATAAAACTAATAAAATTTTATAAAATTTTATAAAACTAATCAAATAAAATGATTAGAGGAAAATAGAAATGGCTCCAAGATTAAGTGTAAAAAATTAGAATAATCTAAACCAGAACAACTGAGAAATATTTGGAACTTCAGTGTTGAACTGAATGGCTTCTGCTATTTCTTAAATTTCAGTGATAACATAATGCTTGACAAGAGAGATAATGAAAATCTAGTCCTCCAGATAAGTCTAAGGAGGTTGATTTTAAATGGAAATTATTTACAATCATAGGTCTACAGTAAATATTTCCTATGAACATTTTAAATGTTTTTCAAAATGTAGTCATATGTTTTCATAACTATATTAATATAAAGTCTGATTATATATCATCAATGTATGTCATCTTTCCATTTCTACTTTCTCTCATAATTTCCAGCATAGAAACAATGAAATAAATCAATGTCATGGCACATTATTAAAACAGTGGTATAAAATCAATGTGTAAAACATCATTATTGTAAATCTTTCTTCCTGATTTTGGCAGCCTTGAGAAGTGTGATATGCTGAATAATGGCCTCCAAAAGATATCCACTTCCTAATTCCTGGAACCTGTGAATGTGACCTTACATAACATAAAAGGACATTACAGATGCAATCAAGATAAAGATCTTTAGATGGAGAGACTGTCTTGGATTATCTGGGTGGTCCCTAAATACAATCACATGTATCCTTTTAAGAGAAAGGCAGAGGGAGATCATTTGACACATACAAAGGCAATTTGTTCACAGAGGAAGAGACTGGAGTGCTGTGGCCACAAGTAAAGGACTGACCACATGCTGGAATAAACAAGGAAAGGACTCTCCCCAGAGCCTGTAGAGAGGGAGTGTGGCTGTGCTGATACCTTGATCTTTGCCCAGAGACACTGATGTTGGACGAGAGGCCCCCGGCACTGAGAGAGAGTACATTTCTGTTGTTGTAAGCCAGCAAGTTTGTGATAATTTGTTCCAGAAGCCTTAGGAAAGTAATGGCAGATAAGCCAAAGTAAGCTGTTTTTATCTTATTAGTTGATTTGCATAACTTTTCTCATCCTTTCAGTGGTATCAAAATGACTTAAAATTACATTTCTCATTTATTATTTACTTATCTGCTTTTCATTATACAATATCACTATGTACATCTTTTCATTATATAATATCAATAATATAAATTTCAATGCAAAATAAATATCAAACATTTGGTGTATGTTATATATTTCAATTGTTCTAAAAAATTACTATTGAAAGTTAATAATTGAAGCTGTATCTTGCAGACTGCTATTGTAGTTAGAATATTGTAGCCAGAATATCCTAATAGTGATATTTGAATAAAATATAAATAATTTCTGCATTAATCATAGAGATGTCTTTTTTCTGTTTTCAAAGTATTTTTAGGTTCTTTTTCTAGTAATTACAGACTAGGCTGCTTCAGATCAACCCCTCTTGCTGATATTAACTGTAAAACCAGGACGAAATATTTTCATCTACTTGAAAGCATCACAGAGCTAATAAGGTAATTAGGATTTATAAAAGGTTTAAAAACCTAAGGAAGAAGGGTAACTAAAAAGGTGATCAAGGTATCTGGCACTATATTTCTCCTTGGGCCATTTGATGACCCCAATCAAGAGTTAAGAAGCAGAAAAGTTTTTGTTTTTTGTTTTTTTTTCCTAATGAAAATTTCCAGAATAAAAATAGATTTCAAGTGTGCTAACCTTGAAGGCCCTAGTGAATAACCCAAGCATTCAGGATTATACCTCTTGAAGAATATTAAGCAGACTATTTAGTGACTCAAGCTCAGTACCAGATTATTCTAATCCAGTATTTTGAATTGATTATGATGATCCAGTTTAATAGTATCCCTAGTCCACTGCCTTCCAGAGAGATATGTAAACTATATTGGCCAAAAAAAAAAAAAAATCATATATTACCTCCACATTTTTTCATATGTAACATTTGACATTATCTCAATAGACTAGAAATAGAAGGAAACTTCTTCAAACTGAGAACAGGCATTTAAAAATATCTTACAGCTAACATCATGTCTAATAATGAAAGACAGAAAGCTTTCCTAAATCAAGAAAATTTAATGAATGACGAAGGCTATTAAACACTGTTGGAGTCCCTAACCAGTGCAATAAGAAAGAACAAATACAATCTATGCAGATTGAAAAGGAAAACCAAAATCTATTTGCAAATTACATAATCGTTAACACAGAAAACTCTAAAGAATTTATTAAAATGCTATTAGGAACTAAGAAGTGCATTTATTAAAGTAACAGAGCACAAGGCCAATAAGCAAAATCAACTATATTTTTATAAAATAATAAGAAACAACTGGAAATTAAAATTTAAAATATACCATTACCACAGCATAAAAACATGAAATGTTGTGGGTAAATCAAACAAAATATTTGGAAGATTTGTAGGACAAAAGCTGCAAAGCATAGCATTGCTGAAAAAATTAAAGACCTAAATAAATGGAGAAATATATGCATGGATCAGAATATTTAATATAGTTAGATGTCAACTGTCTCCAAATGATCTGTTGACTCAATACAATGCCAATCAAAGACCCAGCAGGCATTTTTGGAAACACTGAAAAATTTACATGAGCAAGCAAAGAACCAAAAATACCCAAAACAATTGAAAGAAATGATACCAAATTTGGAGGACTCACCCTATTTAATTCAAATCTTACCATATCCTTAAAGCAATCAAGAAATTTGTTGTATTGGCATAATTACAGACATATATAACAATAGAAAAAAAAAGACAATACAGAAATATCTCTCTCTCTATATATATATGGCCAATTAATTTTTAATATAGCTGGCAAGATAGAATTCAAAGAGAAATGTCATTTCAACAAACCATCTGAAAGCAGCTTTATTCATAATAGTCTCAAACCAGAAACAACTCTAATGTCCATCAAGTGGAGAATGGAAGAACAATTTGTGGTAAGTCAAAACATGGGAATATTTCTCATCAATAAGAGAATGAAGTGGTAATAAATGGAAGAACATGAATAAATACTATTGTAATCTTTATATTAAATGAAAAAGTCTAGAGAATAAATGGCTACATAAAGTATAATTTCAAATACTGACATTCTGAAAAGGAAAATTACAGGGCAAGAGATCAAGGCTGAGGTGTTGGAGGGGACAAAGGGACATTAGGGAACTTCCTGAGGCACTGGCAATACTCTAATTCTTTTCTTCTTTTTTAATTTATTTTTTTTATTTTTGGCTGCATTGGGTCTTTGTCACTCCACATGAGCTTTCTCTAGCTGCAGTGAGCAGGAGTTACTCTTTGTTGCGGTGTGCGGGCTTCTCATTGTGGTGGCTTCTCTTGTTGCAGAGCACAGGATATAGGCAAACAGGCTCAGTAGTTGTGGCTCTCGGGCTCTAGAGTGCAGGCTCAGTAGTTGTGGCACACGGGCTTTGTTGCTCCGTGGCATGTGAGATCTTCCCAGACCAGGGATCAAACCCGTGTCCCCTGCACTGGCAGGCAGATTCTTAACCACTGAACCACCAGGGAAGTCCCAATACTCTAATTCTTGATGGTGGTGCTACTTCATTCTTGAGAAATGACTGTGAGCATTTGTTGAAACTCAACAAGCTCTGGCATAAAAGGTTTAATGTTATCGCATATTATTTCTATCTCAATAAACCTCACTTAAATACAAAAAAGATGTTGTTAAGAAAATAAAAAAGCAAGCCAAAACCTATTAGAAAATATTTTCAATACTTATCTCTAACAAAAGGCTTTTATCTGAAATATCTAAAAAACTCTCACTACTAAATAATGAGAAGGAAACTATACTGAAAAAGACCAAATATCAATTAAATATCAGTTAAAAAGGGAGCTAAATGAAATATCAATTAAAAAGGGAGCAAAATGAAACCCAGAGAAATTCTGAAGAATTTAATAGATGTTGTAATAGCAGACAATAAAATAGAAAACAAATAGAAAAAATTGCAAATTTGCCTCTTTGAATGACTAGTGAGAATGACAATTCTAAGATGATACTAACCAAAAATATACTTTATAAAAACATAGAAGTTATCATGAAGAAATGAGGAAAAGCATACATATATAATTATAAAAAAAGTAATAAATTGCACACCACTATGAATCTTATAGATATTAGATCTATATATGATTGTATTATTAAATAAATTTATAACAATACATATTTTATCATTTTGATGAAATACATAGATTTCTAGAAAAATGAATTGCAAAACTGATATTAAAGAAATATTAAATCAGGGCTTCCCTGGTGGCGCAGTGGTTGAGAGTCCACCTGCCGATGCGGGGGACACAGGTTCGTGCCCCAGTCCGGGAGGATGACACATGCCGTGGAGCGGCTGGGCCCGTGAGCCATGGCCGCTGGGCCTGCGCGTCCGGAGCCTGTGCTCCGCTACGGGAGAGGCCACGGCAGTGAGAGGCCCGCATACCGCAAAAAAAAAAAAAAGAAATATTAAATCAAAATATCCCTTATCCATTTAAGTAATTAAAATTCTAATTATAATTTATTAACAGAAATTTGCAAAGTCACCTAATTTTGCTGGGGATTTCTACTAATTTTAAAATGTTATTAACTGTTCCAGGAATATAAAAGGCCATTTCCAACAGTGTTGTATGCATTCAGCATAACTTTGTTTCCAAACACTGTCAAGGACTTTGTAAAAAGTGAAAAATTACAGGACAATTATTCTCATTAACATAGATGAATATTTCTAAACAAAATATTATCAAATTATATCTAGCATTATTCAAATAGAGTTATAACAATGCTTGCTCAGTCTAAAATTGATTTCACCTTTGAAAAGTTAATCAGTGTAACATCCAAATAAAAGCAAAAAGTATAAGGTCATTTGATACATGGAGGAAGCGTTTGATAATATTTAACATCTGTATATGTTAAAAAGTCACAGCAAACTAGAAATAGAAGGAAATGGTTTCTACAAAAGAAATCACCTCTAACACCATACTACTTAATTGTGCAAAGTTGAAGCCTTTTCTTCTGAAAATGTAATAAACCAAGAATGGCTTGGTATCACTGATTATATTCCACACTGTACTAAATTTCCAAGCCAGTCCTCTAAGGCAAGAAAAAGACTTAAGAGATATAGATATGTTAATGGAATAAAATTGTACAAATTCTCAGATGATATAATTGTACAAAGAAAAATGCAAAATTGAGCTAATAATAGAAAAATGCAGTATGAATATTGTCATGTTTCTGCAGAGGTAGTGTGTTTTGTTCCAGGCAAAGAAATCTGATATCTGGTTTCAGAGACAAGCCTAGGAAGTTAAAGGGGGATTACACAGAGACCCCCTAGAGGGATACAAAGATTATCTCCTCACAGGTACGTGTTTACATTTCAAAGGGGGATAAACGTCAGAGTCATTCATTTGCATTCCAACAAGTTGTAAACTAGAGACTCTGCTTTTTCTCCTAGAGAAGATTCCTTTACATTAGGGAAATTAGACTTCTCTCACTCTCTTGAGGAGAGGTGACAATATGTATACATAGAAATTTCTATATAAATTCCCAGATTCATATTTTTGGGATCCCTGATAGGACGTATCAGAAACTCCTTTTTGCATGTGCTGTATTAAGCAACCAGGTCTCACTGTACAAAACGGACAAAATGAGCACAGGAACTAATGAGATTATTATGGCAAGTGATGAGTCTGACTACAGATCCAGAAATCTCATGTTTGTTTTCAGAATAACATAAATAAAAATAGATACTAAGAACACCTGGAGGGGACTTCCCTGGTGGTGCAGTGGTTAAGAATCTGCTTGCCAATGCAGGGTACATGGGTTCGAGCCCTGGTCTGGGAAGATTCCACATGCCGTGGAGCAACTAAGCCCGTGTGCCACAACTACTGAGCCTGTGCTCTAGAGCCCGCGAGCCACAACTACTGAGCCCATTCGCCTAGAACCTGTGCTCTGCAACAAGAGAAGCCACCACAGTGAAAAGCCCATGGACTGCAATGAAGAGTAGACCCCGCTCTCTGCAACTAGAGGAAGCCTGCACACAGCAATGAAGACACAACACAGTCAAAAATAAATTAAAAAATAAATTTATTAAAAAAAAACACATGGAGTAGAAGTGTTAAAAATAATTTAGAGTTTACTGTATGCAAGAAAATATTAAAAAATGTATATCTAACAATATTTCTACACACTTATTAGAATGATTAAATTTATTAAAAAACCTGAAAATAACAATTGCTGGTTCAGGTGTGGAGCAATAGGAAATCTCGTGCATTGCTGGTAAAAATGCAAAATGCTAGGAGCCACTTTAGAAGAAAATCTGGCAGTTTCTTACCAAGCTAAACACAGTCTTCCAATACAACCTAGCAATCACACTCCTCAGTATTTACCCAAATCATTAGAAAACTTATGCCCACAAAAAACCTGCATGTGTTTTACTTACAATCACCAAAAAGCTGAAGCAACCAACATGCTCTTCAACAAGTGACATGTTCATACTATGGAATATTACTCAGTGACAAAAAGAAATAAGCTATCAATAATGAAAGACATGGATGGATCTTAAATGCATATCGCTAAGTGAAAGATGCAAGTCTGAAAAGAATACATATTGTATGACTGCAATTACATGGCATTCTGGAAAAAGCAGAACTATGGTAATGGCAAAAAGATCTGTGACTGACAGGGATTTAGGGGAAAAGTGATATGATGCATATAACTAACTGAAGGTTTGTAAATATATAAAGACCTTCTACAAATCAGCACAGAAAAGATAGAACAGTCAATAAATAGAAAATTAGGACTTGCACAACACTTGACAAAAGAGAATATGCAAATGGCTAACAGGTATATGAAAAGATTTTCAATCCAATTAACCATCAGAGAGATATATATAAACGTAAAATTGATATACCACTACACACTCACCAGATAGTTAAAATTTCATAGTAGCACTATTTACAACAGCCAAGACACGGAAGCAACTTAAATGTCCATCAACAGATGAACAGATAAAGAAGATGTGGTACATATATACAATGGAATGTTACTCAGCCACAAAAAAGAATGAAATAATGCCACTGGCAGCAACATGGATGGACCTAGAGATTACCTTACTAAGTGAAGTTAAGTCAGACAAAGACAAATATCATGTGATATCACTTATATGTGAAATCTAAAAAATGATACAAATGAACTTATACAAAATAGAAAGAGACTCACAGACACAGAAAATAAACTTATGGTTACCAAAGGGGAAGGGGGCGGGAAGGAGGGATAAGTTAGGAGTTTGGGATTAGCAGATAGAAACTACTATATATAAAATAGATAAACAAGGACCCACTGTATAGCACAGGGAACTATATTCAATATCTTGTAATAACCTATAATGGAAAAGAATCTGAAAAAGAATATATTTATATGTATAACTGAATCACTATGCTGTACACCTGAAACTAACACAATATAAATAACTATACTTCAATTAAAAGAATTAAAAACATTAAACATAGAGAATGTGGAGCAATGGTGACTTTATAGGCTGTGAATGTGAAAGAGCATGCTTCTTTACAAAGTATTTTGGTATTATTTACCAAGGTTGAACATACCATGCTCTGTGACCCAGAATTCTGTTTCCTATATATACTCCCATCAAAATGTGTACAGTACTCACTAAGAGATATGTACTATATATACTAGTATGTTCATATTAACGTTATTATTATAGTCAATATCTAGGAAAAAAACAAGTAAACAAAGTAAATGTTCAACAGTAGAATGGCTAAATAAAGTGGGTTATGTTCACATAATTGTTAATAGTACTGCGTAGAATGAAAATAAACTAGAAACTTCAGTATACACCAATCAATAAATCCCATGAATCTAATGTTAAGTGATAAAAGCCAAACAGAGAAGAACACATTCTATACGTTTCCATTTGTTTAAAGTTTAAAAAGAGTCACAAGTGAACTGTGAAGTCAATGCTGGTAAATGGCTGCATTTAATCAATTAATGATCAATGCTTCGGTATTAATAAAGCTGACACATACTATTTCTTTTTACATTTTTCTGCATTTTATTTCAAAAATATTTATTTATTTAATGTTTTACCTATTTTATTTTATTTTATTTATTTATTTTTGGCTGCACTGGGTCTTCGTTGCTGTGCACGGGCTCTAGTTGCAGCGAACAGGGGCTGCTCTTTGTTGCGGTGCGCGGGCTTCTCATTGTGGTGGCTTCTCTTGTTGCGGAGCACGGGCTCTTGGCACGCGGGCTTCAGTAGTTGCAGCACGTGGGCTGTGCTCAGTAGTTGTGGCTCACGGGCTCTAGAGCGCAGGCTCAGTAGTTGTGACGCAAGGGCTTAGTTGCTCCGCGGCATGTGGGATCTTTGGGGACCAGGGCTCGAACCCGTGTCCCCTGCACTGAAAGGCAGATTCCTAACCACTGCACCACCAGGGAAGCTCCAAAAATTTTAATCTTAATTCTAGACTACTATGTTAAGAATTCTCCAATCAAATTTTTGCCACATGTATAGTAATGATGTAGGTGAAATACAAGGAAACAATTCAGAGCTTTAAGTAATAATTTGGATTTATGTATTCCAAACTGACTTGTTGAGTAGGGAAGACTGCAAAAGTATCATCTAGATGCAAGATTAGCCAAAACAATGACCAGAGCTGAGACTGATTTCTCCTAAATTTCCCACTGAACAGCAAACAAACAATTCAAAGACCAGATTAGGATACAAGTAAGTTGGTAACAGCTCTCAAATGCTCCTTAGCCCCTCAAAAAGAAAGGTATCATATTTGTTGGTCAGTTCAGGTGTATGCAGGGAGAAATCTAAAGAGAAGTTCAGATAAACTGGCAAGCCATACTGTCTACCACCAGGCCATCTAGTGCTTATTTGTTCCTGGTCTACTGATACATACTGCCCAACTTCTGTATTCTGCTTTCTCCTTTACCATCAAACCTGAAACAGGCCTAAAAGGGGCCTACTATACTTAATATTTTAAAATATATACAAGTCAAACATATAATGTTGGCAGTGATAAAGTAATGTTAAAGGATATTCCATGTTGTGAATTCATTGAGGAGGACATAGAATCAAAATGTCCTGCTAACTATTAGGTTGTCAGTGTAAAGGTAAAGTAGAAATCATTTGTGAAGGTCAGGTTTCTGGTTTGTATAAATTGCAGATGGTTTCACTGAAATAACACAGGAAGAAAAAAGCCTTGGAAAATGAAGGAGAAGTCAAATTCAATTTTAGAATGTTAAGTTGGAGCTTCTAGAGAAATACTTAAATGTATGTTGACACTTATGTTTACCTCGTGATAAAATTATTTTCAATGTAGATTATTTATTTGTGTTTCAAGTATTTAAAATTTTGCTTGGAAAATAGATATAAGAAGTACCATTGGTTCTCTCAGACCAAACATTCTTTGATTTGCTTTAATATTTTATTTTCTTAATCTAAAAATACATGTTTTTCATTATATATTTTACATATTTTATATTAAAATTCCATAATTTATGTTTAATCTACTATATTGTTTGATTAATTTAAAAAGAAATCTAAAAAATAGCATTCATACAGTTTATATATTTTTATAAAGTTCTAGTTGATCTAAAAATGTATTAATCGTATACAGATGATGACACACCCAATCCAAAAAATATAGTTTCTTGAGGAATATTATCAAAGTGTAATAGTGTAGCTTGCATAAGCTAAAGTCATTTTGACAAGAAAAACATGACAAAATATACACTAGGCTTAAAGCTTTAGCTCCACACTCAGTGGATATTACAAAACCATTTAAATATTTATTGGACATAATATTTTGTTAGGGAACTCCTTTTCGTTCTTCAACTTGTCTTTATAAAAGGCATTTGACTTACCCTTATTATGGTTTTGCTCAATACTAGTCGGTGTGATTAGAATGTTACATAGTATTCCCTGCCCTCAAAAACTTTACAGGAGATAAGAGCTACAAACAACTAAAATGCAACAGCATCACTATAAAGCATGCAAAACACTGCTATGAAGAATACAAAACACCGCCCGTCACCCTCCTCAAGTGTTATGACAAAACCATAACTTATTAACAGATGCTAGTCAATTATATGAGAGGAGATAAGTCACAACAGGCAAGCATACTGGAAGATGTGCTTGGATAAACCAAAGCATACCTTAAATAAAGCACCTAGTTTACACCTAGAAGATTTCATAGCTTATGAATGCCTTATACTAAATCTAGCCCATACCCCTCCCATCATACTAGCACAAACCAATCAAATAAAACATTCACCTAACATCTAAAGTATTGGAGATAGAAATTTAAATACTAATGGCGCCACAGAGAAAGCCCCTAAGGGAATGATGAAAGAAACATTAAAAGTAACAAAAAGCAAAGCTTACACCTTGTACCTTCTGCATAATGATTTAACTAGCAAAATTTTAACAAAGAGAACTTAAACTACCGGAAACCAGACAAGCTACTTATGAACAGTTACTAGAACAAACTCATCTATGTGGCAAAATAGTGAGAAGATTTATAAGCAGAGGTGACAAGCCTAACGAGCCTGGTGATAGCTGGTTGTCCAGGAAAGAATTTCTTTTCCACGTTAAATAATACTAAGAACCCCTTATAAGTTTCAATGCATGTTTAAACGTTAGTCTAAAAAGGTACAGCTTTTTAGAAATGGGTACAACCTTAACTAGAGAATAAAAACAAACAGCACCATAGTTGGCTTAAAAGCAGCCACCAATTAAGAAAGCATTCAAAGTTCAACAATGAATATATCTTAATGTCAATATTAAATAAATCAGCTCCTAGTCTTATTACTGGACTAATCTATAAAATTATAGAAGCAATACTGTTAATATGAGTAACAGGAAGTATTTCTCCTTGCACAAGTTTATATCAGCAAATAATATACTGATAATTAACAGTAAATAAATATAACCCAACACTACACTATTTATTAAACATGCTGTTAATCCAACACAGCTGTGCACCCAAGGAAAGATTTAAAAAAGTAAAAGGAATTTGGCAAACACAAATCCCACCTGTTTACCAAAAACATCACCTCTAGCATCACTCGTATTAGAGGCACCTCCTACCCAGCGACAATTATTAAACAGCCATGGTATCCTGACTGTGTAAAGGTAGCATAATCATTGTTCTCTAAATAAGGACTTGTATGAATGGCTACACGAGGGTCTTACTGTCTCTAACTTTTAATCAGTGAAACTGACCTCCCCATGAAGGGGGGGGGGTGATAAAATAAGACAAGAAGACCCTATGGAGCTTCAATTAATCAATCTAAAAAAACATAGCTAAACCACCAAGGGATAACAAAATTTCACATGGATTGACAATTTTGGTTCGGGTGACCTCCAAGCACAAAAAAACCTCCAAGTGATTAAAGCTTAGACCCACTAGTCAGAGCATAATATCACTTATTGATCCAAAAACTGATCAACGGAACAAGTTACCCTAGGGATAACAGTGCAATCCTATTCTAGAGTCCATATCGACAATAGGGTTTACGACCTTGATGCTGGACCAGGACACCCCAATGGTGTAACCGCTATTAAAGGTTCGCCTGTTTAACGATTAAAGTCCTACGTGATCTGAGTTCAGACCAGAGCAATCCAGGTCAGTTTCTATTTATTATGTATTTCTTCCAGTACGAGAGGACAAGAGAAATAAGGCCCACTTTAAACAAGCACCTTCAAAACAATTAATGACGTAATCTCAACATAATAAGCAAACACAAAATAACTACCCGAGATCAGGGTTTAGTTAGGGTGGCAGAGCCCGGTTAATTGTGTAAAACTTAAGCCTTTATACTCAGAGGTTCAAACCCTCTCCCTAACAAAATGTTTATAATCAATATCCTAATGCTTGTTATTCCTATTCTTTTAGCCATAGCATTTTTAACATTAGTAGAGCGAAAAATGCTGGGCTACATACAACTCCAAAAAGGACCAAATATTGTAGGACCACACGGTCTAGTTCAACCCACTGCCAATGCAATCAAACTACTCACTAAAGAACCACTACGACCAGCTACATCCTCTACCTCCTTATTTATTATTGCACCAATCCTAGCTCTGACTCTAGCCCTAAGAATATGAATCCCCCACCCATGCCATATCCCCTCATTAATATAAGCCCAGGAGTATTATTCATACTAGCCATGTCAAGTTTAGCCGTACAGTCTATCTTATGATCCGATGAGCCTCCAACTCAAAATATGCACCAATCGGGGCCCTACGAGCTGTAGCACAAACAATCTCATACGAAGTAACACTAGCAATTATTCTCTTATCTGTACTCTTAATAAATGGGTCTTTCACCCTATCGACCCTCACCATAACACAAGAACAACTACGGTTGATCTTCCCATCATGGCCACTAGCCACGATATGATTTCCACCCCAGCAGAAACTAGCCGAGTCCATTCGACCTGACAGAAGGAGAGTCTGAACTCGCAGCCGGCTTTAATGAAGAATATGCAGCAGGCCCTTTCACTATATTTTTTCTAGCAGAATACGCTAACATCATTATAATAAATATGTTCACAACAATCCTGTTCCTAGGAGCATTTTACAACCCACAGACACCAGAGCTACATACAATCAACTTCACCATCAAAACACTATTATTAACAGTATCCTTCCTATGAATTCGAGATCCTACCCTCGATTCCAATATAACCAGTTAATACACATACTCTGAAAAAATTTCCTGCCTTTAACACTAGCCCTGTGCATACGACACATACCACTACCCATCATAATGGCAAGCATCCCCCCACAAACAAGAAATATGTCTGATAAAAGAGTTACATTGATAGAGTAAATAATAGAGGTTCAAGCGCTCTTATTTCTAGAATTTTAGGAATTGAACCTACCCTTGAGAATTCAAAATTCTCCGTGCTACCATATCACACCACATTCTATAGTAAGGTCAACTAAATAAGCTATTGGGCCCATACCCCGAAAATATTGGTTTATATCCTTCCCGTACTAATAAACCCCATTATCTCTATCATTATTTTAACAACTGTCGTTTTAGGGACTATGATTATAATAACCAGCTCCAACTGATTGTTAGCCGGAACTGGATTTGAAATAAACATACCAGCCATTATCGCCATTAACCCACAAGCCATAGAAGCCTCCACTAAGTATTTCTGAACACAAGCTACTGCACCCATATTGCTTATAATAGCAGTCATCATTAACTTACTCTATTCCGGCCAGTGAACCATTACAAAAGTATTCAACCCAACAGTATCAACAGTAATAACAGTACCCCTGGCCATAAAACTAGGACTATTCCCTTTTCACTTCTCAGTGCCCGAGGTAACACAAGGCATCCCATTAACAGCAGGCCTCATCCTGTTGACATGACAAAAACTTGCACCTCTATCAGTCCTTTATCAAATCTCGCCATCAATCAACCTAAACCTACTACTATCCGTATCCATACTGTCCATCCTAATTGGAGAGTGAGGTGGGTTAAATCATACCCAACTCCAAAAAATCATGGCCTCCTCATCAATCGCCCACATAGGATGAATAACAGCCATCTTACTATACAACCCAACTGTAACAACTCTACACCTACTAATCTACATTATAATAACCCTCACACTATATTCATATTATTCATTCACAGCTCGGCCACCACTACACTGTCACTGTCACACACATGAAGCAAAACACCTATTATCAAAACCCCTACCCTAGCTACTCTACTATCAATAGGGGGACTCCCAGCACTAGCAGGATTCATGCCTAAATGAATAATTATTCAAGAAATAACAAAAAACAGTAATATCATCTTACCCACACTTATAGCCATCACAGCACTACTTAACCTATAGTTCTACATGCGACTCACATACTCCACAGCACTGACCATGTTCCCCTCCACAAAAAACATGAAAATAAAACGGCACTTTGACTCTACAAAACAAATAGGTATATTCTTGGGAATATGAGGAAACAGAGGAGGGAGAGCCAACACAATGTGTGTACTGGTATTTCAGAGGGTCTTGAGGATGAAGGAAGTTTTGCTAGAAATAAAAGAATGAAAGAGAGTTACTGGCAGAGAGAGTAACACATGCAGTCACCAGAAAGAAAAAGAATGACACATTTGGAGAGTAGTAAGAAGGTATCTATACGTTTAACACAAAGTAATAGTGGACTATAAAAGACTGGAAAGACAAGCATGGGTAAGTTTATAAAGAAACGCTTATATACATGGCACGCTAAAATGTTTAGACTTTTTCCTGAGGGTAACAGAAGCTCTTAAATACTGCTAGGCAGACAGTGAAATGCAGATATTTGTGTTTTAGAACCATTTATTATGGCTCCACTAAGAAGTATGTGTGTGTGTGTACATATGTGTGTGTGTGTGTGTGTGTGTGTGTGTGTGTGTGTAGTGAGACAAAAGAAAAGCAGCAGTAAGAACAATCTGAAATGGCTGTGGGAATCCAAGTGAAAAATGGTAATGGTGATGCAAATGAACAAATGGCAGGTGGTATGCAGACAAGTGAATGCATTTAACAAATAATTAGAGGACAGAATCAATGAATTCGATAATTGACGGGCTGTGTATGTAATAGAGGGAGTTGTGAGTGGTGAGGCTTATCCAACTTGTGTAACGGCGGGTAGAGTAGGCATTCTCTGAGATAGGAAACATAAGAAAATAAAATGATTTGCTGGGGAGGAGATAAGATCAGTTGGGTCTTATTAAGTCTGACTCTCTCAGGAACTGCCCAAATGTATTTCTTTTGTAGGCAGCTTAATTTATGGATTTAAGGTTAGGAAAATAAATATTGGCTACACATAAAGATATGAGAGGGGGGACCTTCAAGACGGCGGAGGAGTAAGGCGTGGAGATCACCTTCCTCCCCACAAATACATCAAAAATACATCTACATGTGGAACAACTCCTACAGAACACCTACTGAACAGTGGCAGAATACCCCAGACTTTCCAAAAGGCAAAAATCTCCTGACGTACCTGGGTAGGGCAAGAGAAAAAAGGAAAAACAGAGAGAAAAGAATAGGGATGGGACGTGCACCTCTGGGAGGGAGCTGTGAAGGAGGAAAGGTTTCCACACACTAGGAAGCCCCTTCGCGGGCGGAGACTGCAGGTGGCGGAGGTGGGGAGCTTCGGAGCCGCGGAGGAGAGCGCAGCAACAGGGGTGCGGAGGGAAAAGCGGGGAGATCCCCGCACGGAGGATCGATGCCGACTGGCACTCACCTGCCCGAGAGGCTTGTCTGCTCACCCGCTGGGGCGGGCGGGGCTGGGAGCTGAGGCTCGGGCTTCGGTCGGAGCGCAGGGAGAGGACCGGGGTTGGCGGTGTTAACACAGCCTTAAGGGGACAGTGCACCACGGCTAGCCGGGAGGGAGTCCGGGAAAAAGTCTGGAGCTGCCAAAGAGACAAGAGACTTTTTCTTGCCTCTTTGTTTCCTGGTGCTCAAGGAGAGGGGATTCAGGGCACCACCTAAATGAGCTCCAGAGATGGGCATGAGCCGCGGCTATCAGTGTGGACACCAGCGACAGGCATGAAACGCTAAGGCTGCTGCTGTCGCCACGAAGAAGTCTGTGTGCGAGCACAGGTCACTGTCCACACCTCCACTGCCGGGAGCCTGTGCAGCCCGCCACGCCAGGGTCCCGTGATCCAGGGACAACTTCCCGGGAGAACACATGGCACGCCTCAGGCTGGTGCAATGTTATGTTGGCCTCTGCTGCCGCAGGCTCGCCCCGCATTCCATACCCTCCCCTTCCCCCGGCCTCAGTGAGCCGGAGCTCCCAAGTCAGCAGCTGCTTTAACCTCATCCTGTCTGGGTGGGAACAGAAGACTGTGGGCGACCTACATGCAGAGGTGGGGCCAAATCCAAAGCTGAACCCCAGGAGCTGTGCGAACAAAGAAGAGGAAGGGAAATCTCTCCGTGCAGCCTCAGGAGCAGCGGATTGAATCTCCACAATCAACATGATGTACCCTGTATCTGTGGAACACCTGAATAGACAACGAATCATCCCAAATTGAGGAGGTAGACTTTGGAAGCAACTGTAGACTTGGGGTTTGCTTTCTGCATCTAATTTGTTTCTAGTTTTCTGTTTATCTTAGTTTAGTATTTAGAGCTTATTATCATTGGTAGATTTGTTTATTGATTTGGTTGCTCTCTTCCATTTTTTCTTTTTGTGAGTGTGTATGTGTATGCTTCTTCGTGTGATTTTTGTCTGAATAGGTTTGTTTTTACCATTCGTCCTAGGGTTCTGTCCATCCGTTTTTTTGAGTTTTTTTTAGTATACTTTTTAGCGTTTGTTATCATTGGTGGATTTGTTTTGGTTGCTCCTTTCTTTATTTTTTTTAAATTAATTTTTAATTTTTTTAGTTTAATAATATTTTTTATTATAACTTTATTTAGTTACTGATTTTTCTTTCTTTTTTTTTCTCCCTTTTCTTCTGAGCTGTTGGGCTGACAGGGTCTTGGTGCTCTGGCCGGGTGTCAGGCCTGAGCCTCTGAGGTAGGAAAGCCAAGTTTGGGACATTGGACCACCAGAGACCTCCTGGCCCCAGGTAATATCAATCGGCAAGAGCTATCCCAGAGATCTGTGTTTCACTAAGACCCAGCTCCACTCAACGACCAGCAAGTTCCAGTGCTGGACACCCCATGCCAAACAACTAGCAAGACAGGAACATAACCCCACCCATTAGCAAAGAAGCTGCCTAAAATCATAATAAGTTCACAGACACCCCAAAATACACAACCAGATGCGGTCCTGCCCACAAGAAAGACAAGATCCAGACTCATCCACCAAAACACAGGCACTAGTCCCCTCCACCAGGAAGCCTACACAACCCACTGAACCAACCTTACACATGGGGAGCAGACACCAAAAACAATGGGAACTACAAACCTGCAGCCTGCGAAAAGGAGTCCCCAAACACAGGAAGTTAAGCAAAATGAGAAGACAGAGAAATACACAGCAGAAAAGGAGCGAAGTAAAAACCCACCAGACCAAACAAATGAAGAGGAAAAAGGCAGTCTACCTGAAAAAGAATTCAGAGTAATGACAGTAAAGATGATCCAAAATTTTGAAAATAGAATGGAGAAATACGAGAAATGTTAACAAGGACCTAGAAGAACGAGAGAGAAAACAAACGATGAACAACACAATAAATGAAATTTAAAATTCTCTAGAAGGAATCAATAGCAGAATAACTGAGGCAGAAGAACGGATAAGTGACCTGGAAGGTAAAATAGTGGAAATAACTACCGCAGAGCAGAATAAAGAAAAAAGAATGGAAAGAATTGAGGACAGTCTCAGAGACCTCTGGGACAACATTAAATGCCCAATATTCGAATTATAGGGGTCCCAGAAGAAGAAGAGGAAAAGAAAGGGACTGAAAAAACACTTGATGAGACTATAGTTGAAAACTTCCCTAACATGGGAAAGGAAATAGTCAATCAAGTCCTAGAAGCTCAGAGAGGCCAAGACAAATTAAACTATCAAAAATTAAATAAAACGAAAAAATATTAAAAAGCAGCAAGGAAAAGTAGCAAATAACATACAAGGGAATCCCCATAAGGTTAACAGCTGACCTTTCAGCAGAAACTCTGTAAGCCAGAAAGGTGTGGTAGGATATACTTAAAGTGATGGAAGGGAAAAACCTACAACCAAGACTACTCTACCCAGCAAGGGTCTCATTCAGATTTGATGGAGAAATTAAAACCTTTACAGACAAGCAAAAGCTAAGAGAATTCAGCACCACCAAACCAGCTTTACAATAAATGCTAAAGGAACTTCTCTAGGCAGGAAACACAAGAGAAGGAAAAGACCTGCAATAACAAACCCAAAACAATTAAGAAAATGTTAATAGAAACATACATATCGATAATTACCTTAAATGTAAATGGATTAAATGCTCAAAGAGGAAATCAAAAAGTACCTAGAGGCAAATGACAGTGAAAACATGATGGTCCAATACCTATGGGACGCAGCAAAAGCAGTTCTAAGAGGGAAGTTTACACAAATACAATCCTACCTCGAGAAACAAGAAAAATCTCAAATAAACTACCTAACCTTACACCTAAAGCAATTAGACAAAGAACAACAACAAAAAAAGTTAGCAGAAGGCAAAAAATCATAAAGATCATATCAGAAATAAATGAAAAAGAAATGAAGGAAATGATTGCAAAGAGCAATAAAAATAAAAACTGGTTTTTTGAGAAGATAAATAAAATTGATAAACCACTAGCCAGACTCATGAAGAAAAAGAGGGAGAAGACTCAAATCAAGAGATTTAGAAATGAAAAGGAGAAGTAACAACTGACATTGCAGAAATACAAAGGATCATGAGAGATTACTACAAGCAACTATATGCCAATAAAATGGACAACGTCAAAGAAATGGACAAATTCTTAGAAAAGCACAACCTTCCGAGACTGAACCAGGAAGAGACAAAATATAAACAGACCAATCACAAGCCCTGATATTGAGCCTATGATTAAAAATCTTCCAACAAACAAAAGCCCAGGAACAGATGGCTTCACAGGCGAATTCTATCAAACATTTAGAGAAGAGCTAATACCTGTCCTTCTCAAACTCTTCCAAAATATAGCAGAGGGAGGAACACTCCCAAACTCATTCTGCGAGGCCACCATCACCCTGATACCAAAACCAGACAAAGATGTCACAAAGAAAGAAAACTACAGACCAATATCACTGAACAACCTAGATGCAAAAATCCTCTCAGAATACTAGCAAACAGAATCCAAGGCATATTAGAAGTATCATACACCATGACGAAGTGGGGTTCATCCCAGAATGCAAGAATTCTTCAATATACACAAATCAATCAATGTAATAAACCATGTTAACAAATTGAAGGATAAAAACCATATGATCATCTCAACAGATGGAGGAAAAGCTATCTACAAAATTCAACACCCATTTATGAAAAAAACCCTCCAGAAAGCAGGCATAGAGGGAAGTTACCTCAACACAATACAGGCCATATACAAGAAACCCAAAACAAGCATCATTCTCAATGGTGAAAAACCGAAAGCATTTCTTCTAAGATCAGGAACAAGACAAGGATGGCCACTTTCACCACTTTTATTCAATATAGTTTTGGAAGTCCTAGCCATGGCAATCAGAGAAGAAAAAGAAATAAAAGGAATACAAATTGGAAAAGAAGTAAAACTGTCACTGTTTGCAGATGATATGATACTATACATAGAGAATCCTAAAGATGCCACTAGAAAACTACTAGAGCTAATCAATGAATTTGGTAAAGTTGCAGGATACAACATTAATACATAGAAATCTCTTGCATTCTTATACACTAATGATGAAAAATCTGAAAGAGAAATTAAGGAAACACTCCCATTTACCACTGCAACAAAAGAATAAAATACCTAGGAATAAACCTACCTAAGGAGACAAAAGACCTGTATGCAGAAAACTATAAGGCACTGATGAAAGAAATTACAGATGATACAAGCAGATGGAGAGATATACCATGTTCTTGGATTGGAAGAATCAACATTGTGAAAATGACTATATTACCCAAAGCAATCTACAGATACAATGCAATCCCTATCAAACTACCAATGGTATTTTTCACAGAATTAGAACAAAGAATTTCAAAACTTGTATGGAAACACAAAAGACCCTGAATAGCCAAAGCAGTCTTGAGAAAGAAAAACAGGTGGAGGAATCAGGCTCCTGGATTTCAGACTATACTACAAAGCTACAGTAATCAAGACAGTATGGTACTGGCACAAAAACAGAAATATAGATCAACAGAACATGATAAAAAGCCCAGAGATAAACCCACGCACATATAGTCACCTTATCTTTGATAAAGGAAACAAGAATATACAATGAAGAAATTACAACTTCTTCAATAGTGGTGCTGGGAAAACTGGACAGCTACATGTAAAAGAATGAAATTAGAACACTCCCTAACACTGTAAACAAAAATAAACTGAAAGTGGATTAAAGACCTAAATGTAAGGCCAGACACTATAAAACTCTTAGAGAAAAACATAGGCAGAACACTCTGTGACCTAAATCACAGCAAGATCCTTTTGACCCACCTCTTTGAGAATTGGAAATAAAATAAAAAATAAACAAATGAGACCTAATGAAATTTCAAAGCTTTTGCACAGCAAAGGAAACCATAAACAAGATGAAAAGACAACCCTCAGAATGGGAGACTATATTTGCAAATGAAGCAACTGAAACAGGATCAATCTCCAAAATATATAAAAAACAAAGAGAGGAAGTCCTCTGCTGTTTACTTAGAGACTCTGAAGCTAATTCACAATACTAGTACCAGTAATTTGAACATTAACAAAACAACAGTAGCGAGTGGGCACGTGTGCCTGGGGAAGACGGCAGTGGTACGTGTCCTGGGAGGAGCCCTGGAGGCCGGGTGCACCGAGCTGCCAGCCTGGGGTCCGGGAAGCTTTCTTGATATAATCAATAATATTTAGGAGTAAAACAAATGCAGGTATGAATGCCAATGTAGACCAAGAAGTTGAAAAGTTTCCTACTGGATCATTTAAATCACCTTAGTCATCTGATGAATATGAAAAAAAAGGGGTGGTAGATTTGTAGTTATCTACAGTGGAGAGACTTTCTAATGCCTGATGGAGTAAATGTGAGAAGGGAATAAATAGAGAAACATCAAGATTTTAAGACAGTTTTGAGGGACCAGTTAAAACTGAACACTAATTGTGTAGTGGCACCACTCTGAGTTATTTTCTCTAACTGTACTGGAGGGGCCTCAGCATAGGACAAAAGTAAGCAAATAACTGCAGTTATCCTGTGTTGGGATTTAAAAAATATATATATAACACTTAAGCATATTTGCAAAAAAAGAAAATAGTTGAAAATCATAGAAAATAGTCTAACTAAGGAAAAGAATAAAGATAGAGAAAAGGGACTGAATTGAGATTAATGATTGAAACCAAGGAACCAGAGGTTGAACAGTGTAAGTACCAAAATTAGACTACTGGAGTAATCAGAAATGACAGCCGAAGGATGAAGAATTTGAAGATACTGCTTCCAAGTGGAGCTTTTCTGAATAATGCCAAGGTACACCTTACAGTTATGAAAGTGAGTTTCTGAGGTACGTTGACACTGAATACCCCTAAGTGTTGAAAATATCAAGCAAATGACAGATCAGGGTGTTGAATTGTTTATCCACTTGATTGTTGAAACCAATGTTAAGTGATGAGCTGTCTCTTGAGTAGAAAGAATGAGACTGAATCAAGTGTAAAATTCCATAATAAAGAATGAACAAGAGCAAGAAGTTAGTAGAGGGCTGCATTACGGCTTTCATGGGTCCGGGGCGCTATTACCTTCATGATCCTCTTCCTCCATTAAAAATAAATAAATAAAAATTATACCTTACAGCTTCTTTGGTTTAATGACAAATATATTAATATTACATATTGAGACATTTTTTCAATCTAAAACTTCATTCATTCTTTTCCTTCTGATTTTAACAGAAATTACTACATTTCTGTGGGCCTCTAAAACTACTGTAGGCCCTAGGCACTGTGGCTACTGGATAAGTTGGTGCTGAACACGTCAGGAGAAATACAAATCAATCAAACCCAACCCCAACTTAAATTACCAGACAAGACTGTTTAAAACACTTATGATGACTATATCTTCTATGCCAAAATGTTTAGTAGAAACATAGAAGATATACAAGAGACCTGAATCAAACATCTAGTGTTGAAATATATACTGTATGGGATAAATATACAGTGAATGTGTAGATGAATGGGACTTGCAGAATGGTAGTGTATCTTTTCCCTAAAAAAGCAACAGGTAGAAAAACATTCAAAAAACCAACCATTCCCCAAACCTAGAAATTTAACAAAACCGTACATCACACAACAAATTGAGTGGTATTTATCCAAGGAATACTGCTAGAAGCTTCCAGTTTCCTGTTCATCTTGTAAAGATCTTTGAAGTCACTACTCCATCCCCCAAACAAGTGAAAAGCCAAAGAGACTAAAAATTGACAAGTCTTCTTTAATCTGTAAGGGAGGACACAGAAAAAACACTGCCCCCCAAGATGGAGAGACAGACAGGCAAGCACAGGGAGTCACAGCTTACCAGAGCTGAGACTCACCTCGGGAATCGGTGCTTGGTAGGGAAACCAGAACTGTAATTGATGAACTGCTAGAGGCTCAGCATGGATCAGTCTGAGAATTAAAACCTCCAGAGGGACCTAGTCCCTCCTCCCCCCAATATTGTGAGATTTACCTTCAGGAACATGATCAAGGTCCCACAGATTATGGGAGAAAAATCCTTCCATATTTCAGGCAAAGTGAGGGGAAAAGGAATACTAAAACCTGGTTAGAACAGCTGCATCCCATGATATTTTAGCCAGGGTCTTCTGCTTGTCATCCACTGAACATAATGGCAGAGTAGTTAAACCAGGGCTGCGCAGGCCAAGAGTACCTGCAGTTCTGCTGCCTGAGGGGCTAGCCAGATTGAGAGAATAGGAAAATCACCAGGCCCAGGGGAACTGTCAAAACAATGGCAACCCCAAGGCAATCAGTCAGGGAAGGCCAACATCCCAGCTGCCTCAAGACGTGATACCCATCAAGTCAAGCATTTGTAAGTGTGGAAACACATACTCAGACAAGCCAAAAATATAACAGGGAAATCTGAATAAGGAGACAGACGCAGTGGGCCTCGATAAGCTCCGACATATCCCTAGTGCTCTGGAAGTCTGAGCACATGTACAAGGCAGCACACGCATGCTTAGGAGAGACTGGAGGGGGCTCCAACTACCTGTAAGTCAGGATGAACATGAAGCTTTGCAGGAGCAGAACATAAAAGCTCAGGCAGCCTTCTAAACTGCCTGAAATGTAAATGTGTTCTCCAAACCACACACAGAGACATCACAAAGAATGGAAGTCTTACTGGCTCTATGTTCTTAAGCACAACCTCTGACCAATCTGCAGCCAGTCACTAAGTTATGCTTCCAAGGAGTGGCACATAGGAAGCCAGACTTAAAAATAAAAACAATAATTAAAAACAAACAAAAAGAACAAGCAGTATCATCATTGGCCTCACACTGCAGGAGAGAGATGATATTGAATTAGTCCATGCAAGTCAAATTAACACAGACAAGCAAATTCCAACAACAAGCCCCAGTGGCATCATAATTCAGAACTGATCAACATATTACCTAAAACATCCTGTTTTCACCACCACCACCAATAGCAAAATTGTAAGACCAAAAAAAAATAAAGAAAGAAAGAAAGTAACCCAAAAAGAGAGGACAACAAAAACCAGTACAACTGTCTCTGTGAGGGCCCACGTGTTGAATTCAGCAATCAAAGCTATTATAAATATGTTCATAGGGTTAAAGAAATTAAAATATGGCAACAAAGACTCAACAACTACTGAATATCAAGATAGAAAGTTTAAAAAGCACCAAATACAAATTATGATATTAAATTACAATACAAAAATGAAAGACAATCACTAAAGGAGCTCAACAGAAGATCTGAACTTGCAAAAGAGATAATCTGCTAACTTGAATGTATATTAAGAGAAATATCCAATGTGAAGAACAGAAAGAAAAGAAAGAATGATGAAAAATGAGCAGAGCTTCAGAGATGTGTGGGAGCAGCAGAGAGAAAGAGAAAGAAGCAGAAGAATAATTGAAAATAATTGCTGAAAAATCCCCATATTTGCTATTTTTTAAAGAAGTGATGGCTGTTTTTGTATGACCCACTTCCTCATCCGCTTGTTGCCACCAAATATATAACTAGAGTCAATTCCAGTGTGATCCAGGGAAGTAAGCTCAAATTTCTGACCCAGCAGAGAGAGCTTGTGCTGCAAATAACTGGAGCATTTAGTTAATTCATATCAGCAGAAACCTGGGGGATATTTCATGAATGAATTCTAAGAATGCTAGTCACAGAATAATGTAATGTAACATTAGAATAGGTTGAATTTATTGTTTGGGGTATACTTAATGATTTTGGATTTAAAAAATGACTAGCTTTGCATAGCTGGAGGTGACTCAAACAGTTTGAAAAATTGACTGAAACTTGATCTTAAATTGTATTGGCTTAGATTCAGTTAGGTTGAGATACTAAAAATACCCTAGAAAAAATGAAGAGAAAAAATCCTAAAGGTTTAGAGAGAGAGGAATGCTGTAGTGTATTTATCATGTGCTACTGGCAAAACCATCTGCCTGATATATCCTCCAGCAGGTGAAGAGTCTGTTCACTTCACTAAGGCTTAAGCTGCATTAATGAGGTCTCCGACATCATCCTCATAAACTCCATTGTGGTTGGTATGTAGACCATAAACGATGATGAGAAACAGCAACACTGGGATGGGTGAAATGATTTCCAGGAGTATAATTACATCCAGAGCAACAGACACCAACTAATAGTACTTAATCATCAGAGACAAAATAATCATAAATACTGTAATAGGCAGCAAGAATTAAGTAGAAATCAAAATACTCTGACATAATCTTTGCAGTAGTCAAGTAATGATGGATTATTAGCAATAAAATATGAGGTCAATATACTAAAATATTACTTGATGTATACTACAGAAAAAATCTTCATATTAAGAGAAGATTTATTTGTATTGTCACAATGGAAAGTGATAAACTTTTAAGAAATTTCTGGACTTTATTCAAAGTTCTGTAATCCCTTGATTCAGAGAGGCTAGATTTCACTATGGAAAGACTTTACAACATTGACAAATATAAATGTAATTATGATTCCAAGGCTATCTCTAAAGGAATTGGGATAATTTATAAGGTGACAGAATACCAGCAAATGATAATTATTCAGAACTTTTGAGAACATACAGACTTTAAACTTTAATGCCTTTTTCTGAGGACCAAAACAATATTCTGCCTATGGTTTTCAGAGCATAAAAGGATTTTTGACCTAAGGTCAGCTCACAGTGAGATAGTGAGCTTGCAGGCCCACTTATAATTATTTTATTTTGTCAGTTTTTAAATGCATAATTGAAATAAGCATAATCTATATCAGGGGCTTAAGAATGACCTCAATTTTGGCAGGTATACCTCTTATTTTCTTTTCCATATTCATAATAGGTATAATCAGAATCCCAACATTGGCTCCTGACCAATGGATTGAGAGACATTTTTATTTACCATAAATTATGGCCAAACTCTGTTAACACCTACTGTCCAGATGTAATTATTGCACATCTTTCACTCAGAAAGCATCCAGTTGTGCACAATAAATTAAAATGTTCATCTAATCTATTATAGTATGTACAATGCTGTAAATTACACTTATCAGGATAATTAACAGGGAATTGCAGAAATTAGTAATGACTTGGAAGATGTAGAGATATAGATTCCTATAACATCCTTACTTACTTGGCTGTATTTCTTATATAAAAGGCAGATGAATCTTGGTGATAAATTGTGGCTTATAATAATCTTAATTAAATGGCAGATTCAACTGCAAATGCTCTCCAGGTATGTTATCTCACCTGGAACAAATTTTACCCAGCACTTGGTTCGCAGCTATTGATCTGGCAAATGCCTCTTCTCTATACGAATTTACATGCATCACCATAAGTTGTTTGCTATCAACTAACTGACATAGCAGTGCAATTTCAAGGTCTTGTCTCAGGACCATGCCAGCTCTCCTATTCTTGTCCATAATCTCTCCAGTGCTATTTGATGCCTAATCTGTGTATTTATGCCAGTCTCTAATAACGTAAGTAAAAGCTTACTTTCAATTTCTATACTTATTGTGGGGCAGTAACAAAGAGTTTTCAAATCAACACTAGACAATGGACCTTACTTTGAGTACCACTGATTAAGTTCACCAAGAACTTAATTGTAACCCATGGAAAATCACAGTGGTCAATTAAATTCATGTGTCATGCTGACTGGACCTAATAAGAAAAAAACTAGCAAGTCTATAAGATGCATGTGTCTTACCAGTGGCGTGCATCTCAGATAATGGGAGGGCAACTCATTGTTAATAAGGGTCATGAATCCAAGAACCCTGTGGTGAAATTTCTGCCTAGAGGTCTTGACCTATACAGGATAGACCCAAAATAAAAGACAATTTGTTATATCTTGCACTGACTATGACTAAAAAAGAGAAAACAATTCTTAAAGGGGCTTTTTCAATTTTAGAGGCAATAAAAATCATACACAAGTGTGTGTTCATGGCTCATTAATGAGGTAACCATAAAGTTGACATTCTGAGTAGGGCTCAGAGCAAGAGAAGGCTCTGCAGCAATTTCAGGCTGCTATGAAAGCTATTCTATTATTTTTCCCTCATGACAAAACAGATCCAAATATAATCTATGTATCCTTGACAAACAGAATGTTCTATAGAGCCACTGTAAAAGCCTTTATAAGAGAATCACTAAACAGACTTCAAGAGTTCTGAAGAAAGACCATGCTCTTTTTCCTCTAGTTTTGAGAAACAGGTCTTATCTTTATTATTGGAATCTAATAGAAAATAAATGTTGCTCATACAATCAAGTAAACGTCTGATTATAATTTGTGTTCTGTCTGATCCAACTTGTTATAAAATCATTCATGCACAAGTGTAACCCATCTTCAATTAGAAATAGGTTATTACATGATCAGGCTTGAATAGTTCTTCATGATAAAAATAAATTCCAGATGCATATGGCTCAGCTTCCATTGCATCTGATCTTGTTACATTTCTCCTTTATTTTATTCCATAGCAATGTACACACAGACAGTTTCTCAACAACAGTGGATTTAGGAAGAAAAAAAAATGTTTGGTTACAGGTGGTGTTGCTTAATATGCAGGCATTAATGGAAACATTTAGTGCAGCACTAACATTCTAATTGACCGTCTTCCTGACACACAGTAGTGCCTAAGTTCTCGCTAGGCAGCTTTGACTATTGCATCTGATCGTCCTGTTTTGACTGAAAATATTGCAAAATCACAATGATGCAAGGGCAGCGTTCAAAACTTTGACCAGATGTTAGGATCTTAGAAAGATCAAGATTGGAAGATTATTAACTTGGAAATCCAAAAAGGAGATATGTGGCTGGACTTCTCAAAAGGGGTAGAGTGAGAAGATACTTGTGTTATATTTGAATGTTTACCAAAGAATATCCACTGCAGAGTCAACTCTTAATAATCAGAAGAAAAAGATTACATGATCTATGGATACCAGTCATTCTCTTTAATTTGTTGTGTGCACCATGTGCCCATGTTCAAAGTGGCCATGACACTAGTCACTTGGAGGCCAAGCACGAACTCAGCAATGTGAATTTTCCTTGCTAAGGCTGATCTTACTACAATTGCTGATGAGTAAACCTGCCAAAACTGAGACCATTTCTTAAGCCCCTGATATATTCAATGGTAACCTCCCTCTAAGTAGAGCAACTAGTCACCAGATAGCAAAATGACATTGGACCCCTTTTCTTGAGTAGGCAATCATTTACCTGTAATATTCCCTTTAATTCTGGCTATGGATTTGCCTTCTTACCTTAAATGATTCTGTTAACACCATTATCTGTAGACTTATAGAATGCCTTATTTGGAGTCATGGTACCCAAACCCAACATTGTTCTTGGAGAAATGTATTTCACAACAAAAGTTACACCGCAATGTGCTCATGCCCATAGATTAGTGGTCTCCCTGCACAGTGCATCTACAGGCACTGGTCCAACAGTATGGTAGAAAATTCTCTGTAAGATTAAAGAGCTGTTTACAGGAGGGATGTTTCTGATATTTTATGATGCAACAAAATGCTTGGATTCAAGGATGAAGTGGTGGAACTGAGTGCAGCCTTTCTCACTATTAGACTATAATCTCCCTGCAAAATTTTTGCTTCCTGTCTCTGCAGCTCTGGGTTGTTTAGAAGTCTTAATTTCTAATGGTAAGAATGTTTCTATCAAGTGATTCCAAAATAATTACATCGAATTAGAAGTTGATATAGCCACCTGGGTGTTTTGTTCTCATTTCTATGAATAGGCAAAGAAGGAGCTAACAGTTACTACTGAAGTTATTAAATTATCAAAGACAGACTGTGTTACATTTACACAATTGAGACAGAATATTTCTGACCTAGGGTTTTTTTGTGAGGTCACTCTTAAACATAAATGAAATATTACAGGGCACAACAGGAAGGACCTATGAGGATACAGACCCTTCAGGAATGAAAGTTTGGATCATCCTTCCATGTTACTGAACACTGACCAGCTGAGCTGGTGGCTGAGATCAAAAAGAATATGAAATTGGCAATGAAAGGAATTACATAAACCACTGAACCTAAATATAAAAATGAAGATTATAGTAACTATGCATATTTTTCTTCCCTGCTTGTTATATTTCTAGTAATTAACTGATATTAACAAATTTTTATTTTTCTACCTTTTTTCCTCTTTCCCTTTAGTATTTCCAGATAATATTTATTTTTTATGGATAACTCTATAGTCTTTAAACTGCAAGGATATTCACAAAGGATTGTGACTAAACTAAAAGATAAAATGGTCCAAATATTCTTTCATGACTAGTGCCCTGAGATGGATACCAAGATACCTCTTGTATGAAAGGATGAGAATGTCTTCGTTCATGTGAAGGATATGTGGATCTTATTGAGGAAAAGTATGTTACTGTTTCATAGAAGATCAGTATGTTTAACAAGATACGTGTGGATGCTGGGTGGGCAACTTATTTAGCTCTTGTCCTCAGAGGTCCTCGGCCTGTTAGGAACCAGGCAGCGCAGCAGGAGGTGACTGCACGGAGAGCGAGCGAAGCTTCATCTGCCGCTCACATTACTGCCTGGACCATCCCCCCTACCCCCGTCGTCCGTGGAAAAACTGTCCTCCACGAAACTGGTCCCTGGTGCCAAAAAGGATGGGGACCACTGTCTTAGCTCCAAAATTCCTTTGAAACCTATTTGGACAGGCTCAAGCTAGGGTTCTACAACCTTCATTTCCCTTACTTCTTTGTCAGGGGCTTCCCATTAGATTCTGGCAGTAGGATAAACTAAAGGAAAAATTCGGAAGCAAGGTTAGAGGAGAAGGGTCTTGTGTTTCCATCTCTGCTTGCTGTTCCTTTCAGCGTTGCCCACATAGCCACAGAGTACCACAGCAGAACCAGTTTACCACTGTAACAAAAGCTGGTTCTAGCCTCCAGTTTGTTCTGGCCTCTGGAAACCAACATCAATGCTCTCTTCAAACGTATCCCTCCTTTCAGACCTGGATCTCGAGGAGACTCCTCTGAGCTTCTAGATGCTTCTCATTTTCCCAACCACAGACATGGTAACAATTTCCTGCAGTACTAACTTGGGGTTACCACATTTCTTTGTTTGTTCCTTCAGCTTCCATACACCTGTGTAACCAATTTCTTATACTAAATCCTTTATATTACCTCATGCAATTTCCATTTTACTTAGTTGACCCTGACTGATACACTTAAAATGCATTTTTCAACCTTACTAAGGAATATACATAATTATATAACCTTAGCTGCATCTTGCAAAGCTCAGGGACAAA